>NC_069382.1:102073785-102391597 GCF_027475565.1 Acinonyx jubatus
CATTATATTGGGCTTATCTGTATTTAAAATTAGAAATGATGTCCTTCAAAGACATACGTTCACTTTTACAGTAAGTTAATGAGTTTCTCCATTCACTCTAGTCTCTGGATTTAGCTCTACTGATAACAGCAATCTGACATCCTGAAAACACATTTATCTTACGAGTAACTTTACATCTGAAAAAAAACACATATATTTACATAATATAGTCATTTGGCATTACTCTGTTGAAGACAGAAAAAAAAAATCGATAGAAATTAGAGTTAACATAAAATGTAAAACCCCTGAGGAGGAAACAGCTTTTCAGGCCCAATATTATTTGGTGACAGTGATGGCCAGGGAGGACTTCCAGGACAAAGTAAGGACCAGATTGAGACCTAAAGAGACACCATACTTTATGTAGTAATTAATACTTAAACTCTTGACAATTCCTAATAGGCAATCAAAAGATACTAATGTTGTTTATACATCAACTTATTAAAATTTTCTCCTACTAAATTGTCATAGGAAAAATAAGGCTGTTTCATTCATTTTGGCCTCCGTTTCACATTTGGGCAAAGCAAAATGCTGGTAAAGACATGTCTTAATTTGTCTGGTGTGAAACTGGCCCTGGGTCTCTGCATAATAAATATTTAGTGCCTTTGTGGCAGCGTTCAGTTTAAGCCAGATTATAAGAGTGTCGTCTGTGTTTAAACATGGAAAGGGTTCACAGTAAGGAGAGAGATCTTAAACTTTTCTTTTTTCCTGGATTTGGCTCTTGCTTAGTATCCCTCAGGAAATGGGCTGTTAAGGGATATGCTGTCACATCACAATTCTGAAAGAAGATACCTTAAAACCACCAAAGTAAACCTTCCTCTGTGGATAATTTAGCAGGCTGATTATAGCACATTTCATCACTGACCAACAGAACAGAAATAACAACTAAAGCTGAAGGCTCATTCCAGAAACATTTCTGAGCAAACAGTTTTCTTGAGGTTTGGCTTCATGGTTTCATATTTAATCACTTCAGCATTTTTCTGGTTAAACAACTCTGATATGAAATGGGAATCCCAGAAAGTACTGTTTTATTCCAAACAGCTGGAAAATTGGTAATTCTTTTTTCTCTCCCACTTGTTATAGATTCAAAAAATCATTCCAAATCCCCAGTATTTATTCTGTTCATTAAATTGTCTTGTTCCATGGTTTTTCAGAAACTTTAACTGGCAGCCCTAATATCTCTTTGTAAATGTTGTCTCATTTTAAATAACTGCTTTAAATAAATAATCTAAACTCAGAACCAGTGGCATCTGGGTGGCTCACTCGGTTAAGCGTCTGACTCTTGATTTTGGCTCAGGTCACGATCTCACAGGCTCACAAGTTGGAGGCCCGCATCAGGCTGTGAGTGGACAGTGCAGAGCCTGTTTGGTATTCTCTCTCTCCCTCTGCCCCTCTCCTACTCTCGCTCTCTCAAAATCATGAAACATTAAAAAATAAACTCAGAACCAAATTTATGGCAGCAGATTCAGGCTCCAGCCCTGCAGCACACCTGATCTACACTCCACATGTAAGAACAAAATTTTCTAGGTCAGGCAGGGCAAGCCCTCCAGATTAGTGAATTGTTACCTCTTCTCTGATTTGCATCGTCACCGTTATTTACAATTTCTAATTATTTAAAAATAAATCAAGTATCTTTGTAAAATTGTAGACTTATCACACTTAATTTTCTTTGTTAAAATCCTACTTCAATGACTTAAAGTCTGAAAAGTTAAATGGCAAAAGGCTTTTTCTTAGAATGCACAAGATATCAGAAACATCGCTGCTTTCTGTGCACCAGTGATAGTCATGAATTTGATTAATGTGTAATCATTTAAGAATCCATTAAGATGGGATATGAGCCAGTTGGTGTGGATCTGGTTGTGTCCGCTTTTGTTTTTTCTTATTTGAGAGAGAGAAAGCACGAGAGCACAAGTGGGGGAGAGGAGCAGAGGAAGGGAGGGGGAGGGAGTGAGAGAGAGAGAGAGAGAGAGAGAGAGAGAGAGAGAATCCTAAGCAGCCTCCACACTCAGTGGGGCTTGGTCCCATGACCCTGGGATCCTGACCTGAGCCCAAATCAAGAGTCAGAGGCTCAACTGACGGAGCCACCCAGGCACCCCTGTCCACCATTTTTTATTGTCTGTGAGGGCACTGAGCAAAATGTCAGGTACCACTGCTGAATTCTCTCTGCAGTGAACAGTAGGT
Organism: Acinonyx jubatus; assembly: GCF_027475565.1. Taxonomy (NCBI): domain Eukaryota; kingdom Metazoa; phylum Chordata; class Mammalia; order Carnivora; family Felidae; genus Acinonyx; species Acinonyx jubatus. The sequence goes on from NC_069382.1 coordinate 102,076,003, forward strand.
GACTAGGAGGGACTGAAATTCCCAGGATTCCCTGGCCAGGTGCCATTGATTCTAAAACAATTTGAGACTGTGTATTATAAAGTTAGAACGTCAGATTGTATAAATATGAGGTGGTCCAGTCCAGACTGAATCCTAATCAAGTGAATCTCTGAGTGGGCCAAGCAGAACCAGCCCTTTCTGTCCCTTTCCCAGGGATCTGAGAAATGATGGTTTTGGAAAGCACTCCAGCTGCAGTTCCAGCTCTATTTCTAGGCTCTGGGTCTATCCCTTTACCTACAGACCCATTTTTAAACTGCTAGGAAACTGTGGGTAGACTATATAGCAATATGAACTGCATATTTATATGATCCTTTTCTGGATGTGTTTGGATTCTTCACTATGAAAAAGGCATCACAGATCCCACTTAGCATCTGATTCCAAGTCAGTTCCCTGTTAGGTTCTAGGAGCTTTGTTAAGCAGAGGAAGAAGCTCCTTACACTTGGTCTTACCTTTACGTGCAGGTACACTAGTTCCAGATATCCCCAAAGAACTAATCTACGGTAAGTCCAGTAGAATATTGTAAGACACACAGCCTTTCTTCATGTTGGCAGCAACGCTTTGGATGCTGTAAAGTAAGTTGTGGGTTTTTCTTCCTATTGTATTACATATTTTATCAGTAATCTGAAAATCACAACATTAACGTATTTATGCTGCTTAGTCAATGCTAGTAAATTTGCACTGTCAGCATTTTGCATCACTATTTACACTGAATATTCTTCCTGGATGTGAGTTTGAATTGAACAAAGAAGGAAAATTTTTCCTGTTTTTCTGTTTTCCTTCTCCATCCCCCTGTCCTTTGGGCTATTTTACAAAACACTCTCATTTATAAAAGAATAGTGTCTCATAAATGATGAAGTACAAGAATTTTAAACACCTTAATTGCTAGATGTGTTTCAAATCTGACAACACTGAATTCTAACTTAGTGTTCAACATTCTAAATTAACATTCAAAGAAAAAATTTTTTAACCTGGCAATGATGCAAAATATCAAGTTGAAAACCAATCACAAGAAGATATAACATTTTCAGACAATTTAGGGTTTATTGTGTGTTGTGTTCAGGTGCCTGAAAGAACACCAGGGAAAGAATGTACGCCATTTTCAGGTAACTTCATTTTTCATTGTGCAATACATCATCAATTCAAAAGATTTTTTAAAAAGAAAGAATTTTTAGCATTCTTTTCATTTCTTGCTAGATTCTCACTTAATGAGACATAGCGTGTATTTAAATATGTCAGCTTATGTCTCATTTTCCCAAAATTTATGATATACTTTTAACCGGCAGCCTAAAAGTGGAGAAAAAGATTCACAAACATCGTTTATATTTGCTTTTGCCTGACTAATGGTAGTTGTATCACAGGGCCCTAGCCAACGCTTGGGGAAAGCTGCCAAATACACGCAGACAAGCCAAAAGTCCCTAAAGATAAGCAAGTCACAATGCATGGTCTGTGGTGGCACCAGATACCTGCATAAAATAATCTCTCAAAATAAAAGATACTCACTGAACAGAAATGCAGTTTATTTTAACAAACTTTCCTGTAGTAATTTATATCTTTTTTAGGAAATTCCAAAAATATCCTGCCAGGTATTCATGATTGTTTGGGCAGCTTCCCACACGAGGGTCATAAGTCACAAGGAGATGCAGTCTTGGTTCCCTCTGTCCCACACAAAGGCAACCTGGACCATTGAATAATTCCTTGCTTTCAAATTAATGCTAAATGTTGTTACATTAATTAAGCTATTGGTAAGAAATATTAGATTTTTTTTTACAATAATCAGGCTTTAGTTGAATAAGCTGAGCTATAGAAGTGTAGCTATACCTCCAACAACAATTTGGACAAATTTAATCTAAAGGAGTTACAACTTAATAAAAACAGATGAGATTGCATCAGAGCATTTGGCAAAATATTTTCTGACAGTTTTATGTAGTTTGTTTTAAAATATGTTAAGTCAGCTTTTGGAATTTTAAAGATATTTTAGTATCTTCAATAACATAACCATTTAAATCGCATCAGCACATATTTACTAGACTCTTTCTAAGGTTAGGGTTATGGCTTGAAATGATTGCTTTAACTACTTCAGATGAGAAAGCTTTAATTTCAGCACTTGAGTGAACGGATCAGGAATGGCCATGCAACAGAGGTGCTGACTTAGGTTCAACACGTGACTGACGCCGATTGACAAGTATCTCTGACTCCATCCCCCCTCCCACTCCATTGTCTCTGCTTAGTTCCAACCTTTATTATTTATTTTTTTAATTATTTTTTTAATGTTTTTATTTATTTTTGAGAGAGAGAGAGACAGACTGAGCATGAGCAGGGGAGGGGCAGAGAAAGAGGGAGACACAGATCTGAAGCAGGTTCCAGGCTCTGAGTTGTCAGCACAGAGCCTGACGCAGGGCTCGAACTCATGAATTGTGAGATCATGACCTGAGCGGAAGTCAGAAGCTTAACCGACTGAGCCACCCAGGGGCCCCAACCTTTATTATTTCTAACATGGCCCATGACAATAGCCTTCTCTCTAGCCTCTGGGCCTACAATCCAACCTCAATCCACAGGAAGGTGGCCATTTGACACCTGTCCTTAAAGCTTTGTAAATTGTTCAATTGTCTATAGTCCTTAAAAGTTTACTCTGAGAAGTCAACCAATTTTCTGTCAAGCAAAACAAATGATAAACCAATTTCTTCACAATTTATCTCCAACCTATTTCTTCAGCCTTATGTCTAACCAATCCCATATGCACTCCCAAATACCCTAAACTGTAATTTTTATCACAATGGCTAAAATAAAGACTGTGTAATCAGACTGCAGGGTTCTAATCGCAGCAGTACCACCTTCTGGATGTGCTAGCTGGAGACAAAATACTTAATTTCTTGAAATTTCAGTTTTCCCATCTGCAGAATGGGGATCAAAAGGTTGTTGTCAATGTTAAATGACACATATTGATACTCAATAAAGAGTAACTAGTATCAATCACACAAATAAACAATTCATTCTTACATCCATGCCTTTACCTAAAGCTATGTGGCTGATAGGTTCCTCCCCCCTGGAATCCTTTTCTCTGTGAACTCCTATTTGTCCCTCAAAGCCTGGTTCAAATGGCAATTGCCTTTGAAAGCCTTCTTTTAACATTTCACTTGGAAAAAAAATAGCCTTCCCCACTGCAGGACTTACAGCATTTTGTGCATTTCGCACTAGTACAGCCTGCATCTTCATAAGCCTTCTCCCTATACTGTAAGATCTGCATGGAAAACAATAATATCTTTGCATCCCTATATTGTTATGGATGAACTGTGTCCTCCAAAAAAAGGTACAGTAAATTCTTAATACCCAGTACCTCAAAATGTGACCTTATTTAAAAATAGGGTTGTTGCAGATGTCATTAGTTACGACAGCATCAAACTGGAGTAGAATGGGGCCCCAATCCAATATGAACGATGTCCTTATAAGAAGGCAGCAGTATGAACACACAGAGTCACTGGGAAGACACCATATGAAGATGGAGGTGGATTTTGGAGTGATACATCTACAAGCCAAGAAATGCCAAGAATTGGTGGCCTTTATCAGAATCTACGAAGAGGATGGGGTGCCTGGGTGGCTCAGTTGGTTAAGCGCCTGAGTCGTGATTTCAGCTCAGGTCATGATCTCACGGTTCATGAGTTCAAGCCCCACATGGGGTTCTATACTTGACAGTACAGAGCCTGCTTGGAATTCTCTCTCTCGCTCTCAAAATAAATAAATAAACTTAAAAAAAAAAAAAAAAGAACCTATGAAGAGGCAAAGAAGGATTCCTCCCACAGCCTTCAGAAGGAGTATGACCCTGCCAATACATTGATTTCAGACTTCTAGCCTCCAGAACTAGAAGATAATACATTTCTATTGTTTTAAGCCACTAGGTTTGTGGTAGTTTGTTACAACAGCTCTGGGAAACCAACACATATCCCCAAATTCAGGGAAAAAAAAAACTAATATATTTGTGTTGAAGAAGCAAATGACTTCAAGGATTTCACTTAATCAATTTGGGCTTACATAGAAAAATGGGAATATATACAGATGGCCATATTAGAACATCAGAAGTTCTCACTTTAAAAATCTGTAACTATGCAATTTCATATTTTAGTGTCATATTTCAACTTTCTTCCCCATCTAAAAATTTAAGATGATACAGTTCTAGGATTTCGAACATTCCCATATTCCTCCTTGCCTTGTCATCTACATTGTTTATAAAATGGAAACTATTATTAATCATCAGAGTAATTATATGAAAGTTTTTCAACAGACGATTCATTAAAAAATGACACAATTATTTATCTCTATATGTTATCTATAATCTAAAGATATTGTGTCTGAGACTTTAGAAAATTTTTTCCAAAGCATTTTTACTTACAACATGGTTGCTCTTAGTGATCTTTTAATTTATCAGAATGTAGTTATGCTGATATGTGTCTTACCTAGAAATATTCATTTACATGGAAATAACAGTGTAAAGGCAGATAAAAGTAATCTTACATTTCAGGCTAGAGTCAAGGTCTACTCTCTACTTTAGTAACTGTAGCTAAGAGAGAAGGGAAAAAAATCTAGAAGAATTTGGAAAGAGAAATGTAATTCTAGTCACTGTGGTTAGAAGGGACATTTATTGTACAACTGAAAATTCCAAAGTATACAAGGAAGGCAGAATGCCATACTATTTAGTGCCTAAAATAACACATTATAAAGTAAAGCAATTTCATTTTTGGATCATGGAAACTTCAAGACTATGAAAAATGTGCTTTCTGAGATCTCTATGAGCCTTAACTTCAAGAACATGCAGTAAAGGTGCGAAATCTATCATGAAAAAGAAAGCCCTACACTCCCTGAGCCCAACATCCAGTTTCTGACACCTACATTTAATGTTGCCTCTAAACAGATGTCACAGCTTTTATTGTTTATGACTTCAAGCACCAGGACTCACAATGAAGGAAACACAGTCTTTTCTCCAGCTTGTGGAACTCCTATGAGTGTACACATTTAATCCAGTCATCTAATAATCCAACAGTCATTCATTAATCATGAGTTATGTCTGATCCTAGGCCCATCACTGATTTGCTGTGGCAGCTTTGGGTAAGTTATTTTTCTCTGAAGCTCAGTATTCTTATTTGTAAGCAAAGATAATGACAGTATCTGCTTCCTAGGATTGTTGTGATGATTATATAAGAGAATATGCTTAACACAGAGCCTAGCATATAGTAATTACCCAATAAAAGTTAACTGCTATATGTCATCATTATTACTGGGATGTGTTATGGAACTAGTAAGCAAGTTGAGGGTAGGACTGTGCCTATTTCTTAATGGACACTCAATACTAATACCTGAAAGCAGCGAATGTCAAAGTAAGTCTGTGTGCCAAATCCAGTCCAATGCCTGCTTCTGCAAATAAATGCCTATTTGAACACAGTCTCTCCTGTTCTTTTATATGTTGCCTATGTCTACTTTGCCCAGAAGATGTAAGCAGTTGTAAAAAACACTGGATAGGCTGCAGATTCTGACTATTTATTATTTGGCTCTTTAAAAAATAAGTTTGCTAATCCTGTGCTAGAAACTTGCTACTTACTGTGTGGTCCTCAGCTCATTAATGCAGACATGTAGGCTCCCTTGACCTACTGAATCAGAAACTACACATTTTCACAAAATCCCCAAATGATTCACATGTATATTAAGAGTTGATGAGCACTGGTCTAGGCCAGGGGCTTGCAAGCTTTCTGTAAAAGGCCAGATAGTAAATACTTAAACCTTTGTTGCAGGGCTATTATACCTGTTCAACTCTGCCTTCTAACTCAAAAGTAGCCACAGAAAATATGTAAATAAACAGGCATGGTTCTATGCCTTAAAACTCTGTATGGAACCTGAAATTTCAATTTCATACAATTTTCATGTATCACAAAATATCCTTTTAATTTTTTTCAACCATTTAAAAATGTTGAAACCTTGGGGCACCTGGATGGCTCAGTCAGTTAAGTGTCCGACTCCTGATTTCGGCTCAGGTCATGATCTCATGGTTCACGAGTTTGAGCCCTTCATCTGTGGAGCCTGGTGGGGATTCTTTTGCTTTTGCTCTCTCTCTGCCCCTACCCTGCTTGAACTCTCTCCCTCTCAAAACAAACAAACAAACTTAAAAAACAAATTAAATATAAATGTTATAACATTCCTTAGCTTGTGGGCCATACAAAAACAGGCAGCAGTTGGGATCTGGCCTGCAGATCAGAGTCAGCAGTCTTGGTCTAGGCTAATGCCATATCACTGCTTAGCCAACACTCTGTCCCTCCTCTCATGCTCCCCCCAAGACTCTAAACACTTACTTATATTTTCTAACATATGTGACTTTATGTTACTTATCTCCCTTACCCTAGAAAGAAGGGTATGTTACTTATCTAACTTATCCTAAAATACATTTCTGTTCCTCCTATATAATTTCTAACTTGTAGTATAAAGTTCCTGTCAAATGATGTGATGGTGTACTATATCCTTTTCACTGGCAGAATAGAATATAGCACCAAGAGGCTCAGCTAGGAAGCTATAGGTAGATAGACAGACAGACAGACAGGTGGGCAGATAGATACCTTCCTCCAAAGAATAGGAAACTGATCACAACGAAAAACTCTTTTGCTCCTAAATTCTAACCAACCATACTGAGCATTTCTAAATATGCAGTCAGGATTCATATCTGTTTGATACACAATATCCTCCTTCTTCGCCCTTCAAGTGGGCTGAAGTCTTTGGAAAGTGACATAGGAAGTCCTCACATCTTGTCCTTCCTTCTTTCAGAGGCCAGTGAGTCACAAGCAACTGGAAGGAACAGCCACAGAGGGTCCCTTCTGGGAGGAACAGCTTTGCCCCAGCCTCCCTGCTGGGCCCTGGGCCAAGCTGCTGTGGTAATGGGTGATAGGAAGAAAGATGGCTAGAGAGGGGAATCCCCCCTCTCATTTAAGCCAGTGCCCTTTGTTCCTGCTTATACTAAGATGATAAACAAATCAGTTTCATAAAAGAAGCTTAGTTCATAAAAACCTTTAATTTGTGTTCAAAGTTTATTGAAGCTAAGCTCAATAAATGGGTAGATAAGAGGACTTTGTTGACTAAACTCAACATTAATGATTTAGGTTTAACAATTTGAGAAACAAAAAAGTACTCAAGATTCATCAGAAACACAAACTATATGAACTATCTGAACCATTTGGAGGAAATATTCATATACACAATTTCATTTATTACATATAGATATATATGTATGTGTGTGTATATATATATACATATATATATATGCACATATATAGTATATTACATTTTTAATCTGAATGAATGTGTTAGAATAGATTTTGACTTCTGGTCTAGACTACTGCCACATCCTTTTTGACTTACTGACTCTATTTTACCTTTCTACCATCATCCAATTTTCTATCTCCTTTCTAGGGTAATTTATTCTGTGGGACAGACTGAGATAAAAACCTTTTTACATAATCTAACACATCGTTTAATTGTAAATCATTCACCAATGAAGTATTTCCTCTAGTGTATTAATTAGAGTATCTCAGCTATAGCAAACAGAATATCCTGGCTTAACTAGCCGAAGACTTATGAAATTTATCATTTTATAGGAGAAATTTTGAAGTGAGGCAGCTTCAGCGTTGCTTAGTTCAATGCCTCAACAATATCATCAAGGATCCTTTCCATTTTTCTATATTGCATTATTCAATATGTAAGCTTGTCCTTAGGCTAACTACCTTATATCTTAATCAGACAAGGTAATATCCAGTAAAAATACTGTCTTTTTGTGTCTCTTTTTAATGTTGACCAAGTTTTTCTCTAAGCCCCCAGAAGATTCCACTTCATCGTTCATTGACCAGAAAGGTATCAAACTTCTTACTAAAATATAAATAGCCAAGAATGAGATTACCATAATTGGATCAGAAAAGTATATGGCCATGTGGAAGAGATTAAATCACCTGAACAAAGATCAGCATTAGAAAGAAGAAAAGTGGGGAGGGGTGTGGGACTTATCACTGAGTAGTCAAACAGTCAACACTACAACCAATAAGAGGTATCCCACTCATCAGCTGTTGAAGAAAGCTAACTAATTTGCAGGAAATAGATAGTAACTGGGAGATTCTGACTGTGACTATATAACATGAATACTGGATTAAAGTAATATAGATCTGAAGCAGACTAAATGTAATTATAAAATTAAAGGCACATACCACAATCTAAGAATAGCTATAGAATTTGGCAAAACCTAGCCCTAGCACCTTTCAGTAAACCAATGTCCATCAAGTAACTCAAGTGGTTGTAATTTGTAACCTTCACTCAAGCCCCAGCCAACTTTCCCCATGATATGATCAGTTCTAATTAATATAATTATGGGCCAATTAGAATCTGCACTCTTTTTTGTTCAGCTCAATCAAAATACTTGCCACTTTAAGAACATTCCATTGACTCTTACATTCCTCTCATATTTTTTTGTTTTGTTAGATTTTGATCACAACTTTACAGTCATTCTAATTTTCACTATTTGTATTTGTCAACAGCAACCAACACTTGCCTTCACAAGCAGGTACTAGGGAGTGGTAGGGACTGTAGAAGCATACGCTCTACTTAAAAGATTAGCTGCTTCTCAGTTTGGCTGACTAATGCTACTGAAAATGTGAACCCAATAAGGTAAGATTTTCCAATTTTCCAAAATAAATCGGGAATCTAGATGTTTATGTAGTCATGTCCCAATTTGCTAATGTGGGCAATTAGTTACTGGATACCGATTACACAAAGGTATTCATTTTATGAACTTCCTTGAGCTGCACATGTTGATTTGTGTATCATTCTGTATTCAAGAATAACATGTACTTGAATACAAAGTTTACTTTAAAATAAGCAAACAAAACAAAACAAAACAAAAAGAAATTCAAGTTATAAAAAAAACCCTCTAAAATGATCTACAGGTTATCAGTTTGTGACTGCCAGGGGTTTGGGGGGCGTGTCTCTTACAGCTTCATTTCAGGGTGCTGCAAGTGGGTACAAACAAGGCTTGGTCATTCAGTGGTTGATGGATGATAGAGGACTGAAATTAAAAGAGAAGTTGTGTATTCTGTTCTTTCTGTCCCTCCCTGTCCACCCTTAGTGTCTACCCAGCAGCAGAAGTATAGAAACTTGGTTTTGTAAGCCAAGAGGAAGAGCAGAACACTATTTCTGAAACCCAGATGGTGAGGAGTAGCCGTGGCACACAATTACCATTTACTTTTTTTTTAACTACAGTAAAACCTCGGGTTATAAGTAACTTTTGCTGCGAGTGTTCTGCAAGACGAGCAAACATTTCTAATAAATTTTAACTTGATAAAGGAGTGCTGTCTTGCAATATGAGTAGTATGTAATGCCAAGTGTCACACGATCACAACTGAGCCAATGATTTTTCTTCTCTCTCTCTCTCTCTCTCTCGCTCTCACTCTTGCTCTCTCGCTCTCCTTCTCTCACTGCGGGATTGTGGGTGATCATCAATGCAATGTCACATTTCCATGAAACCCTCAAAATGAGGCAAAAAGCAAATGTCTTTGTATAGGTTCCTTGTTAAAAGTTGCACAAAAAGAAAAAGATTCCGTTGAGCCAATAGATAGCAGTGATTCCATTAGTGGTAGTGAAAGTCGTCCTACACGATAACCCCCCTCTCTTGTCTCCCTCACAGCAGCCACAAAGGTTTTCAAAGGTAATATAGGTTAATTTGTTTATTTTTCTTTACATTTTGTATTTTATTTATTATTTTGTATTATATTACAGTATTGTAATCATTTTTATATGAATATTTTTGGGTTGTGGAACAAATCATCTGAGTTTCTAGTATTTCTTATGGGGCAATTTGCTTTGATATACAAGTGCTTTGGATTACAAGCATGAATTATGCTCGCAAACCCAAGATTTTACTGTATTTCTTCAAACTAGGAAACAAAAACCTATTCTAAATCTAACCTATTCTAACATTAAGTTTTCCAAATATAAGATAGAAAGCATATCAAACAAATTTCCTTTTATAATTTAAAAGTGCAAGTTAGAAACTGACTGATACTTGTTAATATATATCAGGACTTAATGTGTTTCAGAGATAGTTCTTTATCTTACCTTCCTGCCATGTTTTGCTGTTTTTTATAAGAATGTATTATGCAGCAAGTAATTTAGGATGGGATTATCTCTAGTGGGCTTCATAACTAATTTTGTTGGAGAACTATTTCTTTTAAGTGTTTTGCTGCTAAAAACATGACAGAGCTACTCTGTTTTTCCCATGAGTGTTCTGAAGACACATTTAAACATTTCTACCTATGAGAATCTGCTTACTTCCCCTGCAGAATATTGAAGGGGGGAAAAAAGTTACTATTTGACCAGGAAAGACTAAGTCATTTAAATATGATCAGATATCTAGAAATAAAATAGCACATTCCATGAAGAAACTGAGAAATCACAACATAGATATATTGTACATGAGCAACTCAGAAACACAGTATAAAAGAAGAGGAACATAAGTGATGTTTTTAAATTAAGCTTACTAGAACATGAAAATAACACCAACACCACATAAATTCAATTGGTTTTTCTTACATAGGACAGAGTAAAAAAACAAGTAAAGATAAAAACTGGTGGTAATAAATTTCTCCATTCCTTATGCTTAAGGGTAAATTCTAGCTTGAGAATGTCTGAGGGTTCAATGAATAATATTTCCCTTAAATCCAAAGTTCTTCCTTAATAGATTTTTAGACAACTATCTGCTCCTCGATAGTACTCAGTCTTAGTTTATGAATAAGATGAAAAGAGTTTATAGGGATAATGTCTTTTACACATGGCCCTATGTGCGTTCGTATATACACGTGTGTGTATGTGTGTGTATACTTGCATAAACTGTTTAAAATGGAAATGTCTCCAGAATAAAATGTATCCAGGATAAAATTACTAACTGGATTCTTAAAAGATGTAACTACTGCCTCAGAGTCTTGGGAAAACTGTTGCTCAGAAGCTGCCAGGATTCCAAGATATCAACAAGGAAGTACAAGAAAATGTGGGGAAATTTTAATTAAAAGTCCACTATCTAATCTAAGGTGATTTGAATACTTCTATAGATGTTTATGAAATTTTATCACGTATCATACGGTTCATAAAACACACCATTTATACAAACAATAACCATATAAGTCAAACTCTCTAAACTGTCAAGTTACCCTTAGCTAAAGCAATCAATTATTTACTTTGATTTAGTACATCACCCTAGATTTTTCCCGTTTAGGAAAGACTAAGTATTGGTAAAGCAGCTAAAGACACAGCCAAGCTTCTGACTTTTATCCTTTCTCTCTAAAAGGTATTTAATAGTCATCACCTTTTGCAAACAGATAAAATGTTGGTTTATGTACATTTATATCAAGTATCAAGAACCCGGAATCCAAAAGATCATTTTGGTCTTTTTAAAAATGAGGGAAAAGTAGGGCAAAGGCATTCCCCATATGTGTGCTTTACTCAGTTACTTTTGCTACTTTGGCTTTTTGTACATGTGCTGCCAAAGTGAGTGCAGGGTGTCTTGCAGCCACTTTGGCTTTTTGGAATGGAAGGTGAGATCTCAATAAAGATCAGACCCTTATCTCACCCAGCTAACTTCTTTTTCTTTTAATTCCAGTATAATTCCAGTCTAATACGTAGCACATTTCTTAAAGGCCCTTCCAGTCCTGTGTAGTCCATGATCCCATGAAGACTTGCACAGACCCTGACCACAGCAAATTCAAATTGTTCAATAATAATACACCCTTCAGATAAATGTGACTTTTAGTCTATGTGACTTTTAATCAAAAACAAAATGCAGGGTACAAAATTTTCCAAGATCTCATTCTAAGATTTGTTGTCTATACTATTAACCAATGTTTCACGTACCTTTATTTAAATCTTCTTAAATTAGAGAAAAGTTGAAATCTTCCCACCACCAATGTCAACCACCATCATAGAGTACAGGTGCGCAGCCTCATGTGTTCACAAAGTACCTTCCAGATCCCAATAATCTTGAGCATTCTTTGTTCATGTGCCTCAAACTCTTCTGTCCACAGAGATCACTGAAGAAGGAAATTTACTGATCAACATTATTTGGTTGGTTTTAAGAAGACATTTTGTGGTATCATAGAGAACATTTCACCAACATCGTAAACCATTCATGTGGAATTCTGGAATACAGAATACAAAATTGTATTATTTTTATGATTCCAAATATCAACATGTGACAGAAAAAATAATAATCACAAATATCTACACTGGGAACCATACGTCAAGACATATTCTTATTTTGTGTTTATTTCTGAAACTATTTCTCTTCTATCTAGTTCTAGGACTTTAAGCCCAGTGGAAGGGAGAAAAGGATAAACATGAAGCTATATCTATCACTAAAGCAATAGGAAGAACACAGCCCTATTTATTTGTTGATAAGATTTCTAGAAGCTAAAAATGGAAAGCAAGACAGGAAATAATAGTTTATTTATAAATAGCTTATTTATTTATGGGCCAAGCAAGAGTTAATATAAATAAGCCCTATTTCACTCATATTCATTGTTTAAAATATCCCCCTCATCTTACCTAGTTTACAACTACTCCTAAATTTCACTCTTTGCCTTAGTGCTATTTCTCCTTCTCTGTTCTCCGTGTCAACATGGTGGCAGGTAATAAAGAGCTAAACCAAAACCATAGGCTTCTCATGACCCAGGTCTTTTTCTCACTGACTTTGCCAGGCACGACTTCTGCTCTTTCTATGACCCTCCTCGTTGCTGAGAGTGAGCCTGTCCCTTCAACCACTCCCCACTCCTCCACCTAACTCAAGTATATTTCAATTCCTGAAACTCCTCTGCTGCTCTTTTGAATAAACTCTGGGACCAGGTTTTTTTTTGTTGATGTTGCTGTTCCTGTCTCTACGAATTTTCTTTGTGTTTACCCACACCAATCTGACCTTCCCACCTTCCTCATCCCCCCATTTCCACTTCATGAGTGACTTCAAATGACAAAAGGGAAAATTCTGAAACAGATCAAATTCCTGAATGAATGAGGGAGCATTAGGGACAGTCTTACAGCTGCAGCCTACCCCCTGCAGTTGTGATTGTATTTGAGGGCACCAAAATGAAGTCTTAAGTAGAATGCACAGTTGTTTGATGAAGTTTAGCAGTAATAACCAACTGGTGTTCTGCCAGAAATTCAGTTTTCCCTTCTATTTTCCTAAACACCGTTAACATTTTTTTTTAACGTGATGGATTTGCTAAGGTAACATGTTTTATCTCATTACAGCCTGAACTTTTTAAAAATGCCTTCTGCAAAAAACAAATCTCCAGCATCGTACCCTTACCCACCTTCCCCCAAACATTCCATCACCATTTTTTATTAAAACTCTCTCACTGTGACACTCCAAAGACATGTCTGATTCCACCCACCCAGGGGGTGGCAAGGCTAGGATGCCAGACCTACCTTGGCCACCGGAGGCACTGGGCAGGTGAGGGCGGCAGGGACAGTGGTTTGTGTGAGCTCAGAAGCCCAGGGGCAGGTGGTGTTTGGAGGGAGCCAGGGGAGACTAACAACAGTGGCCTGAGTCAGGAGCCGGCAGCCCTAAAAGCAGAGAGCGCCGGGTATTTTCAGCAGGCTCCGGTTCAGCGTGTTCCCCTGCAACAGCCCCTTAATTTCTGATACCAGCTAGAAACACTTGCCTGTCACTGAGATCTTGTTGCTTGGCACTCGAGCATGGGCACCTGCATCCCACCAGTCGCCCCTGGAGGCTGCCGGGAGCCTTTGGATTTGCGCATGCGCAGTCTGTTCCTCAGAACGGGCCTGCGCCAGTGTGGGGGAGTCAAGGCCCGTGGGACCAGGCCGGCGCTAGGCCCGGTCCCTACAAGCCCTCACCTCTGCTCCCCTTTGATGGGCGGTAGAGAGAAAGCTTGGGCCAGACGCCTTCATGCCAGAAACTAGAACCCTCTATATGTGTGCACACACCTGTTTGGTGGAGGCCAGTGCCCTAGATGCGAAATTTACTGTACTGTTGCAAACCCAATCCCGGCTCCCAGTGGGCGACAGCAAAGGGAAGAACTCTTCTAGGATCCACTCGTCTCCCTGCCAGGCTTCCCCCTCTTTTTTTTTTTTTTTTTAATTTTTTTTTTAATTTTTTTTTTTCAACATTTATTTTTGGGACAGAGAAAGACAGAGCATGAATGGGGGAGGGGCAGAGAGAGAGGGAGACACAGAATCTGAAACAGGCTCCAGGCTCTGAGCCATCAGCCCAGAGCCCGACGCGGGGCTCGAACTCACGGACCGCGAGATCGTGACCTGGCTGAAGTCGGACGCTTAACCGACTGCGCCACCCAGGCGCCCCCAGGCTTCCCCCTCTTAAGCCTTGTCGGTCTATCCGCGATCCCCCTGAGATGCAGCTAGGGACAAGGGCCCGGGAGAAACGAAATCTCTCCTTAGGAGAACAGGAGGAAGAAGCTAGAGATCTATATACCCACCCCACCCCCCACCCCCCCGCCGCCATGCTCTAGGAAAGTGGGGGGGGGGGGGGGGGTCAGCAAACAGTCCACACCATCCAGCCTCGAAGGCCATTAGAAAGAGGAAGATGATGGTAACTCCTGCCCAGCTTGGGCTTGCTGCCGAGGTGCAGAAGTGTATGAAGGAGTCTGAGGCCCCAGCATATGAAAAGCTTTCTCATCCAAGAAACGAAACTATTTTTGGAGCCAGAAAGGAAAAACTTTTGGATACTTTCCTCTTCCCTCAGGTCCTTAGGAGCAGTAATTTTTAAATTATCACCGGCTCCTTCAAATAGCATTATGCTAATTCACATACATGAATTTTCCATTTCCCTGTCTCATTCTTTGTGCTAAATTTTTCATACAATTTACGTCTGCATGTTAAAAAAAAAAAAACAAAACACCACCAAGATGCATTACTATTGTTCCTTCAGACAAAGTGGATCCTATGGTAAGTGTATGTTTAACTTTTTAAGAAACTGCCAGACTGTTACACAAAGTGATTGGGCGTTTTACATTCCTACCAGAAATACATGAGGGTTCTATTTTCTTGACATCCTAGTCAACAATTGGGTTTGTCAGCCTTTTCAATATAAGCCATTTTAATGGATGTATAGTGATATTTTATGTTGATTTTAGTTTGCATTTTCCTAACGATTGATGATGTTGAGTATCTTTCCATGAACTTGTTAGCCACAAAGTGTCTTCTTTTTCTTTTGCTCATTTCTTAATTGAAATGTTGCTCTTTTCTTATCATTGTGTTATACACCTTCTCTGTATATTTTGTAGTTATGTGTGTGGGTACACAGATGTATGTTGTGGAAATATTTTCTCCCATTTTGTGGCTTGCTTTTCATTTTTAATAGTGTTTTTTGACAGGTAAAAGTTTTGATTTTGGTGAAGTAAAGTTAACAAAATTTTCATTTATGGTTTATGATTATGTCTTATCTAAGAAACCTCTGCCTAATTCAAGGTTATAAAGATTTTCTCCTATATTTCCTCTTAAAAGATTTATAGTTTTAGCTCCTATGTTTAGGTATAAGGGCTATTTTGAATTATTTTTTGTGTGTGATGTAACAAAAAGGTTGAGATCCCCTTTTTGTATGTACATATATCCAGTTATTCTAGCACAGTTTACTGAAAATACAATCCTTTCCACCGAATTTTTGACATCTTTGTTGAAAATGAATTGATTATATAATTGTTGGTCTATTTATGGATTGTCATTTCTGTTCCATTAATCTATGTATGTCTAGTCTCTGCTGTTACTATACTCCCTTGGTAGTATAACTTTTTTTTTTTTTTTAGAGAGTGAGAGGGCACAAGAGGGGGAGGGCTCAGAGGGAGAGAGAGAGAGAGAGAGAGAGAATCTTAGGTAGGCTCCATGCTCAGCCCAGAGCCCAATGTAGGGCTCAATCCCGCCACCTTGGGATCATGACTTAAACCTAAATTAAAAGTCAGAAACCCGACTGACTGAGCCATCCAGGTGCCCTGGTACTATAACTTTATTATCTTGAAATCATATTGCATAAATCCTCCCAAATTTATTTTTTTAATCACTTGCTCTTTGAATTTCTCTATAAATTATAAAATAAATGTGTCAATTTCTCCTTATTCTTGTTTATGAAAGATTTGCTGAATATAGAATTTTGAGTTGACATCTTTTTCTGTTAGCATTTTAAAGAAATAAGTCCATTGTCTTTGGTTTGCATAAATTTCTGACGAAATGTCTGCTGTTATTTTTATCTTTGTTTCTCTGCATGCAATGTGTGTTTGTTTTCTTGATGCTTTTAAGATTCCCTCTTTAACACCTTTCCAGCAATTTGATTAAAATAAGTCTTGGAGAGGCTTGATTAATATTTGTTTTACTTGGGCTTCATTTTGTCATTTGGTTCTGAGAGTTTATAACTTTTCAAATCAAATTTTAAAAAGTTTGGCCCTTATTTCATCAAGCATTTTTTATCTTCCTTCCTTTCTCTGGAATCCCAATTGCATTTGTTATTATCTCCTGGATCACTAAAGACTAATTTTTTTCAGCCTTTTTTAATCTGTGCTTCATTCTGGATACTTTCTATCACTATCCAATATGTATATTGTTGTCTGTTAACTACTTTGACTACCTTTTTAATTTGGGGTCTGTTTTATTGACTGACTTTTCTCTAAGTTATGGGTCACATTTTTCTGCTTCTTCCCATAAACAGTGATTTTAGTTGAATGCTGAACATCATGTATTTATGTTCTTGAGTGTTGCATTTTGTTATAGTTTGGGGGTGAATTTAGATTACCTTTAATGCTCATTGAGCCCCACTTTTAAGGTGAGGCTTTTCTGGGCTCTCCACTAAATGCATCATATATTCATGAAGGGCTCTTCACTTTGGCTGATGGGAGCTTGAATGATTCTCAGACCTTTATGAGCTCCAGGAATTGTTCAGCTTACAGCTCCCTGGTAATTGTCTTTCCCCTGAAATTGCTCATGTCCAGTGATCTTTGTAGATTGATAGTCAGCCAAAGATTTGATGGGGCTACTTTGAAGATACTTGGAGCACTTATGCATAGCTCCCTCTTCGCAGGCAGTCTGCCTCACAAATTTTAGTTGCCTTGCCTTCCCCAAGTAATGATTTCGGTCCCCTCAATTCATTGACATACCCAAGTTTTGTTTGGTTTCCCCTTCCTGTACTTCACTGGAAAGTACTTCTAGGCAGAAAGTCTAGATGAAGGTAGAGACCACCTCATGTGTTTCTCTTTCCTCCAAGATTATTGTCCCAGGATTATTATGAGGATGAATGAATTAAGATCAGTAGAGACTTGGACCCAAACGTGGCATATGCAAGCTCTCAATAAATGTTATCTTTTTTTTAAAAGTCTACCCTACCTTATCTAAAATCCTAGAGTCCAGGTGAATTTTGAAATTTGGAGACTATTTTATAATGACAATATGGAACATTACACTAGTGGGGTCTGAGAAACACCCCATGACCAAACATTAAGGTTTCTATAGCAAACTGCATGAATATTTATTTTAAGTGAGATAAATAAAGACTAAAAATAATCTCATGTCAGTTCAGGTCAGATTTTGTTGCTCAAGCAATTATTTCAATATTTTAATTTTCATAATTTTTTTATTTTAAAATTTCAAATGAGGCATAATGGACTGTATTATTTTATATTGGTGAGAAAATTAAATGAGGTGATATATGCAAGGTAAGCTAAGCACAATGCCTGGCACATAATAGGTTCTCCATATATGTGCATTTGCCCTTGATACTGAAATTAATAATATTAATTTTATTATATTAAATCCACAAAATATTTGCAGCTAAAGCAACATCTTTATAGGTTGTTTTTACAGAAGTCTTCCAGACATTCCCACAGATAACTTCCTGTGAAGTTCCTAGATTTTTTTACTGTTTCATATTTTATGCCTGGGCATGTAACTCATCTGTCCCCCTTTATGTCCTGCACCTACCTTGGTGAAGCGTCCCTTGTTTGATCCCCCAGCTTGGTTAGTGTCTCATCAGTGACAGTGAAGGAAAGCCAGTCTCACAGAAAAAAGAAAGAAAGGATAAAATAATGACTGCTTTTTATTGAACATTTGGTCTAGGATCTGTGCTAGATACTTTATATGATTATCTCATTTAATTCTCACAACTATTTTGTGGAATAGATATTGCATTACTGTTTTACAGATTGAGAAACTGAGACACACAGAGGTTGGATGATTGCCTAAGGACTTTAGAAAGAAGTCCCTGAAATTGTTTATGTGCTTCGCCTCCCCTCCACCATGAGGGACACACCATTCCAAAGTTTAAGTGTGTAGATGTCATAAAACTACTAGATACCATGGGCAAACTAATGAGTGTTATCAGATTCCACATTCGGGTGGAATGTATTAAAAAATTCTCCCTATCAACCTAGATGGGAATTAAAAGACATCCCAACAACAGCATTTCTGTTCTCAGACCCACAGGGCTTCAATATTCCTTTTGCAGCTCACCTTCAACATTTTCCCCACAACCACTATCTTGTTCACTCCCTAAATCTGATTTGTGTACTCCCTTCAGTCTGTCACCCTTACCAGATTAAAATTTTTGAAAGTGGAGGCTGTGTCTAATTTTCCTTTCTATCCATCTCCAAAATAAATATTTAACACATAGTTACAGCTGGTGTGCTTTTGATGGAACAGAAACTAAAGCAATACCTCAAGGGAAATCACAGACTGGCATTTCAATGTCGATTGGGTTCTTACTTCACACATATGTCAGATTCAAAGTCAGCTGCAGCTCTTACCTTGCGTTGAGTTTCCAGAAACTGATGAATCTTGGGATTTTTGTCAAATAAGTACAAAAGAACATTTTAAACATTATAATAAGTATTTCTTCAGTCTTCATTAATTAATTGCTGCTGTCTTCCATCCTCTGAAATTATAAAATGCACTCTGCTTTTTTTCCTGTCCATATTGTGTGGGATGTAGGTAAGTAGAAGTAGGTGGTAGATGGAAACCCTCAAAAAGGAAGCTTGGGTCACCTGGGTGACTCAGTTGATTGAGCATCTGATTTCAGCTCAGGTTATGATCTCCTGGCTCATGGGTTCAAGCCCCATGTCGGGCTCTGTGCTGACAGCTCAGAGCCTGGAGCCTGCTTTGGATTCTGTGTCTCCCTCTCTCTCTGCCCCTCCCCTGCTCACACTCTGTCTCTGACTCTCTCAAAAATAAACAAACATTAAAAAAATAACAAAAAAGTAAGTTCAAGCCAATTCAATAATTTTTAATCCACAGACAATCCCCATTATTTCCTTATTTTCCAGTATACATTTTCTGTAAAACATACTTACATAAAGATGGTAGAATAAGATCTGCTTTAATGACTTCGTCCAAACCAGTCATAGAGCATATGCTATATTGCCATTTAATTTGAGTCTTTCTGCTCTCCAGAAAATCATCTTTGTCTCTTTTTCTTTAGTAAGAACTTTATTTGCATAACAGTTTGGGTCTTTATGGAATACTGGCACTACTCTTTTAGTTTTGTTGTATGAAAATGAACTGTAAAATAAACTTATGTGTCCATGTTCACTCATACACCTGCTGGGGTCTGCATATTCACATGGAGGAATTGAGGGGCAGCAGGAAGTGGAGGTGAGGAAAGTTAAGGGACTTGTCTTATTTGTTTTTACTTAAATTATAAATCACAGATCAATGAAAATAGAAATGTTTTCAAGAGAGATGATTTTCACATGATTGAGAAAATGGCAATGGTCTAGATGGAGAAAAACATTATTAAATTTGTGGTGGTAGCTGGGGCGAGGGGAAGGGCCCTGCAAGATGGTCCCCTGAGCCTGTCTTTGGTGTTGCCACTATTTATATGCCACCTTATGTATTAAACTACATGATCCATCCACTGAAAAATGTAAATAAATTTTGAATTAATAAGCATTGGGAAATAAAAGGCATTTCTTCTTTTTCTTTTTTCTATTTTTTTTTTTCAAGGACCTATCCGTTGACTCCACTATATTTTCTGAATAATACAATACAGGGGTTTGGGGGTAGAAAGTATATGCCTAACCTTAACATTGGCCCATAAAACTCCTCAAATTGCACCTTGCAACTGTTGTCAAATGAGCTCATTGAATCAGCAGTATTAATTTAATCATATTTTGGTTTTTATGATGAAATAGTTCCAAGGAATACGTTTGAGTAAATTCTTAGTGTTCCATCTGAAAATCCGTTCTATAATAATGATAGGTAGTTGCTCACATTTTTTTTCCTACTGTGTAAAGTCTCCCAATAGACCACAGAGTTGTGGGGGAAAGTGTTTCTTTTCACCTTACAAATAGTAAATCCAAATTAACTGAATAAGTCAAGGAATAAAAAAACAAAAACAAAAACAAAAAAACCCACATGCAATAAAGAGGTTAGTTTCCATTTCATCTTATGTGCAGTAAACACTAAGTTCTAATTCAGATATGTTTTCTTTAAACATTTTTTAAGGAAAGAGATAAATTTCATCTATAAATATTAAATAGATGATTTGAAGCACTTCTGATTTGTATCATCAATTTTCAAATGGAAATTTTATCACAAAGCTAATAAAAACAAAAAGAGGAGTCAGCATTAAAAAAAAAAAAAGGATGAGTGAGACATTCTACAGCTTCTCAGTTGAAAGGAACAGCACTTCCTTTTCTCATGATACCAAAAGCTCCCCGATAGTGGACCATACCGGCTTAGAATGTGTCTCCCTCCAGCAGAACAGCTGTATTACTTTTCCCAGCAGCTGATTGGGTCAGTCTGCCTCAGGGCACTCAGCCCCCCACCAAGTTGTTACATTCCCAAGACTGAAGACTCTCTCTCTCTCTCTTTTTTTTTTTTTTCCCAGCACTTAATGCATCATCCCTCCCTTTAGAATCTTCCTCTGAGAAGTAATACAAAAACACTGCTTAATTGTGGCCCTTTCAAACTGGAGCATGATCAGTTTTCTTTAATTCCTGTAAAGACATTTAACGGCTGATGTAACTATGACCTCCATTTGCTCAGTTAATAGAATGGACATTTGGAATTTTTGCGCTGAAAAAAATAATTACTACACAGTTATTATATTTTAGCTGTATTTCAAGAAGACAAGAATTCCATTGGATTGAAAATTAATGGGAACATTAGGGAATAAAGGACTCATTAACCAGGAATTAGGTCACTGATCTAGTTTATTTTCAATACTATAGATTCTACAAAAGAAAGACAATCTCCTCTAGCTCACCCAGATATAAATGAACAAAAGTAAGATGTGGAATGATTTCTGTAGCTTACGACACTGGAGGGTGGTGGTTGTAGCCTGTGGAGCCAGAGTGGAGAAATGAAGCTGAAAGTGCTTTGATGTCTAAATTCCATTGATAACTTTTAAGCAAAACTAACAGTAGAGTGAGCTGTGGAGATAGGAGTGGAAGAGAGAGGATGTTTCAAGAAAAATATTCACACAGTTGTTTAACATGGAGCTGATCAAACAAAATAAAATTTTCTTCTAAGGAAGCAAATAGGATGTTTACATTCTCAATTTTTCCTTTCATCTGAGTCCAAGTATAAAGAATCTAAGAGTCTAGGGCTGGCTGAATCTTTTAGTAATTCTCCTTCAGAAAAGCCTTCGGTGAAGAATTAAGAAAACCAATATCAGAGAAAGGAAACTTTTTTAGTGGGAATGGGGAAAGCTGAGCATAAAGAGATGAAGTTATGAAACAATGAATTCTAAAAGTGAAATACCCCCAAAAATTTGATTCCCCACCTGCCCTCCCCCCGGGTTCTTGACCAGGCATAAGCATCAAAATTACTTGAGCTTTTTCATTACACAGTTGCCAAGATGCCACACTTGGCTTTCTAAATCAGAAACCCTGAAAATGGGACATGGCATGGATCCTCTTTAAAAGTTCCACCAGTGATTCTGAAGCACATTTCATCTTAAGAACTACTATTCTGGTGCAATCCACATTTCCTCCAGGCTTCTCCACTCTGTGCTTACAAAACCACAGTAACAGCAATGGCTGAAAACTCATGGTCCTCCATGTGTAATTGCATGGTTTCGTCCATCTATTTCTGTAGTCCCCAAATGCAGAGCATGGGGTTTGAAAGAACTCCCAGATTTCTCTGCTTGTCCTCCCTTGTTAAGGTCTTGGTTAGCAGAACCATGTGAGAGTGGTACTCAACACTGGCTCTCTTCTCAGAGCGTGGACCCCTTTTCTGCTTCTCCCAAAGTGCAAACACTCAAACCCAAGCAGCCTTTGTCATCTCAGAGCCAGGCTGTGTTATGTATGCCTAGACATGGTGAATTGATGTTCCTTCACAGCGCAAAAGCACAGGCTCATAAAAGACTAAGACCTAATCTCAGGACCAGAAAATGCTTCTCGTTTCCGCCCCCCCCCCCCCCGCCCACCTCATCACCACATTACTAAAGCCTATTTACAACAATTGCTTTTACTGGATATATCATGTACAACTATCAAGAAAAACTGGCAAGGCATACCAAAAGATAAAAAACACAATTTGAAGAGACAGAGCAAGCATCAGAACCAGACAGGGTAGGAATATTGGAATTATCAGACAGGGAATTTAAAACAACTATTAATATGCTAAGGGACCTGATGGATAAAGCAGAAATCATACAAGAACAGATGGGCGATGTAAGCATAGAAATGGAAATCCTAAGAAAGAACCAAAACTGCTTGAGATAAAAAGCACTATAACAGAAATGAAGAATGCCTTTGATGGGTTTATTAATAGACTGCACAGAGCTAAGGAAAGGATCTCTGAGTTTGAGGATATGACAACTGAATCTTCAAAAACCAAAAATTGAAGAGAACAAAGACTGAAAAAAACAGAATATCTAAGGACTGTGGGACAATCACAAAAGGTGCATGGTGGAAATATAATGGAAATACCAGAAGGAGAAGAAAGAAAGAGAGAAACAGATATATTTGAAACAATAAAGACTGAGAATTTCCCCCAAATTAATGCCAGATGCCAGATCACAGGTCCAGGAAGCTTAGGGAATGCCAGGCAGGATAAATGCAAGAAAAAAAATCTATACCTTACCAATATCATTTTGAAGTTACAGAAAACTAAAGATAAAAAAATTCTGAAAGACAAAAAAAACGGGGGAAAATACCTTACTTGCAGGAGAACAAAGATAAGAATGACATCTGACTTCTCAGAAGCCATGCAAAATAGAAAGATAGTGGAGCAAAATGTTTACAGTATTGAGAGAAAAATGATGCTCTTCCCTAACATGTTGCTGCTTCATCACCCTGGTTTCTAAGCCACATGATAGGTGCCTCTGTGCCAGTGAAAACAGATCCCTAACATTCTTCCTGCAGCCCCTGCCTGCATCTGGGTTCAGGATAATTCCATGGGACTCATTAATAAAAGAGACAGCCTCCTGCTCACTCATGTGCCTTTCCATATCTGTCTCCAGACATCTTCCTCTTTGGAGACATTTTCCTACTATGTAAACTACTTCACCGAAATAGCCTCTTTGAGCTTTTAGCTGAATATTTTCATCAAACACACATCAAAATTCCAAATCCCAGTTTAGGTTGAGATGAGATCCCTATTACATTAGTAATTCTTCTACAACAATATTCCTCTCTCTCAAGTTATGTAATATCTAGCTACATCCAAGGAGACCACAAGGTCTTTCATCAAGTGCATTGATTGATAAATGCCAGCCTCTGGAGTTGCCCAGAAAATGCTGTTAACATCTATATTTTCAAACTCAAAGCCCAAATGCCATTTGGATTGCCACATGGATAAGGGGAAGGGAAAGGGTGAGAGGGCATTTGGTAGAAAACGTATCCTCAAACCTCCAACCCTAAAAACTGCTTGAAGAAGTTGCCTGTATCATGTCAGCACTGCATGATCTCTTTGCTCCCTGCACCCTTGCTCCGCTTTCTGCCTCACCCCCACTTTCTAAATCTTATTGTCAGGGCTTTGCATCTTTGCAAGAGGCCCCACCATTCAGCCAGTTCTGCAAGCCAATAACTGGTTGTTAAACTTGGCTCTTTCTTCTTTTTCCTCTCACCTCCTACAGCAAATTTATCACTAAATCCCATTGGTTCTATACTCTGAATTTCCCTTGATTCTATTCTCTCCTTCTCTGCATCCCGACAGTCTGTAGTCTGGGCTGACATCATGACTTACTGAGACTAATGCAATAAGTCACAACTGATTTCTTCACATCTACTTTTGTACCCTGAACATTGTTTTCTATGGTACAGAGTATTTTTTTTAGATGTCTGTTTCAGCTTCTCTTAGAAATCTTAAAATCTTCTTAAATCCTCTGAATGTCAGGGCCTTCAACTATAAACTGAAAATAATGATTTCTCCACTGATGATTATTATCAGAATTTGAAAGAGTATAAAATATATGTATAGAGAATATGTATATAAAAAGCTTATATAATATTTTACTTGGCATGTGACAAAAGATCATTCTTTTTTTTTCTAAGCTAACTGAGGACATTGGACTAAATGGAGAAACAAAAGTCCATTCTAGCTCTAAACTGTTATGATTGTATGTTACCAAAAGAAGTTGGATGAACCTAAATTTTAAACTGGATGCCGTATTCTTTAGATACTCTGTTAGTAATAAAATACTAATAAAATACTGAACCAGATGGACATGGATATGACTCATATTAGGCTATGTCAAAGGTGATAAACACCACTATTGTGTATATACTGCACGTTGCCAAACCCAGCTCTGTCACCTTTTTTCTTTTGGGTGATAGGCTGCTGACAGATTGCTTAGGCTAGGGAGTCAAAAGAAGAGAGTCAGTGCTTCAAGTAAGTCAAGACATTAAACAAACTGAAATAAGAAATTTAATCTAAGCACCATTCATCTCATCTTTGCCTCAAATGAGGGTGGGGATACCGAGAGAGATTCCAAAGGTGGAAGTGATCATGTTTCTTAAGTTAACCTGGAAGAAGGGAGAAAGGAACAGAGAGAGGCATAACAATGGTCTTTAGAGAAAGATAATACTTTTGAATTGATTTGAACTGAATTGAATTTAAGGAGCCTCCTGGGTTCTCTTCCACAAGAATCTGAGTGTCAAAACACTGGGGAACGAGAAGTTTGTAGTATTTCCTCTGGCTCCTAGAACTATTTCAAGTCTTCTGGACCTGTATGTATATGAAAGCTGAAGAATAGGCTGGTTCCTAAGTGTGGAGTTAGGACCAGGAAAGGGAGAAGGATCAAGAATAAAGAATATGGAAGGAAAATGGTCCCTCAGCACCTTGAGATTCAAAAGGAAGGTGTGAAACCTGTATCTATAAGTATGTATACAGTATCCCAAAGGCAAAAGTCTATGTTCTAGTCTTTCTTTAACCCTCGTTTCTAGATTCTAAACTCCTGCCCCATCATCCCATTCTTGAAAAGAACTTCTTGGATCAATGACCCATCACATACTGACTCATCCCTGGAGTTCCTGCAGGCATGGGAATTGTGCCGTTTCCTTTTTAATCTGTAGTAGATAAATATATCTTTCTCAATGAATGGAGCATTAGTTTATTTGCCTAAGATAAATGAATGAATGAATGAATGAGTGAGTGAGTTTGAGAACTGCCCACGAAGCTAGTTCTTACAGCGTGAATCGCAGAGTCTTCATCTACAAATTGTGGGTACAATGCCTACCTTATTGGTTGTTATAAGAAACTGAGAGTTATAAATGAAAAACCTTATGTTCTGCTTGGCACGGATTCCAGAGTTATCTTTTCCTATAATAAAGCTCAATGACATCCCAAGTTTGGAAATTAAAATTTCAGGCATATCCCCAGAACAATCATCATAAGGATTTTTTCAAATAGTCCATAGCTCATGGTCCGAATATACGTGTTTTAAAATGTCATATAATTGATGAGATCCATTAAACTTCCAAAGATATATCTGGCTTTCTATTATGAATTCCAATACTTGAAAACCTTGGGGGAAAGTCTTCTGTAATAGGGTATGTCAAATACAAGCTCTGTTTTTGCTTATTTATACTAAATAGCCTCTAACCCCCAGTCCACTATGCTGTACAAGATTTATTTACAAAGTCTTTAGCAAGAGCTGGAGTTCCATGGGTTCTGAGTATACATGAACTTTCCTCCAGCAAATTATTTTGGGTTCGTTTTTGTGATGTGACTTTGATTTCAGCATATTTGTCCACTTATGTTTAGAAAATACATAGTTATGAACATTTTTTTTCCAGTGGGAAGTATTTTCATTTTAGAGTATACTATTTAAAACAAAGACTAAATGTAATGAATACATTCCTGCATGGGTTATAAATTAAATTTCTGGACAGGGACATGATCCTTATATCCTAAGAAGGCAGAAAGTTATATAATTTTCAAAATGTTTAGTGAGATCAGTTCACCCATATTTTGAAGAGCATTCACTTTTCTCCCCATGGAATAATATGAATCACACATTGACCAGCATTTACCTAACTTTCTTATCTTTTAAAATGTAGAAAAATTCAGGTTCCTCTGCTAAGTAAATTCCATGTTTTTCTTCAAGATAATTGTCATGTGACTGCATTAGTTGGCTAACCTTTTGTTCTCACCAAGAAACAGTATTATTTGAAAAGAAACTGTTTTCATATGAAGTATGGGGAAAGTGATTCTAAAAGTACAAATATCCTCACCCAGATTTTCAGTATTTAATCAGGTATTTTCAACACACTGGTAAAACTGAAAATGGTAGGCATATTTGAAAGTGACATTTATTCTTATAATTCATTTTGATACAATTTTTTGTAGAGCATTCATAAAATAATTTCCTAAATGAGATAGTAACATACAAATTTCCATATACTGGAGAAGCTACTTCCTATAGAAATCTGACTCAACTATAGATTTAGTAATAAGCCAAAACACTGGTTTATGTTGAGACTATTAGGTATGCATAATGATAATACACCCACATGCACCTTTGGAACACTTAATACTATTTTAAATGCTTTTACATACATTATCATTCATCATTTAATCACAAATAGTTACAAATGTCAAATTCTTTGGATAGGTCAAATACAGAAAAAAACTAAATTCATACTTCAAGTAACTTTTATTGGCATTTCCTGATAAGGAAATGGAGCATTTTAGCAGAAGAAATTAATATAGGTTTGGAACAAATATGTCAGAAAAGTGGTTTCTCATTTATGTATAAAAATGTATATACCACAACTACTATCAATCTAAATAAGTTATAATGTAACTGTATTGTTACTTGAATGGGCTCAACTGGGGCACTGGCCAGACACCACAAAGCCTAGGAACTAGAGCCGGACATGTTAAAACTAGGTTAGGAATTCAACAAGAAGGAGCCAACATCCAGAAAGAAAATGGAGAGTGCAAACCATTCTTAAGAAGCGCAAGGAGTCATAGCTGAGAAAACCAAGTATGCCTAACAGAACCACAGCCTGGAGCAAGGCTGACCATGAAAGTCTGATCCAAGGGGTAACAAACAAATGCAACTGGAAGGGGATGGGAACATGTGCCAAGTCCTGGGATTACCGGCTGTGGAGCTGGAACGTGGGTTGCGTGACCTATGGGTCAGCTGGAATGAGACAAAAGAGGTGGTCCTTACTTAAAGGTGCTCGCTGGGAAAGACAGATAAAACGCATCAAGTCTTCTTAGTATTAACTACACACCCAGTTATGATAATAGTTATTAAAATGCAATTCTATGGGGCACCTGAGTGGCTCAATTGGTTAAGCATCCTACTCAGGTCATGATCTTGCGGTTCTTGAATTCAAGCCCAGCGTCCAGCTCTGTGCTGACAGCTCAGAGCCTGGAGCCTGCTTCGAATTCTGTCTCCCTCTCTCTCTGCCCCTCCTCCACTCATGCTCTGTCTCTGTCTCTCTCTCTCTCTGATAAAAATAAATAAACATTAAAAAAAATTTTAATGCAATTCTACATGGCAAATTGTTTTCTTATCCAGAAAGCTTTAGTAGTAGTGGTCATGCAATTGCTGATTTGTATGTATTGATATGAAATAGTATTCAAACTAAATATTTAGGAATCATATTCTGTCATTAACATTTATAAGCAATTAGTATGATTATTAAATATCTTTAATAAAATCAATGTAATTACAAAATTACCATTTTGAAGAAGATGAAGCTTAAATCCTTCATCCTAATAAATAAGAATAAAAGTATTTTATCACTTTAATTAACATAATAGATAATGAAACGTATTTGTTGATTGAGCGGAACTATTTCCGATTTGTTGCATTTAAGGGTGTGGTTTAGTCTTATCATGGCACTATTGGGAGGCAAACAAAATTACTGCAATTCATAATTTTTTTGTTGTCCTTTTTACCTATGTATGATCATATAATTCCAGCCATTTACATGATTCTGGATTCTGAATTCAGGGTCTTTGGTCTAAAAACTGTACTTACGTGTCCCTCCTTTTGATTTTCACAAAGGATGTTTCAGCCTCATGTCAGTTTTTAATCTGTAATACATGCATTTTTCTGAAAAATGTTCTGAGACACTTTTGTGTCATGAAATTAAGGGAAATAATTCTCTATTAGAGGATGTTGGTTGATGCAGAAAAAATAACATGGTAAAATAGCAGCTCACAGGAAAGTTTTCAAAATGCATATCTCTATTGATTTAGTGTGAATCTGTCTGAATCACAAAATCAAACTCTAGAACTAGCGTTAAGAAACTAAAGAGCACACAAAAAGAACAGAAATATGCTAAAGCCTCAAGGGAAATTTCAGGAACAAAGGATAACAATTTCTAAGGACCCAAAAGAATTAAAAATTGTACTTGCCTGAAATTTGTCACTAACATGTGCCTTGAATTAACTATTTGAAAAAGCATAGATTTAAAAATGAAGTTAAAATTCCCACAACTATTATCAGTATAAAAGATTCATTTTCTTCTCTTCTCCTGACCCCTACTCCACAGTAGGGGGCTGACCTTCACCATTTATTGACACAGGAAGAGAAACCAGACATCACTCCAGTGGTTGACCTGGCTAGGGCAGGAAACAGTTTTTCTGGGAACTACACAGCATTTATAAGTCTCTTGATAACTGCACCTACAGTGTCTAGGTTTGTTCTTTCAACTCCTATTTTTCTACACACTGCCAACCAATGCAAACACAGGGGCTCTTTGCCTGGTTTCAATGCAACCAGCAATGTGGCTGCTACAGACACAAGCGATTGAGAGATACAGTTGATGTTGATTCACTTAAAGTCTGATTATCAAGACCTGGTTTGTGACGGGGCATAGGGGGTTAGATTTCTCTTCTGTGCCCAGAACAATATGGTTTTGCGCTCTGAGATGCTACACGGTAAATGTAACGGACATTTATGTGTATGTGCCTGGGTGTTTTCCAATATCCTGAGAAACTGCTGAAAACACACACACACGCACACACACACACACTCATACACACTCACACACAGCAGCAAGGCAAAAAGACCAAGTGAGT
This sequence comes from Acinonyx jubatus, assembly GCF_027475565.1. NCBI lineage: Eukaryota > Metazoa > Chordata > Mammalia > Carnivora > Felidae > Acinonyx > Acinonyx jubatus. Next base: position 102,105,541 of record NC_069382.1, read on the forward strand.
TGTAGGGAAGCCTAGTTTAATCTTCAAACTAGACAGATGGCATCACCATCAATTAAAAAAAAATTCTTTGGAGTAAGACTGCCTGAAACATCACTTAGGCCAGAAGTTTTCATCACAGAGAGAATCAGGAAAAATCTCTTAGAGATTCTGGCTGCTTAGCCCCAAGTGTCAACGGGGACAGTGATGTTGAACACACCTGCCACCACACACAAACACACACACACACACACACACACACACGTAATTTTTACAACCCTTAACTCCTTCTGTATTGAGGTCAGTACTTTGTATTCCGTATTTTTCTTCGTTCTGCTCTTTCTTCAGACCAGAGAGTGAAGATTTGAGCACATGTATACAGAAACACATAGGCAATCTCCTAAATATTCGTTTGGCTAACCGTCCAACAAATTCCAGTACTCTAAGGATTAACTAGTCACTTTATTTCTTTTGGAAGGCTCTGCTATAACTGAAGCCCGACATTTTGTTTATCTTCCAGTGTTTATCTTCCAAGGAACATACTCAAATGCACTCATCATGACAAAGTACCTGCTGTAGAGATACATTTTTAAATTGTGGAACTTGAAGGCTTTTTTGGAGGAGCAGAGACTATTATCTAATTTTTAAATTTTTTTCATTCTTTGTAGGAATGGACAAAATATAAGATTCTTAGAGATTTTAAACAACTTTAGGCAGTGTTTCTAGCCCCACTTTAGTATAAAGTTAAGTAGATCTACCTGTATGTTAAATGGATATTTGAAACCTATAAATATTAACAAACCTCATTTAAGTTAATTGTCCTGACCTGCTCCTCCTGCAAGAACACTTTTTGGAGAACTGCTAAAAAATAGTAAAAGAAAGATTTGCATTTCAGAGCCCTTTATTTCCCCAGCCAGGCACTAGTGCGGTTTCTCATGAATAATGCAAAGATACAGTGGCAGGAAGCCAAAAAAAGAATAAAGAAAAGCAAAGATGGAGATAACAAATGACTCTACAAACTGTATCATTAATCCTTGAATGACTGAGAATTGATTATTAGTGAGTTCATTTTTTGTTTGTTTCTATTGACTAGAGAAGGATGGCTTTACAGAGCATCATAAAGCATGATTGAATAGAGGCTCTCTGAAAATGCTCAAGTCCCTATTTTTTCCCTTAATGTATGTCAACCTTAGAATTATTTAAAGTAATATATTATCACTGAGAAAAGAAATTAAGTAAGATTTTAGTTCCTTCTCTGAATACATTTTCTTGAAAGTAAATTGGAATTAAGAGAGCTCAGGAATTCTATTCCTTGTCTCAATGGCTAGATTTTTGGCATTTATATGTAAACAAATAACTCTAATATGATGTAAGTGCTATATTCAAAATATGTGCTATGGGAGAACAGATCATAAATTATATCAATAGCAATTAAGATATATATTCTTAGCCTTTTTTGGACCCACATTGTATTCAATTAACATTCAACATTCAACAAATATTTATTGAGTATGTATTATATGCCAGATAGTTACATTTTAACAATGTCAACTATTGTCTCAATTTTTTTTTTTAAAAAAACAAAGATTATTAAGTAAATGGAGATAACCAAAGATTTGCCTTGGGGGGAACGTGAGAGGGAGAAGGAATTCAGAGACCTGGCTAAGACCAGAGGTGTGTTGCTAAATGTTTAACAATTGGCTCTCCAGGTTTCAAAAACAAACAAAAAAAGGAGGTCCAATTTGTAGAGTTCACTAATTAATGTGATATAAATATGACTGTCATGTTTGATTTCAAGCTACATCACCAAATGCGGAGTTGGGAAGAGATGCACACAATCCATTCTCCTGATTCACCTTGAACCCACTGTAGCCATAATTTAGTACCCACCAAACAATGGCTTTCCAGGTTCATTCTGAGAACCTATTTATGATTACAAAACAGGCAGAACTGGGAGATTGAATAGCTTTGCAGAATGACACAAAAATGCACATGGATATATTTACCTATGGTCTTATATTTATCTCTTATATGCTCCTATATTTATCTCTTGTCTTCTCTTTTAGAGTGTCTACTCTCATATGTTGTCTCTCTTTAGCCCTCTGCTACATTGAGCACCTGATCTCTGCTATTACAAAGAGAAATAACAACATTTACTATGGAAAGCTGGCAATAACTTTGAGCCTCTTCAGCAATATTGTTTACCATTTTATCACACAGTATTAAAAGGTCATGTTGAGGAATGCCTGGGTGGCTCAGTCGGTTAAGCGTCTAACTGCAGCTCATGTCATGATCTCATGGTTCCTGAGTTTGAGCCCCAGGTGGGGCTCTGTGCTGACAGTTCAGAGCCTGGAGCCTGTTTTGGATTCTGTGTCTCCCTCTCTTTCTGCCCTTTTCCTGCTCATGCTCTCTCTCAAAAATAAACAAACATTAAAAAAAATTATAAAAAGTTGTGTGGAGATTTAATAAAATTAGTAAATATTTCTACTTCATCAAAGATTGAGATTTAATAAAATTTGTAAACATTTCTACTTCTTCAAGGAAATTTTTAAATGAAACTTGCAGTTTTTCATTGAAACTATGTTGAGATGAAAAATTCGGTGACTCTAAGCCTTCACTGGAGCTAGATTTTCAGTTTACCCATTATTGCTTTGTACCATCAGTGCAAATGTCAAAACAATTTAAAGCGCAAATAAATAATACCTTAGTGTTATTATTAAAATAATTTTTAACCTTGTAGGCCCCGTGAAAGGATCTCTGGGTGCCCTAGGGGTCCGCAGACAACACTTTGAGAACTACCCTGCTAGTCTAAAGTTGCAAATGTCTCTTGGTTTTGGTTATTGCAATAAGCTCCCCACATCCATTCTGGCCACTTTGTAATCCATTCACCAACAATAAGGAAATTCTAATCATGTCACTCCCTCCTTAAAACCCTTTTATGACTTCCCATTACTCTTATGATGAAATTAAAACCCTTATCACAGTTGACAAAGCCCTCTATGATTTGGTCCTTGCCTATTTCTATAGCTTCATCGTTCTTTGTTTTCTTCAACCTATTTGCAACAGCCACACTAGCTTTTCTGTTCCTCAAACACAGTAGATTCATCCTTGCCCCCACGGTCTTTGCACATGGTCTTTTTTGTGCTTGCAATGCTTTCTCTACCCTCCATTTACCTGATTAACTTGACCCATCCTGCAGATGTCAACTTAAATCTTACTGGAAGAGGCTTTCCCTGCCTGACTCCCAACAGATTAGATCCTCCTGTTGTAAGTTCTCACACTCTTGTAATTATATGATTAGTGTTGTGCTTATTTTTGAGATCTGCCTCCTTCATGAAACTGTTACTGTTCTCATGGAAGAGACTGTGTCCGTTGTGCTTCCCATTGTATCCCTAATCTTCAGGGTAAGGGCTTTGAATGCTGTCTGATTTTATTGAAGGGGAATCACTTAGCATTAAAAAAACAAAGAATTGGATGATTATCTACATGTAAATGTCAATCTGTCTGCTCCTATGACCATGTGCAACACTGACCCTATGGGCCTCAATTGAAAGAGCAACAAAATACCTTAATCTAGCACCAAATTACCTTATAAAACTTTCATTACTAAAAAAAAAAAAAAAAAGAGCAAACTGGAGGTGAAGAGAACAGATCTCTTATTTCCTACAGGAATCAAATTGGAGCCAGACCAGCATGACAGTACTCAAAATTGAAACTCAACTCCAATAATGAAGGTTTTGTTTCAGAGATAAATTTGTCATATCTAAATTCCTCTTTCCTTTAATTTGATGTCTCCAAGGAAGTTCCTTAATTCTTCATATAAATATACTATAGACAATCAGCAGTCATTTTATTATCTCATCCATTCCTCCATTTCAGTAAAAATATTGAATATGTTCTAGCTCGGAGTCAAGTCTGTAACTTCTTGACTTTCTGGAAATGTTATTATACTCCCAAGCTTAATATCACAGTAAATCTTACCTCCAGAAAATACTGTGGTTCTCCTCCGAGTAAAGAAAAATGTGCTAGAAATTGTAACTCCAGGAGGCTCAAAGCTCTTTAGAATATGCCCAGTATGGCACGTGCATGTCTTATGTCAAATGGACAACCAGCAGGTGATTACACACAGTAGCCTAAGAAGGTACCATTAGATGTTACAATTTTTAGTATTTATTTTCTTCTCAGTTCAAAAAAAAGCCACCAAAATGATTTAAGACTTCCTGAAATACTCCTATAAATATTGTTAATTCTACTCTAGATGAAATTGATGTATCTTACATAAATTGATGACTTACTATGAACAATCATAGTAAGTCATAAAACTCAGGATTGCTTGGTGATAAAAAAAATTTGGTTAAACAGCTAAATATTTTACTTATAATGCCTCAACTACTTTTGGAATCATGTGAGACATTGTTTCCTTTTCTATTTCCTGCAGTATTCCTCCCAAAGCTAGAGTTTGTTTTAAAAAGACAAAGATTAAATACCGCGGTGAATTATTTCTCTGCTTATGTGCAAACACCTTTTTCTTTTTGCTTGTCTTTGTGAATTTTTGAAATCTAATATTTATTACATTGTGTTTAAAAAAGAGACAAGTTATCATGCAGTTTGAAAAAGAAAAGATGGTAACTGTAACAGATCTAATTACAGTGAGATACCGTAATTGGGTCAGCAAGAGGCTACGAATGAATGTATTTGTAATGGAAATAGGAACTTTTCTGGAACACTTTTTTCTTTCTTTTTTTTTTTTTTTTGATGTTCATTTATTTATTTTAAGAGAGAAAGCGTGAGCAGGGAGGGGCAGAGAGAGGGAAAGAGAGAATCCCAAGCAGGCTCCATGATGTCAGCATGAACCCAACAGGGCTCAATCTCACCTGATCATTACCTGAGCCAAAATCAAGAGTTGGACATTTAACTGACTGAGCCACCCAGGCACCCCTAGGAACTTTTCTGGAACATTTAAATAGGTAATATTATGCCATTGCCTTGGAAACCCCACTTGAATTTTTTTTCCTTTTTTTTTTTTTTTTTTGGTTAGGTCTGAGAAAGAAATCCCAGATGGAAAAGTTCAAAGTAGGAGATTAGTATCTAGACAAGCCGTAGTGGTTGTGTTTGGAAACCTAGACATCAAGAGCCCACTGAAGGGGGCTGACTGCTGAAAGGAAGGAAGGACTGGGAACCCCAACTTTGTATGTGTGGAAGCATCACAGAAAAATTCTACTCTCTGCAGCAGTTTGGATGACACTGTTATTGAGTAGCTTGGAATTTACCTATATCCTTTTAAATTAGCTGTTTCTAATTTCTTTTTTTTTTTACTTGTACTACTTGATGTTAGGCTAATCACCCAACTGATGAGTCATATAGTACTCTACTATATAGACTACTATATATAATAGAGTTCTATTATATCTCATTTAAGGAAATTTTTATTCACCAAAAGTTATAAGACTAAATAATTCATCTATGGTATGTTATGGACAACCTTCTTGATCTCATAAAAGCTGATTGTTCAATTTGTGCATTTTCCTGCCTCTTGCTTTTTCCTTTCCTACTTGCTTCCTTTAGGCATGCTTTTCCCGTGTTGAGTGCCTTCTCCAGGGCTTGAGCAAGAGGAAGGTAAGACTTCAAACTTAGGTCAGCCATGTTATTAAAGGTATGCTTGGAAAAGTGTATGGAAAATAAGAAATTTGCCAGCAAAAGTGACATTTGTAAATTATCTATGAACATAATTGATTCATTTAAAAAAATGCTCAATTTCTTTAGAACAAAACTGTCTGGTAGAATGTCTTGTGATGATTGAAATGTTCTGTACCTGTGCTGTTCAATTCAGTTGCCACTAGTGCAAATGAGTAACTGAATTTTTAATTGTATTTCATTGTAATCATTTTAAATTTAAATGGCCACATGGAGCTAATAGCTATTATAATGGTCAATGCAGCTCTTGAACATGTCTTTCTAGTTATCTAGGCTAAGCACTCCAATATCATTTCATTAACTCCAAAACTACTAATTTATAAACCATGATTACTTGACATGGATTGAATTAGTCTATCATTGACTTCTTGAACTATGAAGAAATGGCTGATAATCAGATTAAAATGTAAAAAATAAAACAAAGCAAAACATTATAGACCAAAAGTTGCATAGGAGCAAAAACTTATTATAAGAACTAATTCAGCGCCATTAAAACTATTTATAAATTAATACAGATAATAAATTTGTTAGATGATGAATCCCTTTTATTACTTATTGATATGAACTAGGTCTAAATGGACCTTTTTACTTGGAAACAGTCTGGAGATGGTTAATTCTATGTGTCAATATTTGGGGGTTTTGTTTGTTTGTTTGTCTGTTTTTGTGTCAACTTGACTAGACTAAGAGATGCCCACATGGCTGGTAGAACTATTTCTGGGTGAGTCCCTGAGAGTGTTTCTGAAAAAGGTTACCATTTGAATTAGATTAAGTAAAGAGACCTGCCCTCGCCAGTGCAGGTGGACATTTTCCAATCAGTAGAGGGCCTGAATAGAACAAAAAGATGAAGGATGGGCAAATTCTCACTCTCTCTTCTTAAGCTGCGATATCTGTCTTCTCCTGCCCTCAGATATCAGAGCTCCAGGTTTTGGGACCTTACAACTTTGGGACTTACACCATCAGCTCCCCTACTTCTCAGGCCTTCGGAACCGGACTGAATTATATCACCAGTTTTCCTGTCTCTTCATGTTGCAGACTGCAGATCATGGGACTTCTCGGCCTCCATAAACATGTGAACCAATTCCTATAATAAATCTTCTCTTATGTATATATCCATATATATCCTACTTGTTCTGTTTTTCTGGAGAAACCTGCCTAATACAACTCTTTAATATTTATGTATTTTAGCATTTATTCAAACTATGCCAGACACTGGACTAATGGTGTTGTTTTTTTTTTAACTTACCCTGAAGAGGTCCATTTTTGCTCTAAAGATGAAATGTGTATCTTTCACTCAGCAGAATTTAATATTAACATAAATATTAATATATTTGCCAACTTGAAGATATGCAAGGACATTAAACAATTTAATACCCCCAAATCTTACTTTTATTTTTAAAGATGTCACCAGCACTTTATTTAATGTATTTCATACTTTCCACATAAATAATACTGAATTTTCCTTAGATGAGCACAAAACAATGAGGTTTTTAATATTTTATTTAATTGTACTTTATAGTGATTATTATTTATATGATTGAAAGTTTCTTTAGTATAGTATATTAGCATATGGTATAGTATATATATGTGTATTGTATTAAATATTTAAGGTTTTTGCTACATTTTAGGTAATAATAAGTTAAAAAATTTCCCAGTATTTAAACTGTGATTTAGTTTATGTATAGTAGATAGCACTAATGTATTAATATATGTATAAATACAATAACTACTGTATTTCTCATAATAAGTACTACAAGTTTAACTATACTTATATAACCATAAGAATAAGCATATGCACTAATATAAAGATAAGTACTAATAGTTTCTTTTTTAAATTTCTTGCATTAGGTATTATTTTAATGCCTGATATGTAATGTCATTAATAAAAATAATGAATTGATTTGCACATAATAAAAGGGACTTAATATGTTAGCCCAATATTCCAAGAATATTGAGCATGGTCTATAGAGCCAAGCTGCAAAGACTGTTCAATTCCCAGCTCTCCACACACTAGAAATAACTTTGAACAAGTCATTAAACTCATCTGTGCTTCAATTTCCTCACTAGGAAGGCAGAAAATAATATTTGTCTCTTCATAAGGTCATTGTGAGAGTTACATAAAAATATTCATGAAAATTACTTTATGTAGCTCCTAACACATAGTAAGTGCTCAATAAACATTATTATTATTATTATTATTATTATTATTATCAATATTATTATTATCATCAGGAATATTGCAAGGTAAACTAAATATATTTAGGATCTTATGTCATCTACTTAAAGGAGATATTTGAACGAGGAGCTTGACAATGTTCACATATTATTATAGTATCCATTTTCACAGAAAACTAAACCAGAGTTTACATACTGGAAGATTTTTATTACAAGTATCTGAATTTGTACATAAAACGTTCAAATATTTTTATTTCCTTAAAGAATATTAATTTGTCTTTTTCCTCCCAGTATAAGATTAGAAAATCTATACTCTTTTGTAATTTGTGTGCTTTGTTTTGAAGAATATATTTTGGACATAGAGCTATTGCAGAAGATGTCCTTCATGTTGAAAACAAATTTATTTTTCTTTGAAAGACACGTGTATTTCATTTTAAAATATGGTCTTTACTCTCTATGCCTATAAATCCTAAGAATGGATATATTAAAAATGGAAAAAAAAACTTCTAAGAAAACATTTCTGTAATGAATACTGCCCTACAAAAGATGTAATATTTGAGAAAGGCTCTGATCCAAAAGTATGATCAGAAATTTTCAAGTAGAGCATTGAATCAGATCTCTAAATGCCACCATGCACTGAGTAAACAGATTTAGCTGGCAGTGCAAATCAAATTGGGAAAACTGAATATCTCAGTAATGCTGCCAATTTCTCAAGCCTCAAAGATTTACATCTTTGAATTTATGCTGAAGTTAGTAGTATAGTACATGAAATACTCCATGAGTTTGATTTAAACCTTACCTTTAAAGGTATGCACTTGTGATCCCACTTACCCAGTTGATTCCTCAACTGCTTTTAGGAGATTTGAAGGGAATAATTGGCTTCAAACTGGAGAGCTAAATAGATAAATGTGGGCAGTAAACAAGTGTGCTTTGGAACCCCAATTTCTCTCTTTGTATTAGCTTCGAGACCGTTAGCTACTATAACAAATAAGCTTACAGATGTATGATAGCTCACATACAGTAGACATCTATTCCCTACTCGTGTTAAGTCCAAAATGAGAGTTCTTTTTTGACAGATGGTCTCCTTTGAGCAGAGATTCAGAGACCCAGGCTCCTTCTAGTTTTGGCTCCATTATTTTCAACATGTTTCTAATATGACCATGCTGGTCTACGACCAATGACAAGGGGAAGGAATAAATAGCATGAGGTGGAAAGGTTTTTTTGCGCCAGGCCTGGGAAAGAGACATACACCACTTCTACTCACGGTCCGCTGGCTGGAACTCAGTCATGTGAAAAGGAAGCTGGGAAACATAGCCCAAGATACGCCAGGGATGACAGGCAGCAGTGCCACACCCTTCCTGATAATCTACAGCCTGCAGGCTATATAGTTTCCTCTCCACAGTCACTAGTGCTTTCCCTGTTGCCTCCATCACCTCTTCATTTGCTGGAGGGAAGTAGTCTCATTAATTAATTCACAGTTACGTGTCAGCCCCGGGTGTGCATTTTAAAAACAGAAGCCTGGAGAATGATTATTCACTCTGTAGAAGACCAACGGGAGGAGTTTTGTTGTTTTTCATGTTTTGTTGTTTGTTGTTTTGTGCGTGGTTTGGTAAAACAGGATCAAAAAATAAGCAAGAGCTCTTTAGTCCACAAATAAGGCAAATTCTAAAAAGGAGTCAACTTCCTGGAAAATGGAGGGGAGGACACAAATTAAAGAATAGATGGTATAAATAGCATCTATTCAATTCTGGATTTTTCCCCTCATCTCTTTAGTTATTCATAATGTAAACTAGTGGCAGGTTGGTGTCTCTACCGGTATTAGGTAAAAGATGTATGTGTCTTTATTCCTATACTGAGTTAGCACGCATAAAAGATCTAATAGAAATTGCAGATGCAACATGTTCCAAAATGTTAAAATGTTGACTTTCCTCCACAAACTTGTTCCACCCACATACTTTCCCTTCTCTGCTAATGCAACTCTATCCTAACACTTGCACAGAATTAAAACTTTAGAGTCATTTTTGACTTTTCTCCTCTCACAACTCTTATCCAAGCTTCCAGGAAATACTGTTGACTGGATATTCAAAATGCTCAGAATATGAACACTTCTTCTCGTCTTCACTGCTCAGTATTGAAGCCTCCACCCTCTGGACCCTGAATTACTGAAAAAGACCCCTCACTGGGGCACGTGGGTGGCTCAGTCAGTTAAGGGTCTGACTCTTGATTTCACCTCAGGTCATGATCTCATGGTTTGTGGGTTGAAGCCCAGCATCACTGACAGCATGGAGCCTGCTTGGAATTCTGTCTCTCCCTCTCTCTCTGTCCCTCCTCCACTTGCTAGAGGTTTTTTTTTGTTGTTGTTGTTATTGTTGTTTTTAACTTGCCCTGGAAAAGCCCATTTTTGCCCTAAGGATGAAATGTGTATCTCTCTCTGTCTCTCTCTCTCTCTCAAAATAAATAAACTTTAAAAAAAAGAAAAAGAAAAAGAGCCTAACTAATTTCATTGCTTCTATTTTTACCTAACAGCACCACCACAACCACCCCCATACCCCTCTACTTATACACACACAGAATCTACTCTCACCCCATGGGGTAGGGGGAAGAGCTAAAGGTAGAAGCAGTGAAATTAGGATACTATTGCAATAATCCAAGTTAGAGATAATAATGCTGCTCCTACTCTCCCTTTCACTCAGTCTGCTCCAACCATAATGACCTCATTGCTGTTTTTGAACAAGGTAGATATTCTCTTACATTTCTCTTCTAAACAAGACTTATCCCGAGCATCCTCTTAAATATTGCAATGTGTTACCTATCTTCCCACCCGGAATTTCTAAGTCTCCTTAAACCAATTTCCCTTTTTCTTTGTCTTTAAATTGATGTATAATCAACATATAACATTATATGAGTTTCAGGTGTACAATGTAATGATTTGATATTTGCGTACATTGTGATATGAAACAAAATATATAAAATATATAAATATAAATAATATAATAAAATATAAACATTAAACATATATATAAAATATCATATATATTTAAAATTTTAAAATATGATATAGCAAATAAAATACATAAATATAAATAAGATATAAAATAAAAATATAAAAAATAAAACTACAGTAAGTCTAGTTAACATACATCACCTAAGGACTTTCAAGATCTACTTTCTTGGGGCACCTCAGTGGCTCTGTCGGTTGAGCATCCATGGTTGTAAGTTCAAGCCCCGTGTTGAGCTCTGTGCTGAGCATGAAGCTTCCTTAAAATTCTCTCTCCCTTTCCTCCCCCATCCCCTGCTTGCACATGTGCTCTCTCCCTCTTTCACTCTCTCTCTCTCTCTCTCTGCTATTGAGTTGTGGAGGGCTTTTTAAAATACTTTTAACGTATTAACCCCTTATCAGATACATGATTTGCAAATATTTTCTCCTACTCAGTACATTGCCTTTTCACTTTGTTAGTGGTTTCCTTTGCTGTGTAGAAGCTTTCATAGTGATGTGGTCCCACTTGTTTATTTTTGCTTTTGTTTCCTTTGCTTTTGGTGTCAAATCTAAGAAATCATTGCTAATAATGTCAAAGAGCTTACCTGATTTTTCTTTTTTATGTAATATGTAATGCTTTCTAACATACTTTAAAAGTTGCATGAGTTTTACATTCATTGTTTGCCTCTCTTCCAGAATGTAAGCTCCACAAAAGCAGAGATTTCTCTTGTCATGTTTTCCCATTGCTGTCTTTCCAGTGCCTAGAAGAATACCTGGCACATAATAGACACTTTATAAATATTTATTGTACATTGATTGAATTTTTCTAGACATTAGCATATAATTTACAGTTGATGATCCTGTAAGTTTTAAGCTTTTCTCGGTCACTACTACATGATAGAGAAGTTTAATCAAAATTCTTAGGACAAACATTGCTTACAGTGTGTTTGATGGAAAATTAATCTCACAAAATACTTTTGCAGATAAGTTTATAAAATATGGCATACCATACCTACTTGTTGGAGATTTGCAAAGTGTGTTACTATATTATAGTCTCTGAGATACTTTGCTGTACAAAAACCTGTTTGATCTAATCCAGCATTTCCTAAATTTACCTAATGTACCTCTTTTTTCCATAGGGCAGCTATTAGCATCCTATGGAGTTTTTGTTCCATGCTTACACTGGGGAAACATTGTTCTAGACCAGTGGTTTAAAAATAATAATATCCAAATGTGTTTTAACCCAGAAATACAGTTTGACTCAACACGTGAAAATCAATCATTGTAATATAGTATATTAAGTAGATAAAAGATAAAAACCACATGATTATCTCAATAGATGCAGACAAACATTTGACAGAATTCAAATTTTTTTCATGATAAAAACACTTAACCAAATGAGGAGTAGAAGGGAATTTCTTCAACGTGAAAAAAATAATAATAACAGCTTACATCATCAATGGTGAAAAATTGAAGTTTCCCCCCCTATGGTCAGGAGTCAGAAAATAATGTTCATTCTCACTATTTTTACAGAACATTAAACTGGAGATACTAGCCCAGGCAGTTAGACAAGAAAAAAGAAGTAGAAGCATCCAGATTGGAAAGGAAGAAGTAAAAACATCTTTATTTATAGGCTACGTGATTTTTATGTTAAACACACACAAACTATTAGAGCTAATGAAGTGAATTCAGCACTGCTGGATATAAAAACCAATGTGCAAAAATCAGTTATATTACTGTACTTTAAAAATGAGCAAACCAGAAAACAATTTCATTGATAATAGCATCAAAAAAGAATACAATACTAAGGAATAAATCTAACAAAAGAAGTGCAATGTACGTACACTGAAAACTACAAAGCATCATTAAAATAAATCAGTGAAGACTTACATAAACGGCAAGATATATTCATGGATGGAAAGAATCACTGTTGTTATGATGGAATTACTCTCTAGATTCATCTACAGACTTAACACAATCCCTATCAAAATATCCGTTGACTTTTTTTTCAGAAATTGACAAGCTGATCTTAAAATCTTATGGAGATTCAAGGGACCCCCAAATAGAAAAACATTCTTGAAAAGGAACAAAGCTAGAAAACACACTTCCCTATTTCAATAGTACATGGCTATAGTCAAGAGTTATGGAACTAGCTAGCCTAAGGATAGACACATAGATTAAGGAAAATAGTTGAGAGTTTTCACAACAAATTAACGATGGAGCTAGGATTCAAAAACAAATCAAACGTGAAAAGCTATGTTTTTCTTACTACCACACGTAAGTTTTCTTGGTTGATTTTCCTGTCTGTGTTCTCCACAATCCCTACCCCAGGACCATGTACCTAATAAACACTCCATAGTAACCAATGAGTGAATAAATATGCTTCTGGTGATAATAGCTATCCTATGAGGGAGGCAGTGAGTGGCATATAAAGAAGGATAATTATATTTTTAAGCACAGCCCACCAGTAATTTTGCAGCCAAAGAAGGAAATTAAAAGCTGTAATTGTTTATGTTCTGAGTAAAAAGCACAGATGGAGTGTCTACAGTCTAATATTCTTCACCTTTTAGAATGGATTGGTTAAGAATATGAGTTAAATATGAGTAAAATGAGAATATGAGTAAAAATGACCAGTCTGAAATATGACAGACGCTACCAAACTTAAGCCCAAAACTAAAATTAGAGTAATTAGGAGACATTCACCTCATAGTTCCCCTTTTCCTGCCAACTTATCATTTTCAGTGAGATTAAGATAAGTGTTAGCTCTATGGGAGAAAAACTTTCACATAGATACTAATACACGTGACTTTTCCCTGGAAAAGGCCCTGTAACTTTTAAGATCCTTGGAGAATTTTAGTCTTGGAATAGATTCACAAAACAAATCAATCCTAAAGAGTTTAATGTCATCAGTGACTAAGGGGCACCGTCTCAAACTTGCCTCCTCCGACACGGAGAATACAATGCTGCCACAGTCAAGGTCAGAGGCAATAATGTTGGAGCACTAAGTGTCTTTCTAACAAATTTAGACTTGACAGTTATTGTGTCTTTCTCCTGTCCTCGTGGATCAGTCCACAGGAACATGGCACATTTACTGCAAGCTGAGGGAATACATACGAACCTATCTGCCTGCATTCTGGGATGGATGCCCTACACACCAGGTCGTAGGGTATCCTTGTGACAGCTGTTTGGCAACACAGGGGAAGGATGTCCAGAGGAGATTGGGTGAATGTTAGGCCAGACCGCTCAACTTTCTATTAGTCTCCTTTTATAGCCTTGAGAGCTAACCACAAGCGGTTGCATGCTTTGATAAAAGTGGATCATAGAAATGGAAATAAATGCCATATCTGGCACGCCCTGTAGACTCGTTTCTTTGAACAGTTGAATGTAAACGGTTGTCTTTTATGGGGTAGTAATGTCTAGCAGGTATTTTTAAAGGATTTATGTTTTATCTTATAATATAAAATTAAGCCATCTTAGGTAAAACAAGTAACATCTGAATATTGGTATTTCATTGTCACTAACCCATAAAATCATCTAGAATAACTTGCTTCATTTTTAGAACCTAAACTTTCCTGCTTATGAAGACAACAATAATAAAAGTCATCCTTTTGTTCCCGTGTTAACAGGAAAACTGTTGCACAGATAATGTAAAATATCACTTTGTTATGAATTTAGCCCTGAATGAGTGATGTGGGCCTGGGCTGGAAAAGTACAGGACCTTATAGGGTGCCTTCTTGAGAGCTAAAATTAAAAGGCTAATTTATCTTCCTACCCTTGTTTATCTTTTGCTCTGATTTTAGTATTTAGCTCTCTTAACTTGTTATATTATATTATATTATATTATATTATATTATATTATATTATATATAATTACATATATGTTTTTTAAATAATATATATATAATAATAATAATTTTGTAAGATACCTGCCCAAAACCCTTTTAGAGAAAAAGTGAGGGTATAATTAATCCAATTTTACTGAAATTGTATAATCAGTTGGATTTTCTTGAGCACGCACAAGTTAGTCATGGGGATGATGAAACAAAGGAACAGTACAAAATCCTAATGCATTGCTTAGGAACACCAACTTGTTAGCCACTTAAAATGCATAAATCATATACAGATAAACAAGGCTCACCTTAACGTTTGGGAGAGATTTTGAAATAAAAAAGTGCTGAAAGTAGAATTAAATATTTATCAATACATTTTTATGCTACATTCTAGGTGCCAGACACTAGCCTGGTTGTTTCACATGTATGATGTGTGTTCTGTTGTTACCACAATCCTCATTTGAAAAAATGAGGATCAGAGTGGCTAAGTGCCTTGCCTAAATTCACATTGGTAAAAAGTGGTAGCCAGGATTTGAAGCCAGGCAGTCTAGCTGTAAGGTCTATTATGCCATTATGTGGCATTAGTTCTCAAGATGGCAGAAAACAATTGTGTGAATAGCTCTGTGATTACCAACCCTGGAAACTCAGTAGCATCGCCTTGGGGAGGGAATATGGGAGGCTAAAAACATATTTGGATGTCTGGGACCCACTCGAACTTCATCATGTATATTTTCTAAAAGACCCATAGGTGATTCTCTTCTTGCAAACCGGGTTAAGAACTACTGAAGTGGATGAACCATCAACTTCACTTTATAAACGAAAGAGCAAGAAAGACCTTTTTATTTAATGGATTTAGCTTTGATAGAGAAAACATGAGTTGAAAAAGGGCAGATATAGACGGAGAATCCCAAGCAGGCTCCATGCTGTTAGCACAGAGCCCAATGCAGTGCTCAAACCAGGAACCCTGAGATCACGACCAGAGCTGAAATCAGAAGTTGGATGCTTAACTGACTGAGCCACCCAGGTGCCCTGCAGCAAAAATTTTGAAGAGATAGTCTGTATTCTGAGCAGTCTCTTCAAAAACTTTGGAATAAAGGAAGGATTAAAACGAGCACAGTGTCATAGTGATAAAACAGTCATGAGAATAATCATGATTTCAAAAAACCAAGTCACATACAGACCCTAAGCTTGTCACTCGTCTTTCAACAAAAGACAACATTTGTAGCCGTGGGGAGTTACTTACCTATATTCAAGAGAATGCAGCAATATAAGTCCAGAATGAATGAAGGCAGACACCGGTTACACTTTCCGTTAACAGAGATGGGAAGAAATGCCATTGTAAAAATGCCACCCTTGCAGTTAAAAGTATAGCTGCCACCTACTCCATTTTCACTGCATAAAAAAGAATGTCCTTTGTAACCTATGTTTTGTGGCCAAAACAATGCAAAATATCTTTAACAACTTTAGGTTTTGATAGAAGATCACAGAGATTGAAAGTTAATTTACTGTGTCCTCAAAAACGAGACTTTATTTGGAGGAGAGAGAACACGAAAAAAAGAGCAAGAAAAAGATTAAATGAAAGAAGCTTAGTAAAGTATTACCAAATAATGAATTAAACGAACATGCATTTTTCTTGAGAGGTATTGATTTCACATGCAGACACATACATGATGCAGTTCTTTCAACCCTCCCTTTCAACCTTTTCAATTATTTTAGTTCCTGGAGTTTCCCAGATGGACAAAGGATTTAGCAAATTATAAAAACCACATATGTGAATTGCTCACTGGATGCCTCATTGTATATCTCATTCACATCAACACATCAACACTGCCGGGTACAGTTGTGTTAGGTTCCTGAAAAAAAAAAAAAGCCAAGTTCCTGAAAAAAAAAAAAAAAAAGGTTGTCCTTTTCCCAATAATGGTTCACATGCCTCAGATCCTTTGTGTCAAGTGGATCTAACAAATTAAATTAATATTATACACCCTCAAAACCTGCCCATGCTTATTCTTGCACTAACATCAAACTGATTTGCTAATGAAGTGACTTCATAAAGTAGTAGTTATAGTTCCTACTTATATTTCACTACCAAGTTCTTAACTTTAGGGAACAAACTGCTGTTTGTGTACAGAAACTCACTCTTTCACCTAATTTTTATCTTGACTGCCATATAGCATATAGTCCTTAGCCCCTGTGTGGCTTATTTTTTTCTATCTCTTTGGGCTTTGTAATTTTATGGAGCTTTTTTACAGTTTGAAACCGTAAAATAGCTCCTCAAGAATTTGGACAACTAACCCCACATGAATTTGAATAAGCAAAAAGGACATCATTCTGTATAGTCTTCTAAGGATTTTCATTTGTGAGATGTTATACTAAGTTGCTTGATGCTAAGGGGAAATCTACCAAACATTATGGAAAATGATAACAAAAAAAGGAATAACAATAATTTGGAATGACAATAATTTGGACAGGTTGTAAGTTGACATCTTCCCCAACATAACACAAGTAGTTCAAAAAAGCAGGCTAAACAAATTAATACTCCGCATAAGGTTACAGAGCAAATTTCTTTAAAATAAATATTTTCCGGCATTTTAAAAGCAGCTGCTGATCTACAGGGATGCTGCTTTGAGGGGACTGAAGGGTGTGTCTGAGAAAAGTCATGCACAGAAGTCACCAGGGCTCAGCTTTCTCCCTTAAACTGCACTCTGTGGTGTCTGAGCTTGCCAGGCAGACCTGGGGCTGGCAGGTGTACATGGAGTCAGCTTTGCAGAGGGCTCCAATGTCTCAATTTTGAGGCACAGTTTCAGAACACTGCCATTTTAACCTCATTTCCAGTTGGCTTTTCTTTTTTTTAAGTTTTTTTTTAATGTTTATTCATTTTTGAGAGAGAGAGAGAGAGAGAGGGAGCACAAGCGGGGGAGGGGCAGAAAGACAGGGAGACACAGAACCCAAAGGAGGCTCCCTGCTCCAAGCTGACAGCAAGAGATCCCAATGAGGGACTGGAACCCACAAACCATGAGATCATGACCTGAGCCTAAGTCAGACACTTAACTGACTAAGCCAACCAGGGGCCCCTCCCAGTTGGATTTTCAAATCCAGCTTTACCAGCTATTAATACACTGACTCTCCTCGTTTTGTTTTTTGTTTTTGTTTTTTTTTTTTCAGTATGTGTGTCCACTTTCTACCACTTAGAACTCAGAGAAGATTCATTGACTCCTAACTTTCAATGGTCACCTTAGGCAAACTGTTTTGCCTCCCTACATTTTCATATGTAAAATGAGAGATTGCTCAATACTAGAGTCGCTTCCAGCTACTGCATTTACAACTTTCCTAGGTAACACATATTTTAAAATCCAAATTCAACCAGTTATAATCAAAACTGGCCAAATGTGCATTGCTTTAAAAACAAACACTAAAAATGGGGCACCTGAGTGGCTCAGTCGGTTAAGCGTCCGATTTGGCTCAGGTCATGATCTCATGGTTGGTGAGTTCAAGCCCCATGTCAGGCTCTGTGCTGACAGCTCAGAGCCTAGAGCCTGCTTCGGATTCTGTGTCTCCCTCTCTCTCTGCCCCCCACTCCCTCTCTATCTCTCTCTGTCTATCAAAAATAAATAAACATTAAAAAAATTAAAAACAAAACCAAACACTAAAATTATATCCAGATCTTCAACAAAGATTGTGCAAATTTGTGAAAATTTAAAACTGATATTAAAAATAAATTTCTCATTTATACTATTTCTCTCTTCTCCTTTAAGATAGATAGTAGATTGGGGTTCCTGGGTGACTCAATTGGTTTAACATCAGTTAAGCATCTGACTCTTGATATCAGCTCAGTTCATGATTTCACAGTCGTGAGATTGAGCCCCGCATCGGGTTCTACACTGACAAGCACAGAGCCTGCTTGGGATTCTCTCTCTCTCTCTTTCTTTCTGTGCCCCTCCCAACTCATGTGTGTGTGCATGTTCTCTCTCTCTCTCTCTTAAAATAAATAAATAAACTTAAAAGGAAAAAATATTTTAAAAAGATAGTAGATCAAATATTTTCTTTCCATTAAAGGAATTTTACTAACATCATTATTACTTTATTATCCCATCTAGGTACAGATTCATCTGGAAAATTCAAAAAAAGGCTGTATGAAAAGATATGTGGATCCAGTACGTATTCATGAAATAAAAATCCCACAGCCTGTCATGTCCAAAGCTGGATTGGTATGAATAAAAAACTCAAATATAATTGTACACCCCACCCAAAAATAAAATAATCTAGTTAAAAAATAGGCAGAATACGTGAACACAAATTTCTCCAAAGAAGACATCCACATGGCCAACAGACACATGAAAAGATGCTCCACATCACTCATTATCAGGGAAATGAAATGCAAACCAAAACCACAATGAAATATCACCTCATACCTGTCAGAATGGCTAAAATCAACAACACAAGAAACAAGTGTTGGTAAGGATGTTGAAAAAAAGGAGCCTTCATGCACTGTTGGTGGGAATGCAAACTGGTGCAGCCACTCTGGAAAACAGCAGTGGAGATTCCTCAAAAACTTAAAAATAGAACTACCCTATGTTGTAGTAATTTCACTACTAGGTATTTATCCAAAGGATACAAAAATACTAATTCAAAGGGATACATGCAACCCAATGTTTATAGCAGCATTATCAATAATAGCTAAATTATGGAAGCAGCCCAAGCCCAAGTGTCTAACAACTGATGAACGGATAAAGATGCGGCTTATATATATAAAATGCATGTATAATGGAATATTAGTCAGCCATAAAAAAGAATGAAATCTTGCCATTTGCAACAACATGGAGCTAGAGAGTATTATGCTAAGAGAAGTAAATCAGAAAAAGACAAATACCATATGATTTCACTCATGTGGAATTTAAGAAAAAAATGAACAAAAGAAAAAAGAAAGAAAGACAAATAAAGAAACAGACTCTTAACTATAGAGAACAGATCCCCAAGGAGAGGTGGGGGGAGGAGTGAGTGAGATAGGTGATAAGGATTAAAGACCACACTTACTTATCATGATGAGGACTGAGTAATGTATAGAATTGCTGAGTCACTATATTGTACACCTGAAACTAATATAACACTGTATGTAACTATACTGGAATTAAAACTTAAAAACTTAATAAACAACAGCAATTGCAACAATCGCAAACTATTCCAACAATATATTTTTGCATAAGAAAGGAAAAGGATATAAAAGAGAAAGTAATTCATCTTTTGAACACCTAGATGTGTTAAATATTATGGCAGAGACATTTATACATCCATGCAATTGAAATCCTTTCAACAGTTTTGTGATGTAGACTTTTTATACTCCCATTTTTATAGAGAAGTCAAGTCGGAGAGGCTGAATACGTGCTCAAGAATACACTGTTAGTAAGATCTAGAGTTTGAATCCCGACCTGATGACCTCGGAACCCAAGTCTTTTCCAAACCATTCCTGCCATGTGCTGCCTTGGGCGGCAGTGGTGGTGGTGGTGCACAGTGCATGATGCAGTCCCCTGCACAGTATGGTGACAGGGCGATTTTCCACTTCTAGCAGGATAAAGTGCCTTTATACTCTTATCTTCTGTACTCTTTTTTAAAAAAATATCTATTTAGTCATAAGCCTCACATCCTCAGGAAGAAAGTATCCCATCATTCTCGGACTGTTGTTTCCTTAAATGTTAGGTGGAATAAGGTCACACATCAGGCCCATGGCAGCTGCTCTTTGTTTAATGTTTGATAATGCATTTGTCTTAAGGTCAAATGGAATTATTACCAGAACCCTGCTGAAATGTAAAAGACAAATGGAAAAGTGACAAAAATCAGAGGTTTGGGTCAGAACTAAATAATAATAATAATAATAATAATAATATGGAATGGATTTGATGTAGAAAATGCAAAACCTGTAGACAAAAAAAAAGCAGTATTAAATGTACAAGAGTCATAAAAATTTGTTTAAAATGGAGATTTCAGTCATGCAAGGCAAAGGAATCAAATTAAGAAAAACTTGTCTTCTTTGCTATAGAGGGAGAAAAACAAGTAAGAGATGACATTAAAAACACAGGGACTAAATAATTTTACTCCTTCATACACTTTACTTCTTATCAAAAAAATAACATACATGTAGGAAAGTATTGTTGAATCACATAATGCATACAACATGTACGCATTGGCCTACATATACATAAATACACATCTCAGTGCTTTTTCATGAATGGAACACACATAGGTAACCACCACCCAGGTCAAGAAATAGTACATCCAGAACTCTGGAAGTTCATCTTCCTGCCCTGGCCACTTGCTTCTCCCTCCCCTCAAAAGTCCCCCTTCTAATACCATGTATCAGTTTTGCCTGTTTTTGATCTTCATGTAAACAGAATCGTACAATGTGTCCTTGTGTCTTTGTTGGGCATTATGTTTATAAGATTTCACCCATATTGTTGCAAGCGTCAATAGTTTATTCATGTTCATTGCTAAATAGTATGTCATTGAATGAATAAAACACAATTTGTCTATCCATTTTATGTTTATAGATATTTGGATTGTTCCCAGTTTTGACCACTGGGAAAATGCATATTCATAAACATGACTTTCTGTTGCTCATATATCTGTTACATATATACCTAGAAGTAGAATTGCTTAATCATTGCCTGTGCATTGGCTCAGTTTTAATATTTGTTGCCAAAATGTTGTCTAAAGTTGCCGTGTTAATTTACATTCCCATTAATAGTGTATAAGAGTTCCAGTTGCTCTACGCTTTTTTTGAGTTTGGTATTGACTTTTTTTTTTAATTTTAGATCTTCTAGAGGGTGTGGAGGTATCTTATTGTGGTTTTAATTTATTTAAATTGCAATTTAATTGTATTTCAAATGAGGTTGAGAACATTTTCATACGTGACTGGCACTTTGGATACACTTTTATCAGAAGTGCTCTTGTAAGTCTTCTGCAACATTTTCTTATATGCTTTCCATCTGTTTCTTATGATTTATTGGAATGTTTTTGTGTATATTTTTATTCTGAGTCCTCTTTTGTGGCTTGCCTTTCTACTTCCTTAATATACTTTTAACAATGAAAGTGTTAATACAATATTATTTATCAGTAAGTTCCCTTATGATTAATGTTTTCTGTATCCTGCTTTAAAAGACTTTCCCAGGGAGTGCTTGGATGGCTCAGTTGGTTAAGTGCCTGACTTCAGCTCACGGTTCCTGAGTTCAAGCCCTGTGTTGTGCTCTGTGCTGACAGCTCAGAGCCTGGAGGCTGCTTCAGATTCTGTGTCTCCCTCGCTCTTTGCCCCTTTTCCCACTCATGCTCTGTCTCTCTCTTTCTCTCTCCCAAAAACAAATAATCATTAAAATATTAAAAAAAAAAAAAAGACTTTCCCTACTCCAAGTTCATGGGGACATTCTCCTGGGTTATATATAAATTTTATTGTTACATCTTTCATTCACACTTAGATCTCAATATCACTTCAAATTGATTTCTGTGTATGGTAGGAATTTCCTTTGTCTTTAAAAAAATATCAATTATTGTCAATTATCTAGCACATGAGATAGAAAGATAGGAAATGGCACTAAAATGAGAAAATCTATTTAGTTGTAAAGCAGTCTCAGAATACGATATACATTTGGAATAGTTGGATTTGAAGGTGGGATCCTTATTTATAAAACAGATTGGCAGCTGTCACTATGAAATCAAAAGCTTTCTTCTGAAAGGATAAGAAAAAGAAATAGAGTGACTTTTTTTGGACACTCGAGAGTACAAAACCCCTGGTCATTTATAGTGCTGAGGGAGTAGGCACCTTCCTATTCAGAATAGCTCAGTAGCTTTAGCCAGGGCTTTGGAGTCCAAAAGGACTGGGCTTCCATTTCGGTTCTGCCATTACCTGCTGTCACTGCTCCAGGTATTTAACTCACTGTATGTTCGCAGCTGCACAATTAGAATCACACCCATGTCACGGGCTTAAAGGGTGGAGGCAATTAGATACCATACATATTTCGTTCATCATTGTGTCTCAGCGCATCCAACAGCTTGTATCATGTAGTAGAAACTTAATACTGCCTTCCCATCAGTCTTACGCTATCATTATTAGTTATTTACACTCTGATTAGAATAGATTTAGAAGCTTTGCTGAGGAGGAAACGGCAAGAGATCACGAGGTAACTCGGAAAACCAGAGACTATCTACTTTACAATTTTGTCAAGACAAAATTAGATGAGACAGCTTAATGTTGACACCCAAGAAGAAGTAGAACATCATCATTTTGAAATGTCCTTGAAAGGCCAGAAATAGAGTAAATAGCATGCCTTTGCAAACTCAAATAGTGTTAGAAAGGCCACTTTAATTTCCTGATATATGGCAAAGCAAGATTGATAAAGAGAAAACTCCACATTTAATCTCTTTAATCATCAGTGAGGGCTTTCATTTCATCTCCCCAAACATTCCTGGGAATACACTAGATTCTTCTTCCTCAAAGTGCGGTTCTTGGCCCTGGACTGGCAGCAGTATCACCCAGGAGCTATTAGAAACAGACTTGGGCCCTTCCCCAGACCTACAGAGTCAGAACCTGCATTTTAGCAAAGTCTCCAGGAGATCCTTATGCATTTTGATTTTAAGAAGCACTGATACGGACAGTTAAAGTGCTTACTGATCTCATAACCCACATTTAAAACATAAATTTAGGAATGGAAGCGAGGAGAGAAAGGTTGGGGTTTGGGGAGTCAGACTGAAGAAATGGCAATCATCCTACATAAGGTTAAAGTTATTTGCTAAGGTCATTCTGACTGCGTATCTTGGGAACTAGGCACTGCGTGCTCTTAGCCAAGGTTATTTATCATTCCATTTATCCCAGTTTTTGTTTATTTTCTCCACTGTCTCAAATAAAAATCACAGTGATTGGATCCCACTTCTGCTTTTGATTTCAATCTTAGCGAAAAGAGAACTGCAGACCAAAGGAAGAAGGAAAGGGAGGAAAGGAAGGAGGCAAAGTGTTTAAAGGAAATTGCACCTGACATACAGTCTTGATTTCTCACTCTGCCACAAATTCAGCCAAAAGTCTTTCTCCTTTTCAGCTTCTAACTTAGAAACCTAAACTCTCTATCTATACTTTCTGTGTCCTCCCTTTGAAGAGAAAAACCAGCATGAATGGATTGGGCTGCTGAGTCTCTAAAAAACTGTGTTTTTTGTTTATTTGTTGTGTCAGTTGGTTTGTGGAGGTAAACTCTGGTGAGTTAAATAAATGGAATGGGTGGTTCTGATCACAGAAGTGATCTGTTAACCTAACAGTTTGGTAATTTCTAGATGGCTAAGTTTATTCTGTTAAGTGGGTATCCCAAAGACTTACCATTTATGATCAACTGTCTTCAGTAGAAGAGGATTGTAAAATAATCATATTAGTAACAATCACTAATATGTATGGTTTGATTAATATATGCCAAGCACTGTGCTAAGTGTCTTAGATATATTCCTACATTTTTTTAAAGTTTATTTATTTTTTTGAGAGAGATGGCAAGGGGAGGAGGGACAGAGAGAGGGGGAAAGAGAGACCAAATCCCAAGCAGGCCCCATGCTGTCAGTGCAGGGACCAATGTGGTGCTCAAACCCATGAACCATGAGATTATGACTTGAACTGAAACTAAGAGTGGAATGCTTAACCAACTGAGCCACTCAGGCACCCCCTACATTTAGATTTCTTAATGATATAATTAGATGAGTTAGGGGGCCCTTATATCAGTGTTCATTTATTGAGTCCAAATATTAAGAGAAAGTAAAAGTCACTATAGTACAAAATATTCACTAATTAGTTGACTACTTATAGAATGAATTGCACACAAATAAAATCATTTCTATTTAATGCCAGCATCCCTATACAAGAGCCAAAGTTTCTGTTCCTCAGTTTCTTGTTAATTATGTCAAACATCCAGAAACATAGTGAAAGGCAACAACAAAGCATAATTGTAAATTTTGGAAAAGATGCAGATTTCATGAAGTCGATAAAAAAATATGTTGGAACACTGAAAAGACATTAACAAATGAGGACTTGGCAGAATTTAGAGTAGCTAACAACTGAAAAAGAAAATTAACAAACTGTTGGCAGGTTATCTTTTTATTTTTTTTTATTATGAAATTTATTGTCAAATTTGTTTCCATACAACACCCAGTGCTCATCCCAACAGGTGCCCTCCTCCATACCCATCACCCACCCACCCCTCCCTCCCACCCCCCATAAACCCTCAGTTTGTTCTCAGTTTTTAGGAGTCTCATATGTTTTGGCTTCCTCCCTCTCTAACCATTTTTTTCCTTCCCCTCCCCCATGGTCTTCTGTTAAGTTTCTCAGGATCCACATAGGAGTGAAAACATATGGAATCTGTCCTTCTCTGTATGACTTATTTCACTTAGCATAACACTCTCCAGTTCCATCCATGTTGCTACAAAAGGCCATATTTCATTCTTTCTCATTGCCAAGTGGTTTTCCATTGTGTATATAAACCACAATGTCTTTATCCATTCATCAGTTGATGGACATTTAGGCTCTTTCCATAATTTGGCCATTGTTGAGAGTGCTGCTATAAACATTGGGGTACAAGTGCCCTATGCATCAGTACTCCTGTATGCCTTGGGTAAATTCCTAGCAGTGCTATTGCTGGGTCATAGGGTAGGTCTATTTTTAATTTTCTGAGGAACCTCCACACTGTTTTCCAGAGTGGCTGCACCACTTTGCATTCCCACCAACAGTGCAAGAGGGTTCCCGTTTCTCCACCTCCTCTCCAGCATCTATAGTCTCCTGATTTGTTCATTTTGGCCACTCTGACTGGCGTGAGGTGACATCTGAGTGTGGTTGTGATTTGTATTTCCCTGATGAGGAGCGACGTTGAGCATCTTTTCATGTGCCTGTTGCCATCCGGATGTCTTCTTTAGAGAAGTGTCTATTCATGTTTTCTGCCCATTTCTTCACTGGATTATTTGTTTTTCGGGTGTGGAGTTTGGTGAGCTCTTTATAAATTTTGGATACTAGCCCTTTGTCCGATATGTCATTTGCAAATATCTTTTCCCATTCCACTGGTTGCCTTTTAGTTTTGTTGATTGTTTCCTTTGCTGTGCAGAAGCTTTTTATCTTCATGAGGTCCCAATAGTTCATTTTTGCTTTTAATTCCCTTGCCTTTAGGGATGTGTCAAGTAAGAAATTGCTGCAGCTGAGGTCAGAGAAGTTTTTCCCTGCTTTCTCCTCTAGGGTTTTGATGGTTTCCTGTCTCACATTCAGGTCCTTTATCCATTTTGACTTTGTTTTTGTGAATGGTGTAAGAAAGTGGTCTAGTTTCATCCTTCTGCATGTTGCTGTCCAGTTCTCCCAGCACCATTTGTTAAAGAGACTGTCTTTTTTCCATTGGATATTCTTTCCTGCTTTGTCAAAAATTAGTTGGCCATAGTTTTGTGGGTCTAGTTCTGGGGTTTCTATTCTATTCCATTGTTCTACATGTCTGTTTCTCTGCCAATACCATGCTGTCTTGATGATTACAGCTTTGTAGTAGAGGCTAAAGTCTGGGATTGTGATGCCTCCTGCTTTGGTCTTCTTCAAAATTACTTTGGCTATTCGGGGCCTTTTGTGGTTCCATATGAATTTTAGGATTGCGTGTTCTAGCTTCGAGAAGAATGCTGGTGTAATTTTGATTGGGATTGTATTGAATGTGTAGATAGCTTTGGGTAGTGTTGACATTTTAACAATATTCTTCCAATCCATGAGCACGGAATGTTTTTCCATTTCTTTATATCTTCTTCAATTTCCTTCATAAGCTTTCTATAGTTTTCAGCATACAGATCTTTTACATCTTTGGTTTATTCCTAGGTATTTTATGCTTCTTGGTGCAATTGTGAATGGGATCAGTTTCCTTATTTGTCTTTCTGTTGCTTCATTATTAGTGTATAAGAATGTAACTGATTTCTGTACATTGATTTTGTACTCTGTGACTTTGCTGAATTCATGTGTCAGTTCTAGCAGACTTTTCGTGGAGTCTACAGTGTTTTCCATGTATAATATCATGTTATCTGCAAAAAGTGAAAGCTTAACTTCATCTTTGCCAATTTTGATGCCTTTGATTTTCTTTTGTTGTCTGATTGCTGGTGCTAGAACTTCCAACACTACGTTAAACCACAGCAGTGAGAGTGGACATCCCTGTCATGTTCCTGTTCTCAGGGAGAAAGCTCTCAGTTTTTCTCCATTGAGGATGATATTAACTGTGGGCTTTTCATAAATGGCTTTTATGATGTTTAAGTGTGTTCCTTCTATCCCGACTTTCTCAAGGGTTTTTATTAAGAAAGGATGCTGAATTTTGTCAAATGCTTTTTCTGCATTGATTGACAGGATCATAGGGTTCTTATCTTTTCTTTTATCAATGTGATGCATCACATTGATTGATTTGTGAATGTTGAACCAGCCCTGCATCCCAGGAATGAATCCCACTTGATCATGGTGAATAATTCTTTTTATATACTGTTGAATTCGATTTGCTAGTATCTTATTGAGAATTTTTGCATCCATATTCATCAGGGATATTGGCCTGTAGTTCTCTTTTTTTACTGGGTCTTTGCCTGGTTTAGGAATCAAAGTAATGCTGGCTTCATAGAATGAGTCTGAAAGTTTTCCTTCCCTTTCTATTTTTTGGAATAGCTTGAGAAGGATGGGTATTATCTCTGTTTTAAATGTCTGGTAGAATTCCCCTGGGAAGCCATCTGGTCCTGGACTCTTATTTGTTGGGAGATTTTTGATAACTGATTCAATTTCTTCACTTGTTATGGGTCTGTTCAAGCTTTCTATTTCTTCCTGTTTGAGTTTTGGGAGTGTGTGGGTGTTTAGGAATTTGTCCATTTCTTCCGGGTTGTCCAGTTTGTTGGCATCTAATTTTTTATAGTATTCCCTGATAATTGCTTGTATTTCTGAGGGATTGGTTATAATAATTCCATTTTCATTCATGATTTTATCTATTTGGTCATCTCCCTTTTCTTTTTGAGAAGCCTGACTAGAGCTTTATCAATTTTGTTTATTTTTTCAAAAAACCAACACTTGGTTTCATTGATCTGCTCTACAGTTTTTTTAGATTCTATATTGTTTATTTCTGCTGTGATCTTTATTATTTCTCTTCTTCTGCTGGGTTTGGGGTGTCTTTGCTGTTCTGCTTCTATTTCCTTTAGGTGTGCTATTAGATTTTGTGTTTGGGATTTTTCATGTTTCTTGAGATAGGCCTGGATTGCAATGTATTTTCCTCTCAGCACTGCCTTTTCTGCATCCCAAAGTGTTTGGATTGTTGTATTTTCATTTTCATTTGTTTCCATATATTTTTTAATTTCTTCTCTAATTGCCTGGTTGGCCCATTCATTCTTTAGTAGGGTGTTCTTTAACCTCCATGCTTTTGGAGGTTTTCCAGACTTTTTCCTGTGGTTGATTTCAAGCTTCATAGCATTGTGGCCTGAAAATATGCATGGTATGATCTCAATTCTTGTATACTTATGAAGGGCTGTTTTGTGACCCAGTATGTGATCTATCTTGGAGAATGTTCCATGTGCAATCGAGAAGAAAGTATATCCTGTTGCTTTGGGATGCAGAATTCTAAATATATCTGTCAAGTCCATCTGATCCAGTGTATCATTCAGGGCCCTTGTTTCCTTATTGATCCTGTGTCTAGATAATCTATCCAATGTTGTAAGTGGATTATTAAAGTCCCCCTATATAAAGGCCTTCAATTACCACATGCTTATCAATAAGGTTGCTTATGTTTGTGATTAACTGTTTTATATATTTGGGGGCTCCCGTATTCGGCGCATAGACATTTATAATTGTTAGCTCTTCCTGATGGATAGACCCTGTAATTATGATATAATGCCCTTCTTCATCTCTTGTTACAGCCTTTAATTTAAAGTCTAGTTTGTCTGATATAAGTATGGCTACTCCAGCTTTCTTTTGACTTCCCGTAGCATGATAGTTCTCCATCCCCTCACTTTCAATCTGAAGGTGTCCTCAGGTCTAAAATGAGTCTCTTGTAGACAGCAAATAGATGGGTCTTGTTTTTTTATCCATTCTGATACCCTATGTCTTTTGGTTGGAGCATTTAGTCCATTTCATTCAGTGTTATTATTGAAAGATATGGGTTTAGAGTCATTGTGATGTCTGTAGGTTTCATGCTTGCAGTGATGACTCTGGTACTTTATCTCACAGGATCCCCCTTAGGATCTCTTGTAGGGCTGGTTTAGTGGTGACGAATTCCTTCAGTTTTTGTTTGTTTGGGAAGACCTTTATCTCTCCTTCTATTCAAAATGACAGATTTGGTGGATAAAGGATTCTCGGCTGCATTTTTTTTTTCTGTTCATCACACCGAAGATTTGCTGCCATTCCTTTCTGGCCTGCCAAGTTTCAATAGACAGATCCGTGATCAGTCTCCCTTTACATGTTAGAGCATGTTTAACCCTAGCTGCTTTCAGAATTCTCTCTTTATCCTTGTATCTTGCCAGTTTCACTATGATATGTCGTGCAGAAGATCAATTCAAGTTACGTCTGAAGGGAGTTCTCTGTGCCTCTTGGATTTCAATGCCTTCTTCCTTCTCCAGTTCAGGGAAGTTCTCAGCTATGATTTCTTCAAGCATACCTTCAACACCTTTCCCTCTCTCTTCCTCCTCTGGAATCCCAATTATGCATATATTATTTCGTTTAATTATGTCACTTAGTTCTCTAAGTCTTCCCTCATACTCCTGGATTTTTTTTATCTCTCTTTTCCTCAGCTTCTTTTTTTTCCATAATTTTATCTTCTAATTCACTATTCTTTCCTCTGCCTCTTCAATCCGAGCTGTGGTTGCCTCCATTTTATTTTGCAGCTGATTTATAGCATTTTTTAGCTCCTCCTGAATGTTTCTTTGTCCCTTGATCTTTGTAGTAATAGATTCTCTACTGTCCTCTATACTTTTTTCAAGCCCAGTGATTAGTTTTATGACTATTATTTTAAATTCATTTTCTGCTATATTGCTTAAATCGTTTTTGATCAGTTCATTAGGTGTTGCTACTTCCTGGAGTTTCTTTTGAGGAGAATTCTTCCATTTTGTCATTTTGGATAGTCCCTGGAGTGGTGGGGAACTGCAGGGCTCTTTCTCTGTGCTGTCTGGAGTAACTTGCATTGGTAGGCGGGGCCGCAGTCAGACCTGATGTCTGCCCCCAGCCCACCGCTAGGGCCAGTCAGACTGGTGTGTACCTTATCTTCCCCTCTCCCAGGGGCAGGACTCACTGTGGAGTGGAGTGGCCTCTGTCTGGGCTACTTGCACACTGCCAGTCTTGTGGTACAGCTTGGATGGGATCTGGCGTATTAGCCGGGGCGGACCCGCAAGGTGCACAGGGGTGGGAGGGGCAGGCTCAGCTAACTTTGCCTTCGGTGGTCCACTTCGGAAGGGGCCCTGCAGCACTGGGAGGGAGGCAGACCCGTCAGAGGGATGGATTTGCAGAAGCACAGCATTGGGTGTTTGCTCTGTGCAAGCAATTTCGGTGATGGGAACTGGTTTCCTTTGGGATTTTGGCTGGGGGATGGGCGAGGGGGATGGGCAAGGGAGACAGCGCTTCCCAGTGCCTTTGTTCCCTGCCAAGCTGAGCTCTGTCCTCTGGGGCTCAACACCTCTCCCTCCTGTTGTCCTCTAGCCTTCCCGCTCTGGGAGCAGAGCTGTTGACTTATAACATTCCAGATGTTAAGTCCTGCTTGCTGTCAGAACTCACACAGTCCAGCCCCTCCGCTTTTGCAAGCCAGACTGGGGGGGATCTGCTTGGCCGGCTCCCTCCCGCCAGTCTGTGCAGTGCGCACTGCCTCTCTGCCCTTCCTACCCTCTTCCGTGGGCCTCTTGTCTAATGCTTGGCTCCGGAGACTCCGTTCTGCTCATCTTCTGGTGGTTTTCTGGGTAAATTAGGCAGATGTGGGTGGAATCTAAGCAATCAGCAGGGCGCAGTGAGCCCAGTGTCCTCCTACACCGTCATCTTCCCAGGCACTCCCAGGTTATGTTTTTCAAAACAGAATGATTTAAATATCAAAACATGATTCTGTTTTAAAAGCCAAGTCTGAAGTGAAGATTGTCTATCATGCTATCAACATTTTATCCCTCCAAAATTGTGTCAAAAAATAATACCTGATTCATTTTTTATTTACGCTAAAAATATCATATCTTTGCAATGTTAACTATGAATTAAAATGAATTCATTATCAGATAGTTTAGTTTGAATTTTTAAAGATGAATTTGCAAACTTCTTATAATTTGCTATAAAATTTATGGTATTTGAAGTGTATTCATTTTAAGTGGGTTTTTCTTCCAGTATGAATTCTGCTTGGGTAAGGAAGCTCTCCTATTTTTTTATAATCCATTTTATATATAGGAAAACTGAGGCTTTACATAACTCTGTAACTTGACCAGTAATGCACCCAAGCATCTAATGTGCAACATCCAGTGTCAGTCCTACAAAGTGTTGGTACTAAAATTAGCTTTCTAAAATCATTCCAGTAAGAAGAATATGACCAACGAAGTTAACAAAATGGAAGAGAGAAATTTTAAATCCTTGACTTTTAAGATTGTTGAAAGTAATGTGATGATAATATAGAATAGGACCCACTAGAATTCAATAAGAATTTATTATTTGGGGATCAAGATGTCTCTTCTTCCTTAGAGAAAATGGAG
This sequence comes from Acinonyx jubatus, assembly GCF_027475565.1. Lineage (NCBI taxonomy): Eukaryota > Metazoa > Chordata > Mammalia > Carnivora > Felidae > Acinonyx > Acinonyx jubatus. The sequence goes on from NC_069382.1 coordinate 102,136,882, forward strand.
GCAACTGGCAATGAAAGAAAAAATTCTAAAAAAGATGGATGGATCGTTTAGTTCAAAGCAAATTTGAAAGATTTGAAAACATCTGGAACCATAAAATCATGTCATCTAAGCTCAATGCTACACGTTGCTCATATTTATGCACTGTGAATATGACTGATTGCACATTCAAATGGGAACAAATGATGTGGTACCTGTGGGAACTCCAGATACACCCTCCATTTACAGACATACCTGTAAGTCCTAGACTTTGCAGGTGCACAAGCTCATTATAGCAGTGATAATTCCCTCATGATACAAACTTCAAGATAAATGGGGTATGTTCTGAGCTTCAACTTCTTTTAATTACAGTTGCTAAAAACATGGCTTTGTCCATCCCTGCTCATGAATCTGCTTCAAATTTTTAGTTATATAAGCATTATATCCTTGGGGGAGGAGGAAGAGAGAACAATTTTTTTATGGCCCATCTTCTGAGTTCCCAGTGGCACAGATTAAATGTAATTTTGTTATAGGCACAAACAATAAAAACAAGAAATTTTACCGGTGAGAAAGATGTACTTGAATAGGGGAAGTGAGTCGCTTGCCAATATCAATCTTATCTTAAGAATCAATGAAAAATGATGGGGCACCTGAGTGACTCAGTCAGTTAAATGTTTGACTCTTGATTTCAGCTAAAGTCATGATTTCACAGTTTGTGGGATCGAGCCCCATGTCAAAGCCTGAGCTGACAGTGCAGACATTAAAAAAAAAAATAAGAATCAAAAAATGTTAACCCTCTTCTTAGGAAAAGTCAGCATAACAAAGAAATTGAAAGACACAAAATAAAGCATTTGATATTCAAAATGCATTAGTAGGTAGAAATGAGACATGACCACCCATTATTGATGAGACATATTTAAGGTAATGTAACTTTCAAGCATTTATCAGGTGAGAATTATTCTACATAATTTGCTTTACTTCCTTTTTAAAATCAATGATATTAACAGAAATATGAATGCTTGTTACTTTTGACTTCTAGTTTAAAATAAAATAAAGGATTTATACAATTGGTAAGATAAATTATATGATGATTGATGTTTACTTGTGCCTATTTGTGAGTGCGAAGTGATACTATTTAAGTTAAATATTCTGCTATGCACTCACATGAGAGTGAAGTTAAAATATTTGATCTGGATATTTAAGGTAACGTTATAAGAAATGGGTAGATGAGGTTATTCACAACCATATAAACACATGGTAGATCAAGAAAAAGTCAGAGAAGTCTTTGCGGAGGTAATGTTTTAGTGATAATAATAATGAAAATCACACACTAAGGATCCAGGGTGAATGAATTGTGAATGAATGAAGAAAGCGTTTACTCAATGACTAAGCTAAAAGCCTCCAAACAAAATTGAGAAATGCTTAAAGTCCATGTACCAAGATCATTGGATGAATATTTTTATAAGCATTGAAAAAAACAAAGCAACAACCCCATGAGAATATGTTTGGGACATGTCAACAGAAGTCTCTCAAAAGCCCTAACACTGCAGAAAATGGCCTGAAGCATCTGGCCACATCTTATGAGCTTGGGAATCTATCTGAGCAAATCATTGTCACTATTTTTGTATAGTCTCTCTTCAACTAGAGACTGGAGTGCTGGCCATAATCACAGTCACCTCATTTGTAAGCCTCAACCAAAAGAATGTGTGTGTAAAGGTACAAACAGCCACTCTAACAAATGTCATTCCACCACACCACATGTTCAAACAAATTACCTGACTTCTGAAACCCACTATCTATGCTGAATATCATGTTGTGTGGCAGAAAGGAAATTTATAGTACATTTATGAAAAATTTCAAACAATACTAAGTTGAATGGGTTAAATGCAGACAAAAACAAAGTAATAGTTATCAGAAAATCATCATTAAGAGAAAAATAAGGGAAAAAAAGTCTAAAGAGTCACAAGGGAGACAAATTAACTGGGCTAAATTTTCAATATCCCTAATTGTCATATAATGCTTACACATAGAATAGATAGGAGCTAGAAAGTGTTTCCCCTCAAAATTAACATGGGTGAAATCTTAATTAACAACATTTGGGGGTCTTATATTGCCAAAAAATGGCATATCTACACAATGGAATATTATTCAGTCATGGAAGTATCTTAGGAATAATAAGAAAGAATTTAAAATATGCTGAGTCCTATGAAACATTTTAGGACATTTAAGAAAAATGAATAGTTCCATCTTTTGAGAGGATCACCTCCCATTTATTTCAGAGTAATATAAAATAAAATATTCATTTATTGGTTTTAAATAGAATGGAAATCTAGATAACCCTTTTACGGGAGGCTGATATCAAACCCTGTATAACTACAATGAGATACCACTTCATACCTACCAAGAGGACTATAATCAAAAAAGATGAACAATGACAAGTGTTGGCAAGGCTGTAGAGAAATTAGAGCTCTTATACATAGCTAATGGGAATGTGAAATAGTACAGTCACTTTGGAAGACATTTTGGGAGTTCCTCAAAGAACATGGAATTATATGACCCAGTTATTCCATCTCTAACATTTACCCAAGAGAATTGAAAACATATGTCCACCCACACAAAAATTTGTACATTAATGTTCATAGAAGCATTATTCGTAATAGCCAAAAAGTAGAAAATCCAAATATCCATCAATCAAAGGATAGATAAACAAAATATGGCATATCTATACAATGGAATATTATTCAGTCATGAAAAGGAAAAAAACATGCTATAATGTAGATGAACCTTAAAAACATTATGTTGCATGAAAGAAGCCAGGCATACAAAACCACATATTAAATCATTCCATTTATATTAAATGCACAGAATAGGCAAACCTATAGAGGTGGAAAGCAGATTAGTTGGCCTAGAGAGGGAGTAGGGATGGGGAATAACTGCTAATGAGGGACAGAGTTTCTTTTGAAGAGAATGAAAAAGTTCTAGAATTGGGAATTTTCTGGAATCAGATAGTGGTGATAATTTTACAACTTTGTGAATATATTAAAAGCCACTGAATTGTAAACTCTAAAAGGGTGAATTTTATGGTATGTGGGTTATATTTCAATATTTTTAAAAAACCCTATATGAGTAACTCATATTAGGAAAACAGTTATTATGTTTTAGAAAAAAAAGTCTGTCTTATAATGTAAACTTCTGCAGTTTAAAAATATTCATTATATGAGAATGCATATCAGCTCTTTCCTGTTTTTTGCAAACGATGAAACAAAAATTTAAAAATTGAAATTATAGGATTAATGATACATGGTCTCTGCCTGCATAGATTTCCCTGTCCATTGAAGTATACAGACATATAAACAAATAATTACACTATATGAAATACATGGAAAAAATAAAGATATCTACATAAAGTATCATAACACGGAGGAAGAAGGCCTAATTATGTGGTGTCAGGGCTTAAGGAGCTTCAAAGACAGTATAAGTTGATCTGAGTCTTGATGGAAGATGTGTATTCACCAGACACACAGGGTGTGAAAATGTATGCAGAGACCAAAGGTCTAAAAGAGCATGTTCAGTTCATAGATCTGCAAGTCATTTTTTGGGGCCAGAACTTTTGAATTTTTGCAGAAGAGCTGAGGAGGTTCATATGTTTTGTTCTTACAAGGAATAATACTGTGAGCTCTGTTCTGTGGGAGATGGAAAGCCATCAAAGATATTATTCAGAGCAGTGAAATATTCAGATTTCAATTTAGGTAGACCATGCTGGCAGCAATGTGGGGCAAGAATTGGAGAAATATAAGAACGGAGGCATAGGGATCCTTAAAGAAAAATGCTAATGGCACAAAGCACTATTAGTAGGAATAGAGATAAGGGGAACAGTTACAGAGATACTTAGAAAGTTACTGTGAGCTAAAGGAAGAAGAAAAATTGAGAATGAGTCATGTCTGACTTAGGTAGGAAGAAAGAACATCAACATGTGTGTTGTTTGCATTTTCTTTAAAGATTTTTTAAAAATGGGTTTTACTTATTTTGAGGTGGGGGGCGGGGCAGAGAGAAAGGGAGAGAGAATCCCAAGCAGGGTCCACACTGTCAGTGCAGAGACCGATGAAGTGTTCGATCCCACCAACTGTGAGATGATGACCTGAGCCCAATTAAGCAACTGAGCCGCCGAGGCCCCCTGTTGTTTGTTTGCATTTCTAACACAATTGCATTTAAACTGTATTGTTGAATTTGAAGTGTTTGTTCCAGATATAGAAATCTAGATTCTAGAATTTTGAGTTTGCAGCTTTAGGGAGAAAGTATTTGGGGGCCTGGGGACATGAGTATGGAGGGGACTTAGAACATATCTGAAGGATGGGAAATGGATAAAATAGAGTAAGAAGGGGAAAAGAAGGCAAGGACCAGAAACCATTAGAAGCCTAGGTTATGGATAAGTCAGCACAGAGTCTGGCACATGTTGCTCAATAGTATTTATCACATGAATGGACAAATGAACATCATATTTGATCCCAAAGGGTAGCAGGAGGAATGAGGGGACAAATACAGAATGAAGAAAGAGGAATGCCACAGAATCTTCTTTTCCAGTTGTATATCACAACTAGAAATAAAGGCAGTCTTTTTCTGCAGTGATGGGCATATAATTTTGGAAGTTTTCAGCTCAGAAATGAGATGGCTGAAGACAAGAGTGTGAATAAAATGGGGGCTGAAGACTGATTCTAGTTAGGAAGAGGAGGCAGATCCAGCAGCTAAGAGAGACAAGCAAGCAGCCAGTAAGAAGGGGTAAGGGGAGATCAGACAGCTGTGTTGAAAACTCAATGAAGAAAATGGAGAAGGGAAGGTCACCTGTGCCAAATGCTGCTGGTAAGTCAGGTCGGGTGAAGATTGAGAAGTTTATACTGGATATAGCATAGAGGTCATTGGTGACCCCAACAAGCACTCTTTTCTTGAATCGAAACGGAGGAAAGCATAACTGAAATGAGTTCAAGAGACAGTGCCTTGGAAGAGTAAAAGAAGTGGATTTGGGTGAAAGATCCAAGTAGAGAGTGAGGAAATGAAGAAAACAAAAGCAGGGATGGAGCTCCACAAAGGGAGTAGAGAAATGGACAGAACTACAGTGGGATGTGGAGTCAAGAGAGGGCTTTTTAAATAAAAGTAAGATGGAAGATATTACAGCATGCTTTTATGCTGATGGGAATAATTTCTTGCAGACAGAAAGATGATGCAGAAGAGAGAAAGGATCCACAGGGCCTCATAGAAGTCAAAGAGGAATAAGATCTGGCACATAAGTGAAGGGGTTGGAGCCATCTTCCTGCAGGAAGAGCAGACGATGTGGGTCCAGATGTAGGAACATTGATAGATTAGGTGGAATTTAATTTAATTTAATTTTGCAGATAAGAGAAAAAGAGTAATAAATAACTTCCCAAGAACCAGGAAGCCAGCATAGTTAATTTAATTTCTGTCTAAAAGTTAATGTGACATGTTAAAGGTTGGCCTAAGTGGGATATAGCATCATTACTTAAAAATAATGCTATTTTTAAGTAGCTATTGTCTCTTAGGATGCTATTTGTCTCTTAGGAAGTGTAAGAATCAAATGGTATAAATGTTTGAATATAGGAGGTAGTTTGTTTTTATATCCTAAATAATATGAAAGCAATTGCATTGGAATCTATGTAAAGGAAACTCTAACACAACCGGAAGATTTCTAGGGTCACTTGACTAGCTTAACATTAAACAGGAAGCCATCAATAGCAATATTTACTTTAGGAATACATATCCAAATCAAACAAGCTCAAAGGGGTACATTTCCTTGCAAAATAAACAGAAAATGAATGGCCTAGTAGCTGTCCTCCTGGTAATGGTATACTTTTCACAAAACACTTTTGAATAATTACAATTTATTTTACATAGGAGGCATTCAAAAATCTTTTGTCGTTGAACACACAAATGGATGCACAAACCTTGAAGAAACAGTGAAGAGCTTTCTGGATCCCATGAATAGTTGAATTATTCTTCTGTACACGACTTAACGTCCCCTTGCTAGAATATTGCCATTGTGGGTCCTAAAGCAACAACAAAACAAAACAAAAAAAGTTTTATAAGCTATAAATCAATTAGCTTTTGCGCACACACACACACAAAAACAATATAAGGGATACATTTATCTGAATAGAGTCAGGTTTAATTAGATATTGTAGAAAGGCTTGAGCAGGCAAGGTTAGAGAGATTTCAAAAGGCATTAGGAAATAGTCTTTTCTAAATTTAACACTGAATGAATGTTTGAGATGATAATTATTATCACTATCCCTGTTTTTTAACTTGTTTTGCAACCAGATTTTTTTATAGTTAGTGATTAGATTTTCTTTACTGTAAATATAAGCAGTTGGGATACTTGTGTCCACCTCATGAGGTGACGATGTGACTGGATTTTTATGTGCAACAGGGAAAATAATAACATTTAAATATAGCACTTTGTACACAATGGTCGTCCATAGTCAATAAATACTAATTTGGCTTAAAGATTGTAACTATTTTATATGAAATAATAAAAATTCAACATAATAAGCTATCGATCCAAGAACCAGTCAGAAAATTGTAACCATAAGATTAATTGGGGACAATACTGTGTTTATATACAAACAAATTCTGAACAACAAAGCAGATATCCTGCTACTTATTCAATTTTTAAAAAACAATAGAATCACTGTTTTTTTGAAAAATACATAAAGATAAAGCAAATGCAAAATACAAAGAAGAAATCTATCTGAGACTCCAAAAATCAATCCTCTAGCTTACATAAGAGCTGGATTTGTTTTTACCACTTTACTACAAATAAATGTGCCATATATACTACTTGGGAAGGTGTAAAACAAGCAAACTTAAAAAATAATTCTTTCATTACGTAAAGAGTAAATTTTTTAAAGTTTATAATTTGATCTTAGGCCATAAACAATCACTTAACAAATAAAACCATTTAAATTTTTGTTTTATTTATTTATTTTAATTTTTTTTATTTGAGAGAGAGAGAGAGAGCATGAGCGGGGTACAAGGAAGAGGGAGAGAGAGAGAGAGAGAGAGAGAGAGAGGGAGGATCTTAAGTAGTCTCAGGATGGAGCCTGACTCAGGGCTGGGTCCCATTACCCTGGGATCATGATTGAGCTGAAATCAAGAGCCAGGCACTCAACCAAATGAGACACCCAGGCACCCCAATCATTTAAAATTTCAAACTAGGGGCACCTGACTGCTAGGAATATGGAACCTGTCTCTCTCTCTCTCTCTCTGCTCCTCCACACTTACACTGTGTCTCTCAAAACTGAATAAAAGTTAAAAAAATTAAAATAAATAAAATAAAATTTCAAAGTAAATTTGGGCTTTATTTTATACTCAAGAGCTTACTTATTCAAGTCACAAACATACTTTTGAAATCCGAGTGTGACTAAAATGATCATTTTTACATTGCTAATTACTCTTTCCTTCTAGGTCTTTAAGCCAAATGGACACATTATTTTAGGTTAATTTTTTGAGATAGTATCAATTTGAAACCCTACATTGATAGTTGTGTGATAATTTAAATTCACAATGGTTCTTAAAACTTATTGGGACGCTGGGGTGGCTCAGTTGGTTAAGTGTCTGGCTTCAGCTCCGCTCATGATCTCCCAGTTGGTGAGTTTGAGCCCCATGTTGGGCTGTGTGCTGACAGCTCAGAGCCTGGAGCCTGCTTTGGATTCTGTGTGTGTGTGTGTCTCTCTCTCTCTCCTTCTCTCTTTCAAAAATAAATAAACATTAAAGAAAATTGAACTTAAGTATACTGCTATCATCTATTCAAGTGTCAAATGTTCTTTTTAAGGTGTAAAGTACCATTACAAACTTGAAACAAATTGTAGAGGCTCTTGATTTTAGTGCTTCTCTTTAAATGTGCCTAAAAATTATTTATGCCCTTTTCTTAATTTTTTGGAGTTTTAAAAGCTGTTAAGTTTCTTTTTTTTATTCTAATCAGTTCATGTGGTGTTAAAAATATGCTAAGTTTAGGGGCACCTGGTGGCTCAGTCAGTTAAGCATCCAACTTCAGCTCAGGTCATGATCTCATGGTTTGTGGGTTCGAGCCCTGCATCAGGCCCTGTGCTGACCGCTGAGAGCCTGGAGCCTGCTTCAGATTCTGTGTCTCCTTCTCTCTCTGCCCCTCCCCCACTCTCACTCTGTCTCTCTTTCTCTCAACAGTAAATAAACATTAAAAAATTAAAAATAAATAATAAAAATAAAAATACGTCAAGTTTCTACAGCAATCCACAACCACATTATGTACCCATCTTTACTCTTCATTTTTCTTGGCCAGGTAAATTATTATTTGGGTTTCTTGCTATCACAGGAAACATGTAATTTCACAAAACATGCAATGTACAATGTCAGAGAACTGAAACTTGATGACTTCAGATGAACGGGAATACTTGAACTGGCAAGTTTTTTAACTAATGTAGTGTTTAGAGAGTGTGTGTATGGCATGGCAGACCCCTAAGTATAGACCTCTGGGTTTGCGAGAGTCTCGTCAGTTTGATCCCCTGAGCAAAGACTGTCTTTTGTACTTCTTCTATTGACTCAAAACCAGAATTTTATTTATAGCACAACTGTGGATTGGAATACAATGCTGATGGTTTATAGGTTCTAATACTTTCAACTATAAATGACAGAAAACTCAGACTAGCTTAAACAATTAGATACTTATTGGCTCAACCAACTAGAAGACAAAGAGGTGAGGCCTTCGAGGTGACAGTCCCGTAGCACTAGAGTTCTTTTCCTGGCTCTAAATAGAAGTTTCATCTTCAGAGTACTAGCACAGCAGCAAAATCGCCACAGAAGAATAATGGTAATGTCTGGAGGAGAGTCACTCTGAGCATCTCTCTCCTTGTGATGGTGGGTCTTTCTCAGATGCCCCTGGAGAGACTTTCCTCATGTTAATTGGACCACATGTCGTCTCCTGCACGCATCCCTTGCTCTAGGGACGGAATTAGCCTTAGATGTAAAAGAGCCACCTCTGGAGTGAGTAGTGAGATCAGATTTTCCTGAGGCCCATGTGAGATGTGAGGAAGGGGAAGACATTTGAGTAAGATCTGAGTACTACTGGAAAAAAGAGAAATGAATGCTTGTCAGCAGCAGAAATGTCCATTTCCAAGGGTGATTGGTGAAACACAGCCTTCCAAAAATCAAAACCAAATAAAAACATTCAGAGGGCAATACTCTTTCATATGGAGAGGACTTTTGTTTTGTAGCTTTAGGATTATTCAGTTGGGAGATTTTTTTATAATCCTGTCTTTCAAATTTACGGTATATTTTCAACCATTTTGCCAAAAGGAGTTATATACCAGGTTGGTCATTCTGTAGCCATTATTTTAAAAATCAGTCTGTAACTTTGGAAATTTTCTTTGCCTCTCTTATTTTTACTGTGCATTTCAGATGATGCTTTTGTTAACCTTCTACTCAACTAAACTTTGATGAGCACTTCCTGATTTAAAGTACAGTGCTAGGTTCTCTTTATCCATCTTTTATAGGTTATTAGCATATGTATATTTCAGGTAATTGGTGAAAGAGATGAAGTTTAAGGGGGATATACTGGGCTAGTTGCTGATGGGATTTGTTTGGAGTGATTAATTGAAACAAAATGCAAGGTATGTAAACTTTGTTATATCACAGTTTATAATTTATATCTTGATTTTGTTGCTACACTAAATGTATTTAAGCAGCTTAGTAATATTCATGCCTCACTTGCCACTTGGTTTAGGTATGATCTTAATTAATGCTTATAGAACCATAATAATATGGTTAGACATCCATCTTTTATAACCAGCTAGAAGAAATTCCTAAACCCTATGAACACATTTCTTCATTTATAAAATAGAAAGAAAATCTACCTCACTGAACTGTGGGAAGATTTAAATGAGATGAGCTATATAAAATCATAATGTGTGATATAAAGTAGACCTTCCCCTAAAGGTTAAGCAACTTCTGGAAAATACTTGTGAGGAAGGCACCCAATTAAAGAAGCTGATTATAAGATGAGGCATATAAATGCAACTCCTATAATTTTATAGAATCGTAAGGTTATTCCATTTTTTTAAATGAAGAGCAAGAGTAAAGAATATAGAAACTGGGGGAAGAAAGAATATAAAAACTCATGTAGTTTAGTTTCAGATTCCCAAAAATACATAAGGAGGAAGCTAGAAATGCTTTTAGTTTTCTAACAGAACACAAACATGTTTATCCAGTGTGACCTGCTCCACAAACCTAGAGAATAAAAATGTATGCATATCTCTTATTTTGTCCCAATTAATCCAATCAGTCAAAATAAAACTTATTAGCAGAGAGCCCAGTATATTCCTTTAAATTCCATCCCCTTCTCCCCCACCATATTTACCAAGAACATAATAGTGATTACTCAGTCCCTATCTGGTCAACCCTTGTATTCTTTCTTCTCTCGTTCTTTCTTTTCTTTCTTTTTTTTGTAATGTTTGTTTACTTTTGAGAGAGAGAGAGAGAGAGAATGAGAGAGAGAGTGAGCAGGGGAGGGGCAGAGAGAGAGGGAGACACAGAATCTGAACCAGGCTCCAGGCTATGATCTGTCAGCACAGAGCCCGATGTGGGGCTTGAACCCACAAACTATGAGATCAGGACCTTAGCTGAAGTCAGACAGTTAACTGACTGAGCCAGGTGCCCTTGGACAATCCTTGTAGAGAGGCCAGATAGAGACAGAACAGAAGTCCAGTCAGCCTACCAATGTTTCTCACTGCCACACAATGTCACTGTTGAAACTTGGTCCTAAGAGTTCCTCAGATACTTTTTAAGCCTATGAGCTGGTCCAAGCCCATGTTCTGGCTTTAGGGATGCCTCTTACTTGGGTTCCTAGAGTAGAGTTCTCATTGTTTGTCCACAATGACGTTGTTTGTCCTCACTGTTTGTCCTTACTCAGCCATTATTCCCTAAAAATGTGGCATCATGTCAGGGGAGCTGGGTCCTAAGGGTCTTGTAGACTAAATCATGCCAAACCCATCCTCTCTGCAATACTTAGGATTTTATGTTAAGTCTGGGTCAGCCAAGACCTTCCCACTCTCCTAAAGAAACTTTGTTTCCAGGCATCCCATTGCTCTTTTATGTGATTATGTCTTGCCCAATACCACCCTACTCTACCTTGACACATCACTCAAACTCCAAATTTCTGGGTGTACGTCTTGGTCCCAATCTCCCTGAGGCTTCTAGACTCTTCATGCAAATTTCATATCTGGGTTTTTAAGGAGTAACAATATGGAGTGCTGGATGCCTCCTCACCCTGTATTCACATAACTAAGGAAACCACTTTTATTAGTTTCCTATGGCTGCTGCAAAAAAAAATATGACAAATTTAGTGCCTTAAAGCAACACAATTTTATTCTTTTACAATTTTGGGGTTCAGAGGTCTAAATCAAGTCTTATGGGACTAAAATAAATGTGTCTGCAGGGCTGGTTCCTTTTGGAAGAGAATCTATTCCTTGCCTCTTCCAACTTCCAGAGGCTGCCAGCATTTCTTGGTTCATGGCCATATCCCTCCAATCTCTACTTCCATTGTTACATTGCCTTCTCTTAACTGTAAGTCTCTAGCCTTTCTCTTATAAGGGTTCTTGTGTTTACATTGGGTCCACCTGGATAATACAGGATAATCTCCTTATCTTAAATGCTTAAGTTAATCACATCTGGTAAGTCCCCTTTATCATGTAAGGCAACATTTTCACAGGTCTTAGGGATGGGCACCTTTGGGGACTCATTACTCTGTCTGCCATACCACGCAGTAATTGCTTAGACAACAGAGATCTCCTTTAGGGGCTCTTTCTGTTTCCTCTATGTTTAACAGAAGTAGCAAGATTTTTAAATATATATGTTTCAGTAGACATTCCTGGTTGTTTTTTTTTTTTTTTTTTTTTTTTTTTTAGAAAGAGAGCACAAGCCAGGGAGGAACAGAGAGAGAAAGGGAGACAGAGAATCTAAAGCAGGCTTGGAGCTGTCAGTGCAGAGCTGACACAGGGCTCAAACTCACAAACTGTGAGATCATGACCTAAGCTGAAGTTAGATGCTCAACTGACTGAACCACCCAGGAGGCCTCAATAGACATTCCTTTCAAGATCCACATTAACCAGCATCTGACCCACATCTTTTTAGTTACATGGCAGTGAGAAAACATATCAAAACACCAGAGTTCCTTTATCCAATAAATTACTAAATAATATGTGATTAGAGGTCAGTATGGTCAAAAGCATGATTTGAAAATGAAACTCAAAACTTGCCATTCCCATGATCTATCATGAGTTTCTTCTATTTACTGCTGGGCCTCCCTGAAATTCAGGCATCAGAATACCCTTCATAGTTCTCTGCTTGGGTTCAAGACTGTCTGCTACTGAAGGACAAACCGCAAGGTAGGTTAAACTACTTCAGTTGGGCACTGAGGTTGAGACTGCCATGACCTATAGTAAGCAACATGCCTACCTCAAAAGTTTTGCTGACTTTATATTTTTATCTTGTCTTACCCCTGAACAACTAAAAAATGTTCGATGCCATCCAATTAGAACACCTATTCCACTTAAGTTTTTAGGTAGTCCTAACTCAGAAAATAGCCAACAATAAAACAATGAGAAGCAACATTTTCAGTTATCTAATATGAGCATTTTTCCATTAGCAACTTTAACTGGAAAGTACCCAGAATATTGGGTTGAACTATATGAAATTGTCAAATTTTCCAGTTTTTTTAACCTACAAAATGGTCATTTCAAACAATACAACATATTATAAAGTCTGTTAATGGTGACATTACAAATTCCAGCAGAATTCACCTCAGGCTCTATAAGGGACAACTGTTGACCTTCCAAAACACATGCATCACTCCCCACATACCAGGAGAAATATTTTGGTGTGTTGGGTATCTCCTGTTTGCCCTTCCAGGCCCATTCTCTACCTTTCTTACTGTCACTCTACTCTGTGGTCCTGAGGGGCTGACCTATATGAACTGGTCTGGCCATATGTCATCCAGTGGGTTAGATAAGCAGGAGATCAGAGGGCAGAAGGACAATGAGACAAAAGTATTTATTCACCCTCTTCCTACTCTACCAACTCATCCTTGGTTATCTGCATTCCTCCTTGAAGGCCACAGCTCTTGTCAGACACTCTACAAATAGCTACCCTCAGAGTTCTGGTAACTTCTCCCCTTCCTTCAGTCCTGGGAGAGATAATGGCTCTCTGCTGTTTCTAGTCCTGGGTTTCTACATAATCCCTTATTTTTTATTTCTTTAAACACTCCTCACACTTTTATAATAATCCTTTTACCCAGATCCAGCTTGCCCTCTGCTTTCTTCAGAAAGCCTGACTGAAACAAAAAATCATTTAAGCTAAGTTTTCCAAAATAGTAACTCCCACACATGAAACCATATTTCATTTGTGGGTGGCATTTCCTCTAAGCACCCCTGGGACTAGATGGAAGATGAATAGTATTCCAGACTGAATACTCAGCTAGGCCCATACAGGACTGAATAAGTCTTCAGATGAGACTCCATGTCTTCTACCTGAGACCAGATACAGTGGATCATACATGCTGTTGGACCCTCTCTGAATCCCTGACCTACACTAGCCATGAGACATAAAAACTTATCGTTGCTCTAAGCTACTACATTTTTAGGTAATTTGTTACACAGCAATGCATAACCATTACACTTGTCCTCTCTAGTGTTTATGCTCTCAGGAGCTTCCAACCTGTTTCTCTTTCTCATGCTCCGTCATCTCAGATGCCTTCAAGAAGAGAAGGCCCCCGCAATCACTGACTGAATCACACGGTAGACCACCCACTCAACTCATTTCTCCTGTTTCCTAAATCATTCCTGGCAAGACTTAACAGCGAAACACACTGGTAAAGACAGCACTCTGTAGCTGAACATTGTGGCTTCTAGTGCTAGTACTTCCGCTTCCTAGCTGTGAGCCCTTAGGCCAGTTATGTAACTTCTACATACCCTGATTTCTTTGTCTGTAAAATGATGATAATAACACAGGGCTGATAGGGTTATTAGGAGGATTAAATGAATCATTCTGTGTAAAGGTCTTAGAAGAGTGCTGGAATATAGAAAGTATAATATATAATGACTGTTAAATAAAGTAATGCAGTATGCTAGAGAATGGCCATTTCTCTCACAAACAAATTAAAAGGATGAGTAAGACTTACTGAGTCCAGAAAACTTCAAGGATGGCCTTAAAAGTCTACTGTTTCCTAAAGTATTTCATTAATGGCAACACACTAATTACTTGATATAAGTACTTGATATAAGTATATAAACATACCATTTTGCTAGGCAAATTTTTCTGCATCTATCTGAAGCATAATTCTGAACCTCTTTACACACTGTAGCTTCCTCCCCTGTTCTTCAATATGTCTTGAGACATGTATATCAAGTCTGGCATATGAGCCAAGACCCCAAGGAATCCCAGATGACACTCTTAAACTGGGTAATTCAGGAGAGGTTAATTAAGGACTGTTTTTAAAAGGTGGACAGGATTCAAGAAAGCCAATAACAATGACTAGTACAGCTAGCGAGGGCTGGGTGCCATTACCTCCTTATAGGCTAGAAGGCATGAGTAGCTATATGGAGAGGGCTGTGATGAAGAGACTCCAGCAGCAGAACCCAGCCAACCAGAGATGACACAGCTGGGAGATTACCAGGTGTTTGATTATTTACTGCTGTGTAACAGCACACCCCCAAACGTACACAAACAATTATTCTGTAAAACAATAAGTGTGTATTATGCTCACAATTTTGTGGTCAGGAATCATGGCAGGGCATAGCAGAGATAGATTATTTTTAATGTTTATTTTTGAGAGAATAAACATTATGTTTAATGTTTATTTTTGAGAGAAAATATTTTTAATGTATTTTTGAGAGAAAGAGAGGCAGAGCATGCGTGGGAGAGGGGCAGAGAGAGAGAGGGAGACACAGAATTTGAAGCAGGCTCCAGACTCAGATGTCAGCACAGAGCCCAATGTGGGGCTCGAACCCACGAACCATGAGATCATGAGCTGAGCCAAAGTCAGAGGCTTAACCAACTGAGATACCCAGGCACCCCAGAAACAGATTATTTTTACTTCACAAAGCCTGGAGTCTCAGCTGGGGTAGTTTGAACAGCTGGAAATGTCTCAGTTCTGCTATTGGCTGGGTTTCCTGATTCTTCACAATGTATCTGCTGGGGTTCCAATGTACTCCAACTCTTCACTCACATATCTGCCTGGAAAAGCTGGAACAGCTGAGCAATGGTGGGCATTGCTCTCTTTCCATGGGATCTCTCCTGACAGCCACTCCAGCAGGGCAACCTCAGGGTAATCAGATTTCTTATACATCTCAGAGCTCCAAGAGTGAGTGCTCCAAGAGACCTGGGCAGATGGGAGCTGCAAGATTTCTTGTAATGACCCAGCCTCAGAAGTCCCAAAATGTCAATTCTACTGCATTCAGTTCTTTAAGCAAATCGTTTAGGCCAGTCCTGATGAAAAGGGAGAGGGGAATTAGACTCTACCTTTCAATGGGAGAAGTCACAAAGATTTTGCCACCATGTTTAGCCCACTGTTTCAGGTTAGTAAAAAATTCTGAGCTCACTCTCCTCCTGCCCCATCATTTCTTACTGATGCAACCACTAGCCAGAGGGCAAAGATGCTTGTTGATGTAGTCTTTATAGGTCAGCCTGCTGGAGAACAGAGTCCCTGGAGGGACAAAGAGAAGATATTCAGCACGTTCAATGACTCTCCTAATCCTCACTGCTCATGTTAGGGCTCTTAAGCACTGTGCCAGAGTTATGCAGGGGTATGTTTTTGAGAACATAGGAATGACTATAAGGAGACAGAACTGTATAATTATCTATTACCTACATTTGTACCTCCCACTCTGGTACCTTTTACAATTGTAGTTTTAATGAGTGTTCACAGAAAGTTTTTGCTTGGACCAAAATTTCATTTCCAGAATACACCCTCCATTTCTGGTACATCAATTTTTCAAAGCCTATGGATAAAATAGCCTTACCTCTGGTTGGAATCTCCCCATTGAAATATTCTTGCAAGTGATTCTTACACTAAGGCAGCTAGCAACGAGCCAGTCTGTATGTGCTAGTATACTGAGGTTTGGGGTGCTGTGTGCTTGTACTCCAAAAATCTAGCAACACTACATGCTGTGTTTGTCCTCTTCCACGACAAAGCTTTGAGGTTTGCTTTTCAAAAAAATTTGAAGGTGGGGGGTGTAGAGGGCAGAGAATGGTGGAGTCTCAGGTGAAGGCTTTAAAAATCTTACCCCAACGTCCTCTTTAGTTTATCTTAGAAATTAAATAGTTAATACCTTCCTCACCAAATACTAGTAAAGTAGGATTTGTCTTATATTTCTTCCAGAATCTTCTGCTAACCAGTGAATATCTGTCCAATGATTTTCAAACATTTTGTAGTCTCATTTTAAACTAAGTCTTATCACACTTTTCTGGTGATCAGAAATCAGAAAAAAGCTTGTTCCTCCTGAACTAGCTACATACTTCTGATGACAGGTAATTTAGGGCACATTCATATCATAAGACTTCTGACCCTTCCTGTCCTGAGACCAGGTGATTCTGAAGAGTGAGTGTAAGTCACTTCTATAACAAGGCAGCTAGCAAAAACTTAATGATACACAGAATTGACTTTGACCTATCCCCCTTAAACCAAACTAAATGTTTCCCTAACTCAACTTCTCTTAGTTGGATCCCAAAAATGTCTTCAGCCACTCCAGTGATTTTACTGAAGAAGGCCAAGGAGGAGGTGTTGAGGTGGAAAGAGTCAGTTGTCACAATCATCAGTTAATATGTATGACCATGAGGACACATTGATAGGAACCCACTCAGAGACTCAGAAAGGGCCCTTTAAATGAAGGATGCTGGAGCTATGTAACTTTGGGGTAAATTCACTTGCCTTTTGGCAGATGATTTTACCTTGAGGTGAGGGAGCTGTTGCTCTTGTCTGTCTCTGTGACTAGATCAGGGACACGCAATTCACCCTGACAGACTCGTACCTCCACCCCCCACCACATGCTAAATCACAGGGAATAATGACACACACTTAAATTGTTCTCTTCCAGAAGTTCCAGACTCCTTCTGCAAATTCACTTAATTTCATCCTGGAGACCTTGTTTGCTCACAGGGGATCCAGGGGAATGGCAGTCTTTTGTTTCAACTACCATCTCCTGCTTCAAACGGGAAAAACCTTCTTATCCTACATTTACATAAATAAGGGAAGAACTTCCCCTGATTCTTAGCAGAACAAAGATCTGCTTCAAAGAAACTTTCTGCCTCCTTTCCCAGAGGTTGGAGAGGCTCACTTAATTTTTAACCCCATCCCCTTTAGTGGGTACCTGTAAGTATCCTCTGCTTCAAGAAGTACCCTGTTACTCAAGCATAAAGTTAACCCCTTTGAAAAGATCCAAAAAGTAGGTATAAGCTTTTTTAAGTGAGTACAAGCTTGATTTTTTGATTGATTGATTGATTGATTGTAATGTTTTAGGTTAGATGATAGGGAGCATACACAACTTACTGTTCTCAAGGACCTTATAAGTTGGAATTCAATACTTTACCTAACATTAAGTACCCACTATGTGCCAGATGGGATGGTGGAAGCTGAGACTCAGTAATAAAAAACACAAATTCAACCTGATAGAGCTTATGGAGATCAAGTAAATAAATAAGTAAATAATAAACATAGCATATAATGTCCAGAATTGACAAGTGCTATGAAGAAAAACA
Source organism: Acinonyx jubatus (assembly GCF_027475565.1). Taxonomy (NCBI): domain Eukaryota; kingdom Metazoa; phylum Chordata; class Mammalia; order Carnivora; family Felidae; genus Acinonyx; species Acinonyx jubatus. The sequence continues at coordinate 102,154,648 of NC_069382.1, forward strand.
AAGATGTGTTTGCCAGTGAGATGAGTGTGTCCCATTTACTCAGGCGGTCTGAGAAAATCTCTCTGGAATATGTAATTGGAGACACATTAGGTGAAAGGATGAGCTATGTAACTATATGGGGAAAGATACAGGTTTTTCCAAGCAGAGAGGGTAGGCATGAACACCTAAATTTGGGAATTACAACACTAACTCTTAATAACAATAAAAGTTGTTAATGAGTCACAAGAACTCTAAATAAGGCATCAGAAATATCATTCATTCATTTATTCAATGAATAATTACTGAGTCCTGTTACGGTCTGAGGAATCTATGAACATGAGGTCTTACATAAAATAAGCTGTGGGTGGCAGGTGGGGTCCACACGGGTGCCTGAGAATGTGAGCACTCGGGAGCACCTGATCTCTAAATTAAATCCAGAGGAAACAGTGGGAGTTACCCAAAAGCCAGAGTAACATAGCAAATTTCAGCCACATGCAAAGTCCTGGAAAAGCAAGAGCATGCTAAGTTAAAGAAATGTGGAATTGATGCCTTTGCAATAAACCAGGTTCAGATTGCAAATGGCCTTACAGGTTTTACCAAGATCACCCCATACCCAGACAACAATGGGAGAAGTGGTTCCCCTCAGCCTTATACTTTAGAGAGATCACTCTGCCTGCAACATGAAGGATTCACGGGTTCATGGACTGAAGACAAGAAGTAGGGTGAAGGAAAGGGGATGGATTTAAGAGTCATGATGTAAGGTCAATCTTCAGGACTCCATGACTGGTTGAAAAGAGAGAATTACAAATTAGTAACACTAAAGAGGGAGAGCTGACTTCAAAGGATAGATTTGCAGTAAGTTTTGGATAATGTATTAGATTTGAAGAAAGGAGTTTGATGCAGAGTTGAGGCTAAGAGTCCCTTCATATAACTATTCCTTCAGTAAGAATTATTGAACTCTCTGTACCGGGCACTCTAATTACTACTGTACATTTATTATATCACTTAATAGTCACAACAAATCTATGTGGGCTATTGTCATTCCTGTTACAGATAAGGAAACTGAGGTATCGAGTAATTGAGTAAATTGTCTTTGGTCACATAGCTAGCAAATGTAAAGATAATACAAACTTCCAATCTAAAGAACAAATATCAGTCCCATTACTTTATAATCATTTCTCATTTTACCAAAAAAGAAAAAAATGTATTTCTCACAAGACCATAGGAGGAGTGACTTTTGGCCATTTGATTTTTTATTTAACATTTGTTCATTTTTGAGAGACAGAGAGGGACACAATGTGAGTGGGGGAGGGGCAGAGAAAGAGGGAGACATGGAATCCGAAGCAGGCTGCAGGCTCCAGGCTCTGAGCTGTCAGCACAGAGCCCAACACGTGGGGCTCGAACCCATACACTGTGAGATCATGACCTGAGTTGAAGTCAGAGGTTTAACCAAATGAGCCACCCAGGCGCCCAGACTTTTGGCTGTTTAAAATATACAAAGAAACAAACTTCCTCTCATCATAAAATAAACAAACCAAAATATTGTCACTAGTGAAGAGACACAAAATGACTAATGCTGGCTCTGAAAGCATTCCAAAGAGAAATTCACCAAAATGTTTTCAGCAATGGCAACACAGTTTATAAAAATATATAGCCTTCCAAGGAAACTATTGCAAAGAGAAAATCACTGGCATTGATAAATTCTTGAATTTTAAAACATTATCGAAATGTTCTTTCAGATTCATAGCCCTAACATAAGAAAGATTATGCAGGCCTTACTCTCAGGCTGGAATAGCTTGTGCAGTGCACAATTATAGAATTAGTAATTCTAATTGATGCACTCAGTGATTTAATCGGCAGAGAAGAATGAAAACAAATGAACTTGAAGAAATTGGGGCCTGTGCTATGGATGTAGTTCCTTCTTTCTATTGATTTATTGATTACACGTCTTAGGACTGCTATCATTTAAAGACAGCATTTTCTATGAGCATAGCTGGAAAATTTTATTCTGGAGCTTCTAAATTTGAATGGCTGCAAGTTAATTCCCTTTCAATATGTTGTTAATTTCCCTATAAGAAAGGAATGGGAAAATGGAATCACTGTGACTGTATCTGTACAGAATGAACTCCTAGTTTAGTCTAGATCTCTATACAACCTTTGTTCATTAAAAAAATGTAGCATTTTCAAGGCATCGATCGAAGTTGAGTGAAAAATTTTGCACAACTTATACTATACCTAGTTTTGGAGTCGTGCATGAGTTTTGTTAAATTGATTTTATTAAATTGAAAATGTTGATTTAAAAAAAAAAAAGAATTAGCTCAAAGACGTTTACCCAAAGGCTACTCCTAAAAGATGAAAATTATCACCAGTCATGAGGCTCCTTCTTTTTCTCTGGCTTGATAATTAAATCACACTTTTCCTTAATACTTGGGAGGAGATGGGCTCCACAATGGTGTCTACAAAGATGTCTGAGATTCTTAAAATGAGACTCTCAGCATCGACAGAAAAATTTTTACCTATAATTTATTTTAGAAAATGACAAGTGATTCTCTAGAAATTCAAGATCAATAAACCTGTTTCTCTAGATTTTCTTTTAAAAATACACATTTTTGTTCCCTCAACCTTTAAAAAGTCTATTTTCAATGACCTACTTTTAAACTGGTTTTTTAGTTAAGTGTGTCATACCTGGATGTAGTTGACTTAAAAGTGTTTCACTCCTTGCTATTTCTTTCTAAACTAATTATTTTATTTTTAGTCATTCTGACTAGTGTGGGATATTTTCTCTAGAGAATGGAGTCTCTTTCAATAGGAAAGTGGATGGGAAGAGCATAGATTTGTTCTGGGCACGAGTGTTTTATGTTATATGTTCTGCGTCTGTGAGCAGTTAATATTATTTACCAATGAGCACCACATAATTGCTCTGTTTAACGCACTGTCCATATGCAGGTGAAAGGGTGGTGAGGAACCGAAAGACCTCCTGAGGTCGATCTGTCTCTGATATAGGACTTCAAAGCATTATCAACAGGTGGTTGTCCACTCCTTTTGTAAAAGTCTCCAGGGAAAAATTCCACAGTTGTTTTTCATCATAAATCCATCTGTATTGCATCCCTCTGTCAGGAAAGTGTGTCTAGTATCTGTCCAAAATCCCTCCGGTTTTGATGTAAGTCCATTTGCTCTATGTGTGACCTTCACTGATACAAAAAAAAAAAAAAAAAAAACAAAAAAACAAAAAACAGCTGCTCACCATCTTGTATGTAATAATCTTTCCACATGGATCAGCCTTCGTATATCAAGCTAACTTCTTGGCTGCTACAAGAGCCTTGGGTAGAAACTGTATGTTTGATTTGGGAAAGAAAATGCTATGTACTGATTGGAGTGATTGCACTATTACACAGCTTTATTCTTCATAGGTTGGCTCTGTCTTTGAATTGGAGAATAATGATCTAATTTAAATTCACCCATTTAAGGGAATAGGCTGATCCCTGTTGGAGGCTGTGCAACAACTTGAAACATGTACTCCAAAACTGTCCTCAGAAAACTGCTATTTCACATGAGCCTAGCACTAAGAGTAAATGGTGATTTTACTCAGTATGAAAAGACTTCCAAAGACCACTAAAAGAAATAATCCTTATTCAAAGATCAGTTGCTAACATGTTTACATACAATGCACAAAAAAGTGCAGCCAAAGCATTCTAACAAAACTTTTTTTTTTCAAATTGCCCCCACAAATATCTACTGAATACATGCTATGTCACAGTCACTATGCTTTATTACACAGTATTATTCTAGAAGGATTCCTGCAGTAGCCTCCATGGATCTCCCTCCTGGTGTTCATACCCTGTTGTGATTCCCCTCCCCGTGTACAAAGGCAGAACCTTGACTTGGTCCCAACAAACAGAAGATGGCAAAAGTAATGGGGTGTATGTGATTATGTGTATGTGATTGTGTGATCACGTACATAAGATTATAGTGCTCATCTTGCTAGAGTCTCTCTCCCTTGCTGGCTCTAGGAAGCAGGCAGGCATGTTGGATAATGAAAGCAAGGAAATGAAGGTGGCTTCTAGAGCCAAGAGCCTATAAGGGTCTCCAGCCAGAACTCAGCAAGAAAAAGAATCTCTCAGTTCTACAATCACAATGAACTGAATTCTGCCAAAGGCCTGAATGTACTTGGAAGCAGATCCTTCTCCTGTTGACCCTCAGATGAGAACGCAGCTCTGACTGACACCTGATTGCCTGTGAGACATCCCCTGAGCAGAAGACGTGGTTTGGCGGAGCCTACACTCCTTATTCACAAAAACTGGGAGATAACAAATGTGTGTTGCTTCAAGCCACTAATGTTGTGGTAATATTGTTACAAAGTAACAAGTAACCAGGTCCTCTGTCTTTCTCTGTCTTTCTTGACCTTGAAAACTTGGGAGCATGCAGGCCAGTTATTTTGTAAAGTCCCTCAATCTGGGTATGTTTGTTTGGAAATCCCTCAATCTGATCCTCATGATAAGATTCAGATTCAGGAGTAACAGAAGTGATCTTGTATCCTTCTCAGCATATCCTATCAAAAGGTGTATATGCTTGATACATATAAGTGTATTATTGTATACATAAGTGATATTAAATTGATCACGTAGTTAGATCCACAAGTTTTTTCATTGTAAAGATACGATTTTCCCATGATAACTGATAAAAAAAAAAAAACTTGTGAGGAGATACTTTAAGACTATGTAAACATCCCATTCATCATCAAACTCTCACTTATTAGTTTTAGCAACCACTGATGATTTTCTAACTACATAGTTCCTTTTGTATTTATTAGCTGGCATTCTCTTCTTTCTATTGACTTACTTCTCTAGCGATTTATTTATATCAGAGTGAAATCACAGTTTCTTATTTTAGTCAGTGGTTACAATTTGCTATTACTTTATATTTTGATATTCAAATTGATCCAGATTTGTTCATTGGAAGCTCCCTTCAGCTACATCCTCTGTCCTTCTGATATGTTGCCATCATTTTAAGCCTTTCTAATTTTCTAGCACAAGATTTTCCAGGCATATCTTATACGTTTCCTGTCCTAGACCTGGAACTTTTTCTCCAAAGACTCTTGGTTCCTTTTAAAGTGGAGAATGGCATTTAGAAGCCAAAGTCTGGGTGCTTAGTGTACTCATTGCTATTGAAATGTTATTGCTGCTAGTACCTCCCAGTGAGAAAGCTGAAGTAGATACAGAGATATATTTAACAAAATATGTGTAAGACCAATGCACTAAAAACTAGAAGATATTACCAGGAAAACTTTTAAAAGACTAGAATAAATGGATAAATATACTATATTCGTGGATTGTAGGACTCATTATTAAGATATCAATTATGAAGATGTCTTCTTAGCATATTATAAGGTTGCAAGTCTATATATTGGCTGGGATTGTGGTCACATCTGAGGCTTGACTGGGGAAATATCTGCTTTTGTGCTCAAAAAGTTTGGTAGCAGAATTTTCTTTGTTGTATTGTGAAGACTGAGGGATTCATTTTTTTTTTTTTTTTTTGCTGACTAGAGCTCCTTCTAGGCTGTCAGCTAGAGGATACCCACAGTTCTCAGAAACTGCCTGTACTTCTTCATCATGTGGGATTTCCCTGCATGATACACAACTACACCCCCCCCATATTTAATTTTTAACCTCCAATTCTATTTCAACACTACAATGTATGTTCTAGTCTTCCCCCTTCAATAGTTAGAAACTTGGATATCATTATAAGTGCAAATATATTAATTTTCTCAAGCCTGGAATATACAGGATTGCTGCAAGGGGACAGAATATACTGTGTGGCATTTGGGGGGAAAAAGCAAAGCAGGAAAGTTTTTCATGACTTTTATAATTCATATTCTTTTTTTTTTTTTGAAAGGAACTTGATCATAGATTTATTTTTTTCTGGTTGTATGATCAAAACCTTCAACAGTAGAGGTAGGTAAAAGCCAAATCATGTTGAACTTTGTAAGCCACATTAGAGAGTTTGGGCTTTATTCCAGTATATTGGGAACTGGAGGGCTTTCCGTTAAATCATTGCACATTTATTTGTTGTGAATAGCAGTAACAGCATTTTTGAAGTTATTTCCTGGTAATGTTTGTTATTTACTCAATCTTCAACTCATTCTACAACAAGATTGGAGATGCTTAGTGCAATCTGTACCAGTAAGTTAACACATTAAATAATCTAGCAAATAGGGATAAAGAATAAAATGGAGCTGGGGAACAAGAGGTCAGGGTGAGGTCAATGCAAAATATGCTCCCCTTTAAGAACTTTACAATTACAGAGGTTTTGTTACAAATTTTATCTGACATCTCTGGAGAGTAGAACAGTCTGAAATACCTCATCTCCCAATCCCTTGTGATATGCTCACTTCATATAACAGGCCTTCACAGTAACCCCCAATCTACCATGTACATCACAGAGAATTCAGACCCACTGATGGGAGAATCCATAAACTGTTTTATTTTGTTTTGTTTTCAAGTAACTTTTCAGAAAACTTCCTGGTTTCTAATAATTTGACCCTTTCAGGTTAAAAGAAAAAAATGGACATTTAGATAGTTTATTTAATCAAGACAACCAACAGAAGCAAATAATTCAAGCCAAAAATTCACTCCATCTTTTGTAGGTAAGCAGAATTTTAAATCATAATTGACCTCCTGTTAGGAGAAATGCGTGGATTTCCACAGGGAAAAACTGAGCACTGAGGGCAGTCTCCAGCTCATGAGCACTGTAATCACACATCAGGATCATAGTAACAAATTAGAGCTCACATTTTAAAACCTGATATAATTTATCATGCATTATGTCACATTCTACTGCTTTGCTTACTTTTTATTGGCTTGTGGTTACTTATATACAACAGTGAAGTGTCAGAAACTGAAGTTACAGAAAGACAACTATTTAATGCAGGAAGGATAAACCATTGCATTGGGGGGATTGGAAGGCATTTTCTAAAGTTCTTACATTATCAATTTAATCATGCGTTTCTATGTAGTGAGTAATGTCTTACATTCTTGCCAAGAGTATTTTGAAAGGACTTTGTTAAAAGTATGTCAGCTCGATTACTTAGGGTATATCACTGATAATAGTGTCCTTCACACGTAGTGAAACATACAACTCCTGATTTAATTCTACCCCCAAATTAGGTCACTGCAAAATACCATATTAAAACTGCAAATTGCGGGACAAGAAGATGGAGATGAGAACAAAGCAAAAGGAAGACACCAACTTCATTCTTGTAAAGCATGATTGGGACAGGGCAAAACAGAGTAGGAAGGCTGAGCCCTTTTAAACGGATGCTTTTTTGTAGTGTGTGTGTGTGTGTGTGTGTGTGTGTGTGTGTGTGTGTGCACGCGCGCCCGTGTTAATTCCATTTAAATATGACGAATTAACTTAAACTTGGGCTAATGGGCTGCTGTGCACTGTACCCGCATAGTGCCTGTGCTCTCAAGTTAACCTCATTGTACAGAGGTGCCCTTGTTCTCTGACTTCATACACAAACCATCATAATTATTTCAGTTTACCTTTTCCTTTTCCTAGGAAATCTTGTTCCAGCCATGAAAAGGGAATGTTTGATGCAGACACTTAATTTGTAACTATTATTGTCGTTAATATTAACATTTTAAACACGGGAATGGCTTTGTTGGAAGTTACCCACCAGGACCCGCAAATCTGTGGCGCACGCCCCAGCTCTCCTTAACCCGCACGGTTGCTGGGGTGCTTCGAACCCCCGGGGCTGACTGGGCTCCGAGGAAGGTCGATGATCCCGGTTTCTCCCAGACCCAAGCCCTGGGTTGGAAGAAAGCGAGGCCAGACAGTCATTGTTCAGTCAGCCCAGAGGAAAAAGTGCCCAGGGTAGCAGCCCTCTTACTTTGCTTGGAAACTTCCCCTAGCTCCAGCTTTTGGGATTTAGGATGGGCGCACACATCGCGACTCTCCCTTTCTGACAGCGGGGCATCTGCGAACACACCCACAGTCACCTTTGCGCGCTCCCCCGGATCCCGCTCAGCACACAGCGCACCCCAGCGGTGGCGTGGCCTCCTTCCAGCCGTGGCCACTTAGCTTCCGGAGAGCTCGCCAGTTGCCTCCGCCGCCGCCTTGGAATCTGGGGACCTGAGACACTGCGAGACCCGGTTTCCACCAGACCCCAGGGAGGACGCGCGGCTGCAGCGCCTGCCCCACCCGCCACACCTGGGAGCGGTGAGGACCGGGAGAGGAGGGGCGCGGCAAGAGGCTGGCCAGGAGCCCGAGCAGCTTCGCCGAAAGCCAGCCGGACTGGAGCAAGGCGGAGGGGGAGGGTCTCGGGGCAGAGTCCTGCTCCTCCGAGGGAGGGACCCCAGCTGGGGTGGAAAACAGCACAAACCAGCTGCAGAGACTCGGGGCGCGGATCATGGAGCGGGCCAGCCCAGGCCCCAGGGGGTCGCAGTTGCAGCGGGACCAGGATTCGGTGGAAGCGTGGCTGGATGATCACTGGGACTTTACCTTCTCTTACTTTGTTAGGAAAGCCACCAGGTAAGAAGAGGACCCCCTGGAAGACTCAGCCGGGTCGCTGAGAGTGACCTGGGGGCTCATCTCTCTCCCCTGTTGAATTTTCCCCTGCCTTCACCGTTAAACAACCTCCGTTCCCAGGCCCTTGGCTTTTTAAGTAGGTCCTTGGTCCTGTTAGGGTATAGAGACCTCGACTTTATGGCAAGTACAGTCGAAAAGCCCAAACATGGGATTCGATCCAACTTGCTCACAAAGTTCAAATACAAAAATGTACATGCGGACCCCCCCCCCCCCCCAGACATACACCTCGGCTGCCCTGGTATTCCCTGAGAGCAAGATTATTTACATACACCCGCGCTCATGGGCCTTCCTCCAGCCCTTCTCTAGCCTCCTGGTCCCCCTAAATCTCCTTAGCGAAACCAAAACAGTTTTTGAGCCCCTTCCCTGCAGCTCCGGAAGCACCATTTCCAACTCGGTCCTAGCGGCTCCGCTCCTCCCCCGTCCCCCCTCGCCCCGGCCCTTGGCGGGGCGGGGAAGCCGGGGTAGGGGCGAGACCACGAGGAGCCCAAAGGCTGCAACATGCCGGAATCTTCCCAGAGTAAGTGCTGTCGCCTTTTGCCCCCTTCCAGTCCTTAGTTTGGCCCGCGCGTTTCCTTTCACTCTCTCCTGCTCCCAAGGCGGCGCCGCTGAAACCGCTCCGCAGAGGGGTTCGCGGCGCGCACACAAAGGGCGCGGGGGAGGCGCGGCGGGAGCGGACAGCTGGGGGCTGGCGGGTCCCGCGCGGCCCCAGCCGACCCCAGAGGCCAGCTCTTTCTGGTCGAGAGCCAAGCGCCGGGCGGCCGCTGCAGAGGGCTGGGAGGAGGGCGCCTGTCCTTTGGGAGGCGGCCGCCCGGGGGGCAGTTGGGCGCGCGTGGGAAACGCTCGCCTTGAGTTGGGAAGGCATTGGGGCTGAAGCCGAGGAAGGAGGAGGTGGAGAGGGGAGTGTGTGGCGGGCGGATCCCTCAAAGCCTGAGGAGTTGGTGGGAAGCCGACTCGGGCTGATTCCAGGACGCACCTCTTCGGAGAAGGGTCCCGTGTCCTCCGCCGCCACATCCAGGCAGCGGCCGTCGGGCAGCCGGCGCTGGCCGCCTCGGCCGCTAGGGAGACGCACTCGAGGCGGTGATGGTGGAGCGGCCAGCCGGGGCACGGCGCTGGGGTCCCACCCGCCCGCGCTCCGTCTCCGCTGTGCCGGGCGCTCCCCGCCAGGGGGCGGCGCAGCGCGGGACGAGCGGGCGGCGGCTGGCAGCGGCGCGGTGGCGGGGTCGGTAGGGGAGCGGGCTTGGAGTCACCGCCTCACCTGGGCACGTCGTCGCCCCCCGGCGCCTCTGGAACCCAGGGTCTGCGGAGCCCGCATGGTCTGCACTTTGAACTTCCCATGTTTGATATGTTGCCCTTTGGAGACAAAACCAGGTAGTTCCTTCAGCATCCCCTCCCTTCCCACTTTCCCTGGGGGCGCGGGGCCGGGTGCTGGGGTGGTGGCGCCCGGGTCACAGCAGCGGAGGAATCTTCATTGAAAATGGACTGTCTGACGTTTTTGTTTTCCTTTATTCTCTTGCGGTGTATTACTTTGGTATCTTAGAAGGGACTCTTTTTTTAAGGCTGTTTTTCCTAACGAATTTGTATCGATTTCATTACTTTCGGGGTTTTTTTGATAGAGGCTTCTGCTTAGGGCAAATCTTACCTCTTCTGTTTAATTACTCCGCCCTCCTTTTAAAGTTGGCTTTCCCATTTTGGCCTTCTTCCTTCAGAATCTTAAATCTGGAGCAAGCGGAGGATAAACCCTGGAAAGAAAGTGGTTTCTTTTCAAAACACACTTTTCTGCGAGTGTAGGGTAAGGCACTAAGGCCATCTAGATCTGGAATTGCTGATTGCTGTGGCCGACAGTTTTCAGCGGTCACCTGCTACTCCGAGGCCATCTGCCCCTCGTTTCCTTTCCCCCTTGCACTCATCCACCTTTCTGCCCTCGTTGAACGGGGAGTGAGCAGGAGAACTGGGCTGATTTTTTTTTAAGTGTGTCAAGGTGTTTTTGGGAGGTGGCATATTGTTAATAGTTGAAAGAAAAAAGTGATTTGTCTTATAAATCAACATAAATTGTCCTTTTCTTTTTTTCCCATCTCTCCCTTTAAAGTCAGAAATTTGGGATTGTTTAGTGGTTCTTTTTAAGTAGTCATAGGTAAGAACACCTCACTCCGAGCCTGCCAAAACTTTGAAAAACATTTTACTGGAAAATAAATGGAAAGAATTAAATTTACTTTTCTTTTCACATTACTTCTTCTCCCAAGTAGCAAAAGATTAAAATCCCAATTTCTCAAAATTACACTGCTCTGTGTAAAATTTAGATCATCTGAGACTCTATATGAAGATTTTTTAAGTTAGTTTTTGTATTATAGTTTATATTGACATAGGCTGACCACTTTCTCTGATATGTGTGTGTTGTGTGTATATATTCTTATGTATTTATAAGAGCTTATGTTGAATAGGAGTTGGAAAACGAAAGTATAAAATGTTTAAGAGTAGTACAGGCCCTCAGTTTTAAGAGTTATGAAGTGCTGAAAGTTGTCAGTTTAAAGAATATAATCTAAGAGCTTGTGTGTAGTCAGAGGTTCCCGTTTGGTCTTATATTTGGTGGCATTAACTGGAGATTTAAGATTGTGAGATTAGACAGTAGTTGATTATAAAAATGCCAAACTTCTAAACCCAGCGTGAGTCTTATGGTTGTAGTAAAAATTTATTTGCAGACATTTTAACTTTACAGCTAAGATTTTTTTTTTAAGTAGAAGCTCACATTACTTCGCTTTTTTTCCTTTTGTTACATTTTGTAAGTGTAATGTGAATACTGTCAGTGATTCAGAAAACCCATAAAACAGTTCTGTAGAAACATTTAACATGTTTTAAAATTTAAAAGAAATTTGGATACACTTAGATTGGCCGTCTGTGAGTGTAGACAGGCATGTGAATGGAACTGTTTCTACATTATTTGATTTGATTGTTGTCATTTGACATTCATGCATGCCTCTTTATCCTATCTCCAGACTGAATGATCTGTACTCAATAGTAGTCATCGAACAGAATGAAGGTTCTGGCATTCCTAAATTCTCATTTAAATACCCATGGGTTTGGTTGACCTCGAAAGCAATTCTGCCGCTGTATTAGATTGTTTCCTGTATCTTCAAATACAAAGCTAAGCACCCAGTTAAAAGCTAAAAGCTTGGAGCACAGATGCTTTTTAGTAATCACAGACTGTTGATGTGAATTTGAGAGTGTTGGTTGAACAATCCATAACATAATCTTTTGGCATAAAAAAATAATTTGAGACTAGTAAAAGTACAACATATGGAAAATTTCCACCCTCACTATTCTAGACAACTTCCTCAGTCCTACCCGCCTGAGATACTGTGTTAATCAAGGGCTCTAATCTTCATGTATTTGCAAATGAAGTCTTCTGGGTGCTAATGCCACTTAAACAGCTGTTGTTATTCTTGACAGCATATTAAAATAATGTTACCTTTCATTAGTTACTAATCATCTCTGCCATTGTGGGTGATGTTACAGTTTATTTAGCATGGTAGGGGTAACATGATTGACTTTACTGCTTTGTTTTGTACTAGGCTAAAGCTTGAGAATATTTGGCATATAATGAAAATAGGAGTTACTAAGTGAGGACAAGTTTTTATGATCGCCTGGATCAAAGTCCAGAAACAGAAGTTTTACACTCCCAAGTAGCTTTCTGCGATAGACCTTTTATTTGACACTGCAAAGCTGTGCTGAATTACTTGACATTTTTTTCTTCATAATTTTTTCTCATCTCTAAAAGCTTACCATTTTTATTTGCAAGATATTTATTTTAAAATCAGATGATGGATATAAAATAAATATTGCTATCTACTTTTAAAAATTATTGTGTCTGTAATTATATAGGAATATAATTTTCAATTTTCAGACAACTGATTTGTTAAGCATATTTGATTAAGCTGTCGCTAGTGTTGAATATAATAAAACCCTGTGATTGTTGACTCAGTCTGACTTTAATATTATTTATAATATTTTTATGATGGTAAATCTGATGCAATAATGGCCTTTTCTTTTTGTATTGTTTATAACCAGGGTTCATATAGCCAGCTCTAAACTGCTTTTTAGTGCCCTAAGAGTACTCATATGTATGGAATTCCTTTCTCCTAGAAGAAGCTGTAGGAGCCCCTGAAATGATGTTTCTCATGGCCCCTTCTATCTCTAGTGTTCTCAAGGTTTCAAAATCAGACCCATTTTAGAGCCTGCAGTACAAGGTCATGGTTCCTAAGAATGTGGTAGAATTAATGCAGTCGCAACTAGTCACAGATGGTATCTCAAAATAAATCTATCTGCTTAGCTAACAAAATCTGAAATAGGCATATAGTACAATTCAGTAGCTTTTTTTCAGATCTGTATTTTCCTAGGATCATGTTTTCAACATCTCAAGACGTGCAATATTTAACATTTTGAATATGTTGTGCAACAAAATTTTCTTTGTAAGTAATTCCACCTAAGTATTTAAACATTTAAAATATCTGAAACTGGCTTTCAAGTTGTACAGGTAAAGTTTCATCCTTATCTGATTACAGGGAATGTGTCTTAGTAATATGCTTCCTTTCCTTTAAATTTGAAAACACAAATTAACTTAGAACTTTGAACTTCCCAGTGCATTTTAATAATGCTCAGGAAAGATTTCTTCCGTCGTTGAAAAGGTTACGCAGAACTGGTTGATGTTTATTAGTTTATTCCCAAAACATTTTTCACATTAATAATTTATTAAACCTATAACTGTTAGGTTCAGTTAGATTTGCTCTTTGTTCTCAGAGTTGATTGTAGGATAAAAACCTCTTCCTAGGATGAAAGCCTTTGGTAAAGACTTAAGGGCAATTAAATAAATCACTGAGTTGATTGATAGTGGAGGGTTGAAAAATGACTAATTTCTGAATTTAGGATGCAGACTAGCTACTGACTTTGCAGGACTTCCTATGAAATTCGTTTAGCTGGACAGATGTAGATTCCATTGACCAGTGTTTACGGCTGATTGATGTGGTCTTGGAAATATCTGTTATATCAGGTTCTCAGCAAAAAGTGCCTGGGAGCTATATACCTAGGCATAAAAATTGAAGAAAGTCTTTCCACACGAGTCATTCATCTGATATTTAGCTCTGTAATCTTATTTACTGACTTGGTATTCTCATTTTGTTTGGAATTATATATGTTTTTTCATGATGTAAATGATGTATTCATTTTCTCTAACTGGTGGGAATTTATACTTATGGCCAACCAAATGTTTCAGGCAGGTAAAGCTAACTGAGTGTTAGGTTTTTAAGAATCATTTTGATAAGTATTCTAAAAAGCTTTTTGAGACACTTGGGACACTCAGCTGGTTAAGCATCCAATTCTTGATTTTGACTCAGGTCATGATCTCACAATTTGTGAGATCTAGCCCCGTATCAGGCTCTGCACTGACAGCATGGAGCCTGCCTGGGATTCTCTCTCTCTCCCTCTCTGTCTGCCCCCGTTCCCCTCTCTCTCAAAAATAAATAAATAAAAACATTAAAAAGATAAAATAATTAAAAACCTTTTAAAGATATTTATTTATTTCTCTGGTTTATAGTTTGTACTAAGGATGCTTTTTAAAGTGTTATGTGCCATTGTTAGCTTCTGTATCCTTCAAGACTTTCTCCTTGATTCTGAATTCTAAAATCAGCAAATTATCTTCTGTGAATAATTTTATTAAATCTAAACTTGGGAGAAAAAAAGATCTCCATCGAATATATCCTTAGTGATAATTATAAAAAAAAATAGCAATCATTATTTCTACTCTCTGTTGAATACCTATGCTGAGGTTGAAAGAAGAGAAAAAAATCCTGACACTTTAAGCTGATGAAATAATTAAAACACACACACATACACACATGCAGGATTTTTGAACTTTAGATTTAGAAAAGATCTTTAATCCAGTGTTTCTCAAACTTAAGTAATGTTCTCCTGATAAGAAAGACATTCTTATTGATCTGTGGTATGTTAGTTAGAAAACTTTTGGTCATAAGTAACCCTACTTGAATTTATACAAAATTGTCTTACATAATTAAGTGCCTGGAAATAGATTTGTCTGTGAAATTCATCTGATCAAATATTGTCGGGATTCTGTTTGTATGTAAATCTATTTAATCTGTTTGTCCTTCCTTCAGCCCATCCATCCATCCATCTATCCATCCCATCCTTCCATCCATTTTTTGGCCCTGTGCTGTGTTGGCTTTATTCTGTATGCTTTCTTCATGTGCTGGAAGCGTTTTCATGGCAACTTCCTGTGGGTCTTAAAATCCTGATGTTAGAGAACTACCGAGTCATCTGTGTCAGTCCTCTCAAACTTTCTCTGGCCTTGCTTGAGTCATGTGCCTGCTCTGGTCCAGTCAGTGTATCCAGAAGAATAGGGTCGTCCGACTACTTTCTTGGGGCAGGTAACCCATAATGTGATATGCCACTGAAGGAGAGGGAATTCCTAAAAGAAAGTGATATAGGCATAGCCAGAAATTCTAGGTATCTACCATACCTAGTGTTGGACTTCCTTGTATTTAATGTTGGTTAAATATGGGATTCCTAAGAGTAGGTATAATTTAATCATAATTTCAGCATTTTTCCAATTGTAATACCAAAATAAATTTATAAGCTAACTATGAATAAGAATGGTAAAACTCCAGCCAGATGCAGATTGACAGTATTTATTACATCACCCTTGCAGACTGCATATGGCCCTGACTGCTCAATAAAGAGTTTGGTGAGGTCAGTTCACCTTTGCTACAGTTGCCCTAATGATGATTCACTTCTCCCACTGGGTCCGAACAGTCATGAAGCTTTTATTGCTATAGCATAGCTTTTGTGTTTTTTTTTTTGCTTGGTTTGAAAGCACACTTACAGATTAAATTTGTCTGTTTTTTATTTTTTTCTTTATCCTAGAACCATTGAGCTGTTCGTATGGTTGTAAACACAGATATAAATCTGAGTGTTAAAATTGTAGGCTAGTACTTGGTTTGAAGGTGGTCATCCCAGTATTTTAAAGTGTACTTCTTTCACCTTTTTTAGGGGTTTTAATTGTCATCAGTGTGAAAACACAAAATTAGAACATTTTCATAGAAAAATTACAGATCTTTAAAACGTACTTGTTTTGGATCTCAGGCCTTCTCATACCTCAGATTGAAAAATGGCAATCTAGTGCAGTCTTTCCCATATGCAAAACAAATCAATTTACATATTTACAGCATAGATGTCAGTTATGATGTGTTCTTTCAGATGTAAGTAGGTTTTCCTTTAAGGAACGTTTTTCATACACGTGATTGCAAATGCATGGAAAATTACAAAACCTGTTTCTTTTAACTCTCCATCAAAAGTGAATGTGAAACCATATGAAGCGATTCTGCATTTTATTTATATTTGGTCCCAGTCAACTTCTCAGATGTTTTCATAGCTGGAGAAAACTTGGAAATACTAAGTAACTTCAGGCAGAGCGTTCATTTCCTTTTCATACCAGATCCAAGAGAACTGATCACGGTAACATCACAGTAGACATTATGTGAGGATGTCACTTGGAGATGCTCCAAATCTCCCCAGTTTCATTTAACAGCCTATTATTATGGTATATTCATCTTTTCTTCATCCGAGCCAGTGCTTCTCAAAAGGGATGCTATTGGCATTCAGTGGTGACCTTTTTTTGTTGTTGCGAGAGACTGTTCAACAAATTGCAGGTTATTTAACATCCCTGGACCCCAGAAACTAAATGCCAGGAGCACTCCCATCATTGTGACCCACAGTTCCAAATGCCCCCAAGGATTGGTGCTATTACTTGGTTAGGAGCCACTGTTCTGAATTGTTTACTATTGATTTTTACTGATGTTGGTTAAGGGCCCTAGGTAGGAGCAGTCTAAGCTTCAACCCTAGAACTTTTTCTTTCAAACAGTATGAACTTAGGTGCTTTATTTGCCTTTTCTGTAAAATGGAAGCAGCATTTACTTCATAGAAATTTAAAGGAAATAATGCATATTTCCTTCCCTTTTGGAGAGTGAATTTCAGTAGTTTACCTTGAGAATCATATAATCACAAACTTTGATAGTCATTTCTTTATTCTGGTAAGTGGGAATTAGAACAATAAAACAGCGATTTTTATAGACTTTAAGAGTCCTTGGGGTGCCTGGGTGCCTCAGTTGGTTGAGTGTCCGAGTCCGACTTCAGCTCAGGTCATGATCTCACAGCTTGAGTTTGAGCCCTATATCGGGCTCTGTGCTGACAGCTCAGAGCCTGGAGCCTGCTTTGGATTCTGTGTCCCTCTCTCGCTCTGCTCTTCCCCTGCCCATACTCTGTCTCTCTCGCTGAAGAATAAATAAAATCTTAAAAAAAGTCCTTATATTTTACATGAATATTAATGATTTGAACAGAGCCATTTGTGGATTGTTGTGCTACTGGAAAGGTAATTGGACCGGGAGTCCAGACCTTCCGGGGTGGGTTGTCCCCAGCTTTGGGACTGGCTCAGGTTAATAACCCTGGGTTTTAAAGTGGGAGTGGAGGTGGGGTGGGGAGGAATCAAAGCAGAAAAATTCATTAATGAGCTGAAAAAGCTCTTTCAACCCTAAGCATTCTTTATTTTCACAAGGAGAGCAGATTATCAGATTCTCAGATTGAATAGTTTCCTTCTTTAAGTACTTTCCAGAAATGAGTAGTGGATCCAGGTCAAATTATGCAAACAGTGTAACTAAAACTGTATAAAATCAGGATCAAAGAGCAGGAAAAATATCTAACATTATACTTTATGTGAGTTACTTTTGTGTTTTTCCTACGGATAATTTTAGCAGATTTCCATATAAGTTATCAACCATCGCTTTCCAGACAGGAAATTAGTACACTCTTTGTAATTCTGGTTTTAAAGTGATTAATTCACATGGCCTACGAAATAAAAAAAGCACTGGAGAGAAAGAAAAAGGGATGATGTTTTAATAGTAAACTTAAAAGCATGGGAATGCATTGTTTTTTCTGGATCATTCGCGGCCTGCAGTTTTTTACCCTGTTTTGTTTTGAGGCACCCTGCAAATCTCCCCAAATGCTACACTGCTCAAGGACTTGCTGCGTAGCTGTGCTTGAGGCCCAGGCTTCAGCCTTCCAGACTTTCCTCAAGCGAGCCCCTTGGGTAGGAGCTAAAACAGACCAACTTTAGTCCCCAAATCTCTAGTAGAGTGTTAAAGCATTTTTTTGGTCTAGTATTAAAACCCTTCTCCAGTTTAGAATTATGGTTACTATGAAATATTGCTATAATTTTCATTATAGGTAATTAGTTATGTTTTCTCACATGTGTTGTCAGTTTTATTTTATCTTTCAATTTTTTCAAAAAGAATCATCCCCAAATCTCTAACTTATTTTTGCAAAAAAAATTTTTTTTAAGTAGTAATGGAGAAACAAACTATGTTCTTGCAATTATTTTTCTCAACTGTTGAGTTCTTTATTTTTATATGTTATTCAAAAAATTACATCATATGTAAGTGTAGTTATTTGTCTAGGAAGTCTTATGTTTTTTCAGTTATAATTTGAGAAAATACTAACATTAAAGCAACTTAATTTTTTTTCATGTGTTTCTGTAGAGATATTAGTGTTTTAAAACTAGGAGCTTCAGAAGAAGCAATGGCTAACATCTAGTTACTCTGTACAAGCCCACTGAATAAATTGTTTTTCCAAAAAAAAAAAAACCACTTTTGAAGATGTACTCCATTATTTAATAATGTTTGATTAACTTAAAAATAATAATTATTGTGTATTAAACACTGTATTAAACATAACATTTGTATGTCCCAGACTCTATGCTGTCACTTTATATGCATTATTTCCTTTAATTTTCTTAACAACCTGAGAAAGGTTATGTCATTATCTTCATTCATTTTATTGAGGGAGTGAATAATATACCTAAGGTTTCACCCTTAGAAAGAAATAGCTGTGGGTTTGAAGCTCAAGTCTGTCCCACTTAGGGCCCTTCCCCACCAGGCTTTACTGAAGTTTAGTGTCAGTGTTAAAGGAAGCAAGGCAAAGGCTCATAGATTTAATATCATGTGGAATCTAACTCAGGAAGAGGTTAAAGTTTCTCCTAGGGCCCCTTAATGTGCATACGCATTACTAAATGATTTGCTTAGAGACTTTGCCCAAGTGGGTTTAGTTTCCATCTATAATTTTAGAGTATTAAAAAGTGGGAACTCTCCAATGACATTTTAAAATAGAGTGGCTGAATATTTAGGTACTAGGCCATCACAATTATATTTTTAGTATTAGAACACAAATACCCTAAATACAATATATTTTCAAATAATTTTCATCCTTTGGTACATTTTTTTAGGCAAGAGTACAAAATGCATTGAACTAGTTGCTCTACAATTAGGTTTCATCTAATTGTATTTTTAACTGATGAGAATTACTGTGTTTATATCACAATTTTACTTTGCCTCGTAAATTTTCCTTTTTTTTCCCCTTAGGTTTCTAGATGCCAAGAAATATTCTATAAAACCCAGACAGAATATTTTAATCATTTTCCCTTTCAAGACATCTGGAATATTAAATGTGCATTTTAAAGCATTTCTGTCTTTTTCAAGATTCATTTTGTAAGATGAGTGAGCACTTCAACTTTGGTGGAAAGTAAATATATTGCTGCATGGAGCCCTTATGGACATAGGCATCTGTGTGTGTGTGTGTGTGTGTGTGTGTGTGTGTGTGTGTGTGTGTCTTTTGCTAACCATATTTGAAATCTCTACAAGAGTTTACATCTGTCTGTCCTGTGAGTAGGTTTTGCATTTCCTATTTAATACTTTTAGATAGAAGGTATTTGGAAGAAGCTGTGGCTTGTCTAGATGAGTGGAAAATTTCTAGAACATAAGCTATAAATTGTAGTTTTCTTTTCTGTCATAGGTCTATAATAATCTTGTGTGAAAATGAGAAATTGAAAAAGGAGGAAAGTTTTGATTCCTAACAGAGTATATGCCTTAAGTTACCTTTCATTTTTTCAATGAGGATTGCTAATCAACTTGTAATATTTTTATAAAGAAGATGAGGTGTGCCTAATATATAAACTTAAACCTATTTAAATATCTATAAAAAAGGTATTACTAGATTTGAAACATTAAGTTAAATCATTAACTTAGTTGAGTCTCTCATTTTAAGAAGTATACTTTTATCTACTTAAAAAAATAGAAGTACACAGGGTTCTGCCACGTGTATAATTTTGAGGAAGTAAACTCTGTTACAACTCTCATAAAAAAATGACCATTCATCTTCTATGCTTCCCCCCCCACCCTGAATTTTTTTTATCTTTTTTTTTTTTATCATTCACAAATTAATTTGGTCATCCCTCTGTGTATTACTAAAAATGCAAAATGTTCAACACTGGAAATATGCAGCTCAGCCTTTTCCTGCTGCAGCTGCTGGAACCTGGCTTCCTGGACTTTTGAGTGCATGAACTCATTTAATTTTGTAGGGTGCTCCACCTACTTTGTAACACCATTTTGAAGGGTGTGGTGCTGGCAGTATTGTAAAGAACCCCAGTGAAATCAGAATGCATTAAACAATATTCTTCATGACACTGATTTTTTATATCAAATTGCCATTGCATGAGCAGTTTGGGCTGTAAGAGTCTTCCCTAAAGTAGGATATGGAGACTGTAAACTTCTGATTGAATTCATTATTTAAAAAGGTTTGAAATTTAAAATTCAGGGCACATGTATGACAACTCTTGGCAAGTTTTTGGCAGCTGCCATTTGGCTTTATTTCCTATTATCTAATTAATATCAGTCATTTGGGCTCTTTACGTGCACAGTGGGGGAAAGGGTCCCTCTGTGCGCCTCAGCAGCATCTATGATGTATACAAGTTTGAAACCACAGATGGTGTTCACATTGTGTTACCTGAGAGGAATAGCTCCCAGTGTTGATTTTGGTACCCTCCAGGATCTACTTATTTTAAGACTTATTGTAAAAATTAAAAACAAACAAACACAAAACTAAATTTAATCTACCCATTTAAAAATGGTATATAATACAATTCATTTATGAAGTAAGAAATTTTTTGTGTCAAAATAAGGAAGGATATAAGTGACTGGAGGATAACAGATTTTGGTAAGGAGAGAGGGAATGATTTGGATGGGATGTTAAACATCAGGATCTTATCATCAACTATAAATTCTTGGCACCAATTTTCACTGCATTTCCCTGGGCTATGGCTTTACTTCAAGTTTCTGGGCCCTGTTAGCTTTCATTAACAGCCTTGTAAAGTGAAATCAACCAAAAGACTCTAAGAGGGCTGTCCTGCTTTTAAGTGCTCCCAGGTTTGCCAGGCAGTTGGCAAGGACATGCTTATCCATGACAGCAAAGTCTCTAAGTTATTAGTGCTTGTAGCACGGGGTAAAAATACCTGTG
Source organism: Acinonyx jubatus (assembly GCF_027475565.1). Taxonomy (NCBI): domain Eukaryota; kingdom Metazoa; phylum Chordata; class Mammalia; order Carnivora; family Felidae; genus Acinonyx; species Acinonyx jubatus. The sequence goes on from NC_069382.1 coordinate 102,175,615, forward strand.
GAACTTGTGTCTCTTTCCTTTTTGCTCAGATGGTTAGGATGCAACTTGCATAGAATTATGATGTAACTCTTATTCTTGGGGAGGAGGAGGAACTTCATGGGATTCTATAAAGAATGGCATTCTGCAGTATCTGCTTTGGCCAAGGACTTGAGGACTTCAAGCAGTCGTCAGGATGCCAGTAGCCAGCCTGTTTCCAGACCCCATTTAGCCCACTTACTTAGCCTGTGGTGTTGTACACCAGAAACACCTTTCTCTCCTCATCCTTTTTCTGATTCTCTTGGGGGAACTTTATGAAGAAATGAACAGCTACTGCTCCTTAGCCCAAACCCTGTGTCTCCATTGGAATGAGTATGAAGGGTTCAGGAGATAGCAAAATCTTAAATATATGGAAGAGATTTTGGAATGCTCCTACAAGCATTTTCTAATTTGACTTATGTATCAGCCTTGTGTGGTGAGTGAAGGAGTCATGAGGTCATTCTCCTGTTTAAAAGAAGAGGAAGCTGAGGGGCAAAAAGACATTAAGTGAGTTGACTGACCTAATGATAACCTGTTGACCTGTTGATAAAGTCAGACTTTGTAGGGGGTCTTAGTGGCTTGTGAATACAGCTGCCCATGTTTACACCTGAAAAACTTGAACTCCAGAGAAGTTTTGACTGGTTTGGCATCATATCTGTGTAGTCTTATAGCTGGAACTAGCATTACCTTCTGATTGCTTGTTTGCTATTCTTGACTTCATACCTTGCTGAAGACAGCACCTTGCACTTCACATAAAGTAATCAGAACAGGTGGTGTTTCCCCTGGTTTATAGAAGATAAAATTGAAACTCAGAGGAAGAAAATTGTTTGTCACTGGTCATAAAACTCATTAGTAACAAGTGCTTAGGTTAGAACTCAAGTCTCCTAAAAACATAGCCCCTTTATGCTTCATAGTCCCAAGAATTTTTAGCAACTAGTCAGTCTCTGTTTTATTAGTCAATTATAATTTATTTTTTCTCTATGAAAAATACATGGTGTGGTTTTGAGAGTAAACTGAAAGAACTTAGTTTAAAGAGGAATTTTATACTTCTAATTATTTATCTCTAAGCTTTCAAAAGGTTCAGTTATTATACGCAAGATCACAGTGCGGTCGTCCTCTGTGTTCTTTTGATGATAAAATTAGTGTTAGTAATTTGATAGTCTGGAGCTCATCAGTATGCTGTATAGAACCCACCTTTTCTTTGTTGTCTATCTGCCAACAATTTCAGTTGGGGAAAAAGAATATAGAGGACTGGCGTGACCACATAAACTACAGGATACTCAATTAAATTTGAATTTCAGATACTACTTATACTAAAAAATTATTCATTGTTTATCTGAAACTCAATTTTAACTGGGTGTTCTGTATTTTTATTTGCTAAATCTAGCAACCGTAAGAATGACTCTTCCCTTGAACACATTCATTATACGGTTTTTCAGTGCACTGTTTTAGATTTATAAAACATGACCTGGTTTCAGAGAAACAGACATGGGATTCAGGCAGATATTTTTCAGGACACTATCCTTAAGAATCTTTATTCTCTGAGTCATTTGAGACAGTTTTTGCCTCAGTGGCTTAATATGCCATCTTTTTATGATCTGAGTATAAAAAATTAAGTTAAAGAATGTGTTATCGTAAGTGATTTTTTTTATTTGTTTTGAGAGAGAGAGTGTGCATGTGTGCACAAGCCAGGGAAGGACAGAGAAAGAGGGAGAGAGAGAATTCTAAACAGGTTCCACACTGTCAGCACAGAGCCTGATTAGGGACGCAAACTCACGAACCATGAGATCATGACCTGAGTCAAAATCGAGAGTTGGAAACCTAACCGACTGAGCCACCCAGGCACTCCAGTCTTATTCTCTCTGTGCCTGTATGTGTGAATTTGAGTTTGACTTTCAAATGCAGCTAGAAGTTAGGGAGTGTTTCCTTCATGATAAGCATTGATGTTCTGGGAACTTTTTTCTTCTTACTGGCCATAAGACTTGGAAAAGGAGACCTGGATTTGACTCTAGATTTTGCCACCAAATAGAATGTCTTTGGTTCAGCCATTTAATTTAGCTTCATAATTTAGAAAGTAGGATTGTTAATGCCTGTCTCACCAGGTTTAAATAAACTGTTGCCCTTTTCTTTTCATTATGTTTCATATAAATACTTTCAAAATCTTACAAAATCAAAGAAGAGACATGAACACGGAGATCCTATCGTAGGCCACAGAAGTGATTTGCCCAGTCAGAAGTACCATCTAGGTTTCTTGAATTCCATCTGGTACTTTTTACCCTTATATCTGACATATTTACAGGCATCTTTTCCATCTTTATTCATTTTATGCATTTGCATTTAATTTTATAGAACAGCAAAATCCAGTATGTACAGAAATAAACTCCTGAACACCATATAAACTTCAATTTTGGAGGAGTGGTCACTGAATGATATGTCTAGGGTTGTTCATTACTATATCTCTGGTGCCCGGCCTAGCTGGAATAGTGCCTGACACACTCAGATCTTTACCTTATGAGAATAATTCATTCTATAAAAAAAAAAAAGGACATGTAAACATGGATCCAATTAAACTGGGGAAATAAATCAGTGAAAAGGTTTTGATTGGAACTTTGTCTTGAATATGGAACCACAGATTATAAAAGTAATTTAATCTTAGATTTAATAAAATGTAGATTATAATGAAAATTCCATGCTAAATTTTAGAATGGACAATTTTTGACAAAACTATTTTACAGCCAATTAACTTCACTTTTTCATGTTTGACTTTTACAACAGGAATATAGACTTTTTTTTCAAAAAAACACTTTTTGAAACCGTGAAGGTTTCATCATTTTTTCCAAGGACATTTCTTTTTTTTTAATGTTTATTTTTTGGGCGGGGAGAGAGAAAGAGAGTGAGAGAGAGAGAGGTGGGGAGAAGGGCAGAGAGAGAGAGAGAGAGAGGGAGAAACAGAATCAGAATCAGAAGCAAGCTCCAGGCTCTGAGCTGTCAGCACAGAGCCTGACATGGGGCTTGAACTAACAGACTGCGAGATGATGACCTGAGCCAAAGTTGGACGCTTAACTGACTGAGCCACTCAGGCATCCTCCAAGGACCTTTCTTAATCTTGAATATAATTATTTAAATAAATTTCTCTTTTCAAGTATCTGTTATATCATTCCCCTTGTTGATTCTTTATTTGTTAGTTGGTCTTTAATTGGGCATAGCCCTTAACTGTCAGTGGCTTTGTATAATATTGTAATGGTTCTCCAACATTACTTTGATTTACTTGTAGAAATTCTGTATCTTATGTAAGAATTTTAATTTGGGGGGCACTTGGTGGCTCTGTCGGTTAAGCGTCCGACTCCGGCTCAGGTCATCATCTCACGGTTCGGTTTGTGAGTATGCGCCCTGCGTTGGGCTGTGTGCTGACAGCTCAGAGCCTGTAGCCTGCTTCGGATTCTATGTCTGCCTCTCTCTCTGCCCCCGCCCCTCGTGCTCTGTCTCTCTCTCTCAAAAATAAACATTTTAAAAAAATTTAAAGAATTATCATTTAGATTTGCAGGTGATTTGTATTTGTATAAACTGAAATATTAAAAAATCATTGGGAGAGGATAGATGATTTTAAGAGGAAAGGCCCACTTCATATAGCCACATTGGTCATGCACTGCAGAACTTTAAGGGATGTCTGAAGAGAGAGAGGTGTGAGGAATGATTTAATTTTCTTTGTGGTTGGTTCTTAAGTGAGTGTTTTGATGTTATGATATGATATGATATGTTTTCCTACCTAAGCATATAACTACAGGGAGTCAGATAATCAATAATGTGGTCATGAGAAACCCCTTCCCCATCACTCGTGGTTAATAAAAATTGTTGATTGAATGAGTGAATATACTGGATCTGCTTTTCCTGAATAATTTAATATTGCATTCATCTCTCCAAGAAAATAACTAGAAATAAAACACGTGTGACAAATGTAGTATTAAAAAGCATATGAATAAAGAATTTTTAAGTGCTGACTCTATATGAGACATATCATAAGCCATGCAGGGCATATGAGGATAACTTAACCATGATCAGTTATGAGGCTTATATCCAAGAGATAATAAATATTGATAGTTAAACCACAATGTTGATTTTCTGTAAAGAATATACAAGCATTCAGATATTCAAAAGACTGTTGTCTCTCTTGATGTAGTTAATTTAGGAGCCTTATTTATTGATTCATTCACTGCACTCAAGAATTATTTATTGTAGACACACTATGAGATGGGCATTTTCCAAGTATAGGGGATTTATTGAGGACAGAGTATGTAACAGGCATTTTCCGAGTACAGGAACAAGTTGGACAAGTAGTTCTCATGAAATTTACATCTGGTCGGAGGAGACAGACAACAAAACAACAGATTAATAAACAAGAAAAATATCCGATAATAAGAATTCAGGTGCTGTGAGGTGAGAACATCATGTATCAGATGCCACTTTAGGTGGCAGATCAGTGAAGACCTGTCTGAGTGATCAGCCAGATGTAGGTGCCGGGAGAGCATTCCAGACTGGGGGCAGTTAGAACTTGGTTGCTTGAGGAGCCCCAGAGAGGCCAGGTAGGGGATTAAAAGAGCTTGGCTTTTATTCTCTATTACTGAGAAGCCAAGTAGGATAATTAAGATGTTAAGATATACTTTGTTCAAAGATTGCTCAGGCTGCTATGGGGAGAATGGATTTGAAAGGGGGCAAGTATAATATAGAAAGACCAGTTAGGTGCAGGTGATCATAGTCCATAGTGAGAGGTGGTGGAACTTGGACCAGGGTGTAATGCAGGAGATAGAAATGAACAGATTGGGATACAAGATTTGGGAGTCACATTGACAGGACGTGGCCTGGATGTGAGATTTGAAGGAAACAGAAATTTCGAGAAATTCCTAGATGTTGGTTTGAGTAACTAAGGAGGTGATGGTGTTCTTTATTAATATGAGGAAAACTGGCAGGGAGTGAGATTGGAGCAACACAACAGGTAGGGCATTAGGAATTCTGTTTTCACCCATTGTAAGTTGTCTGTTTAGATATCCACCTCGAGTTGTCAAGTCAGTATTTTGAATTAAAAAAAAAGTTGATCACCATTTCCCAATGAGAAGGTAAGAAATAAATTGTACTAAATTTTAAGTTGGTAGCTTAAATAATTCAAATGCCTATTTTTATATTGATTTAACAATTTAATTTACCTGTGCATATTTTTAAATCACATGAAATATGTTAATTTAGACATAGTGCTTTTTTTATCTACATTTTACAAAACAATTTTATTCAAAAGCTTCCTGTACATTTATGACAGCTTCACATGCATTTTTGACATCAGTTTCTTTGGCACAACTACTGCAATTCTGGGGGGTTATGTAAGTGTTTCTTCTTAAAGGGATCTTTGAAAGACTTTTATAATAGTATCCAACACTTGAAATTCTGAGGTCATCCTAGTAATATCTGTGTTATTATTTCTCTTACCCATTGCATTCTAGACTGGCATATTTTACAATAATGTATATTTACCAAATAATACATTGTTGTTCAAAATAAAGTAATTAAGGCAATATCTGATAAATGGAAAACAACACAGATTCAGAAATAAGGCAACCTTTTCTTTTTCCCTCCGTATCCTTCTTTTTTCACTTAATAAATTGTGGAGGTTATTCACAGCAGTACATATGACCATTTTTCAATGTCTGCCTAGTAATCCATTATATAAATGTACCATTATGTATTTAAACAGCCTTCCAGTGGTGATATAGGTAGCTTATTATCTTTGCTGTAACAAACAGTGCCATAGTGAATATGCTGGTACTTCTTTTGTGTAAAATCTCTGGAACAAAGGATAAATGCATTTTAAAATTTGTTAGATATTGCCTATCTACCTTCCAAGGAGGTGGTGGTAACAATCTTTCGACTGCCAAGAAGAATGAAGGGTATATATCAACAGTCTCCAAAATCGTGCATTGTCAAACTTTTTTTTTTGTCCTGGCCTTTTAGTGAAAATAATACGTCATTGTAGAGTAGTGATTGCATTGTTTTTATTATGGAAAATTCTTTTAAATATCCTCAGAGGTAGTAAGTTTTTGTCTTTTGACAGGGAATTTGAGTTTGGGAAAAGAAAGTCTTATGCATAAGAGATATTAAGTTAGTTGTTACTTTAAGGTTTTGTTTGGTTTGGTTTTATTTTGTTGGTTTTTCTTCTATTTGTTAGTTTTGAGAAGAGGGCTTAGTGAAAAGCAAGATCTAACTTTTAGAGAAAATTAATATTCTTATTTATCTTATAAATTTTCTTAGAAGCTAAGTTTCAAAAGAAAAGCTCCAAAAATGTCTAAAGTAATGGCACTATCAATTGGTATAAGATTACGTTTTGCCAAGGGGAATCATTTGAATTGAACAATCATTTGGATGTATAGTGTGATCTGAAGTTTGTTTAAAAACAAATCGCCCACTGTGAAGCCTTTAGATCAAATAGGTTTCTTTCACAGAAAGGTACATTAAAAACAAATAATTTAAATTTTCGTGGGCAGAATTTTTAAAATTAGGTATTGCATACTTTTTAATTTTCTTCCTTTATACCAGAAGTAGATAGATAATCTAGAAGAAGAGATCATTTTTACCATTGATGAACAAGCATTATTTGGGTAATATTTACAGAAGTCTATAATTTTTCTACAAAGCAGGTCAAATTATTTATATCTTTCCCTTCTAAATCTAATCTGTATATAGCAATATGGATAAAATTATCTAAAATTAGACATATTAGCTAGCCAAATTTAGTTAAATATTTGTTTTAAATTTTAAAATGTTTCACTTCAGAACAAGTTATGTTTTAAACAGCGAACTGATTTTTGTACTTATGTTTTCCTCAGACTTTGTCAAATTTAGTGTCTTTTACTCTAACACAAACTGCTTTTGAGAGAAGCAGACTTGAAGCTTGATGCGTTATAAATCAGATATCTGAAAATCTATGTATATAGGCATCAGACTTTATTAAAATGTTCATTGTGCCAATTGTTCTCTACAGTTTTTCAAAATGAAACTGTCTTAAACAAACCACCTTATTTTTATTTTCTGTGAAAAATTGAATTACTATCTGATCAGTTTGCTGTGAGAGAATTTTTAGCAGTTTTCAGGGATAGCACCTTTCTTTCTTAAATATTTAATATGTCTGCATTCTGTTCTGCAGAGAAATGGTCAATGCCTGGTTTGCTGAGAGAGTCCACACCATCCCTGTGTGCAAAGAAGGTATCAGAAGCCACACAGAATCTTGCTCTTGCCCCTCGCAGCAGAGTCCCCGTGCAGATAGCAGTGCACCTGGAACACCAACCAGGAAAATCTCTGCCTCCGAATTTGACCGGCCTCTTAGACCCATTGTTGTCAAGGATTCTGAGGGAACCGTGAGCTTCCTCTCTGACTCAGAAAAGAAGGAACAGATGCCTCTAACCCCCCCAAGGTTTGATAATGATGAAGGGGACCAGTGCTCAAGACTCTTGGAATTAGTGAAAGATATCTCTAGTCATTTGGATGTCACAGCCTTATGTCACAAAATTTTCTTGCATATTCATGGACTTATCTCTGCCGATCGCTATTCCCTGTTCCTTGTCTGTGAGGACAGCTCCAACGACAAGTTTCTTATCAGCCGCCTGTTTGATGTTGCAGAAGGTTCAACACTGGAAGAAGCTTCAAATAACTGTATCCGCTTAGAATGGAACAAAGGCATTGTGGGACATGTGGCAGCATTTGGTGAGCCCTTAAACATCAAAGATGCTTACGAGGTAAGTGGGGAATCATTGAGATGGGGTAGCAGGATGAGGAGAGGAACATGGATGGAACATTGGACAACTGCTGGGAATGGTAGGGATATTTCAAGCTGAGATGTAACAGGATTACTGAATGTAGTAATTTGCACACTTACTTAAAATTGGTACATATGGTAAGAACTTTCCCATCTTTTTAAATGCCAGGGTTTCTTTACTTGTGGTTGAGTCAAGGATATGGGCCCTAGAGAAAGCTTGTCTTGTTTTCTTCTTGGTGATAATTTAACATAGCTCATCTCATAGTTGTATTCTCTTTTTGACTATAATTATCCTTATCTATTTTATCTCCCAAGGATTTTACTGACAATCTAAAATGCTAGGTCCAAAACCTGTCAAAAAACGAAACCAGTAGTCTTTTTTCATTCATTTGTTCATTCATTTATCTATTTATTCAAATTAATTATATTCATTCAAGTCCCGTTGACACCAAAATCTGATTTTCTTTCTTTCCATATTTTCTTTCATTTATTTTATTAAACAAATAAATTTATGTCTTCAAAAAAATAGAAATTGTTGCTCTAAAATAGTTCAGCAGAAAGATTTGGTATTTCTTCTACTTTGCTTCAATTATATACAGGTTTTTAATTATGGTCTTAAAGATTACACTCTATGATTCTTCAAATTTTTCATTTAAAATTATCTTTTTTATTAATAGAAATATTTTTTTTAAAGATTTATTTATTTTTGAGAGAGAGAGAGCACAAGCAGGGAAGGGGCAGAGAGAGAAGGCGACAGACGATCTGAAGCAGGCTCCGCGCTGACAGCAGTGAGCCCGATGTGGGGCTTGAACTTACCAACCATGAGATTGTGACCTGAGCCAAAGTTGGACTCTCAATCAACTGAGCCACCCAGGTGCCCCAGAATTATGGTTTTTAAATAAAGCATCTTAGGGACACCCGGGTGGCTCAGTCGGTTAAGTGTCTGACTCTTGATCTTGGCTTAGGTCATAATCTCACAGTTTGTGAGATCCAGCCCCATGTGGAGCTCTGTGCTGACAGTGCAGAGCCTGCTTAGGATTCTCTCTCCTTCTCTGCCCCTCCTCCAATTATGTGTGCGTGCGCTCTCTCTCTCTTTCTCTCAAAATAAAGAAACTTAAATAAAAAATATAAATAAATAAAACATCTTAATTGAATGGCACTTTGTTTATCAGGTATTTTCAAGCACCGTAATAGAACAATTGTTCTAGCTACCTACCATGTGGTACACTAAATGTTCCGTGGCAATCCCGGTTTGCAATTCCTCTCTGTAATTTGAAGGGTCATTGCTTTTTTTATTCATCCCTGTATTCATGATAGCTAATGCAATGCCTGGCACATAGTCAAGTCTTTTTTTTTTTTTAACATTTATTTATTTTTGACAGACACAGAGTATGAGTAGGGGAGGGGCAGAGAGAAAGGGAGACCCAGAATCAGAAGTAAGCTGTAATCTCTGAGCTGTCAGCACAGAGCTGGGTGGGGGGCTTGAATCCACCACCTGCGAGATCATGACCTGAGCTGAAGTCAGACGCTTAACTGACTGAGCCACTCAGGTGCCCCAGTAAAGTCTTTTTTTTTCCAAAAATTTTTAATGTTTATTTATTTTAGAGACAGAGAGACAGAGCACAAGTGGGGGAGGGGCAGAGAGAGAGCCAGAGACAGAATCTGAAGCAGGCTGCAGGCTCTGAGCTGTCAGCGCAGAGCCCGATGCGGGGCTCAAACCCACAAACCGTGAGATCATGACCTGAGCCAAAGTCGGACACTTAACCGACTGAGCCACCCAGGCATCCTCCCAGTCAAGTCTTAATAAATATTTACTAAATTAAAATTATATAGTAGATAGGATAGGTAAGTAGAATAGAAAGGAGGTCATAATAGATGCCCAGGAAAATGTGGTAAGTTCAGGGAAGCAGGAGATATTAGTTGGGGAGATGAAGAAATGTTTCTTTGAGGAAGCACCGCTTGATATGGACCCTAGAAAACAGATAAGATTTGAATAGATTAGTTTGTATACATGGTGAAATCCAGATGTAGAGAGAAGTTGAAAGAAGCAACAGGGCAGGTGCACCACATGTCATCGTATAGACATGTGTAGGTAATAGTGTAGACATTGAGGAGCTATGGGAGCAGAGCCTGGAGATTACTGGGGTCTTGAATGCCAGGCTGAGGGGTGTGTATGTGGACTAGAACCACGAGGGATAATTAAAGGTGGTTTGAAAGGGGGGTTGCTATGATTCATACTGTGCTTTAGCAGGATGAATTTTACAGTGGTCATAAAATGAATTAGAAAAATTCTAGAAACTGGGAGGACAGATTATTGAATAGTGTGAGGCAGTGAGTACCTGAACCAGGACACTAGCCTTATGAGCAAAGAAAGGAGTGGATTTCCGATAAAGAAGTGGAATCTGTTGGAGTTGGTCGCTAATAGGAGTTGAAAGTGAGGGGAAAGGAAGAGGTAGGATGACTGAGGGTTGAAGATGGGTGAGTAAATATGGTAGCCAGTGAGGAATATTGAGAGCAGGGATTTAGGGAAAGATGTGAAATTCTGAGGTATTTTCCAGAATCCATTCTATACAAGGAGTTTATTCAATTTTGATTCTTCTTGGAGCTCTCTCTGCAACTTCTATGAGTTCTGGAGCAACGTCACACCGTCGCAGACTACAAGTGGGGTATTAAGGACACAGCTGAAGGATTGCTGCCAAATTTGCAGAATTCCCTTCCTGTCTTAGGTGACAGCTGGGTTTCCACTTTTCAATGGCACTATAGTCCCAAGTACAGTAGGACCATAAATATGCTTCAGCTTCGCTGAGAAAGCCTTCATTTGTCTGCGTGGTTCTGAGTTTCTGCAGCCCTGAGAATTTCTTCACTTACATGCATTTTGTTTAATACGCTTACCATTTTTGACAGCGTCAGTTTTATTTTGCAGTTAGTAATGATTTAATTCTTGTACTGCTGTCTCAAAGGGGTCCATGTCCTTGATTTGCAGTGCTTCCAGGGTGAAGCGTCTTAGCCTGTGGATTCTTCATGTTGCTGCATCACCCTTGGCACCCTTGATCCGTGTTTATAGTGGCCCTGCAGAAGTTATTTGTGTCCCAAGGATTTCATTTAGAAGTTGTGGGGTTGATCTGTGCCATACAGTTTACATTGCTGTTGACAGTAGAAGTCAATTGGCTAATGGATAATTCATAATTCAGCCCCACCCATGATTCATATCAAAATAGTGTCTCATAGCCTTTTGTGAAAGTAGTCAGAATGCATTCTGTTTTCTGAATCCTACCTCTTTAAACATGCATCTGTGAAAATTACACCCTAAAAACAGTATTTCTTAAAGCTTATTTGACCATAGAACCCTTGAAAAGTTGTGCAAAACCCCGAGGTGGCCATGAAACATAATCATACTCAGATTGAAGCTAAAAATAAAAAAATAGTCTCATAGATAAGTCAGTTGTAAGAAGTAGTCAACATTTGATTCGTTTTTTAAAACTTTGTGACAGAATGATATAAATGTGAGAAGTCATCTATTTTATTACTAATAAAATAACACATTCATTTATTTAAAATATAAAACAAGATCCATAACTTAAACCAGTGATTCTCAATCAGACCGCAAATACTAATGAGAGGGTATTTGCTGTCTGTAGATAGATGTTCAATCACACATCATCTCCTTCTGCATCAGCCCATCATTCGTGTAACTTTCCTTAATGTGGCACAGCATTTATTGGTAATAAGATATTAAAACTTAATCATCAGAACAACTCAGGACAACTGTATAAATGTGTTTGGTATTCTTCTTCTATATGAAAACTAGGTATCATCTAGTATCTATATTGGATTGTGTATAGTGAAGGTTTTTCAGAGAAATTGACTCCATTGGATACACATATATATGAGAAGAAGTTTATTACAGAAATTAGCTTACTGGATAATGGAGGCATAGAATTTCCACAGTCTGCCCACTGCCTGAAAGCTGGACAAGTAGGAAAGCCGGTGGTGTAATTCAGAGTCTGAAGGCCTGAGAATTGGGCAACCCGTAGTCTAAGTCTGTTGTGGGTTCGAATCCAAAAGCCTGGGAACCAAGAACTTCAATGGAGAGCAGGTGGGCAGAAGAAGGTAGATGTTTCAACTTAAGTAGAAAGGATGAATTTGTCCTTCCTCTGCCTCTTTGTTCTATTCATGCCCTTGATAATTTAAATGATGCCAACCTGCATTGGTGAAGATCTTCTTTGTTCAGTTTATTGATTCAAATGCTAATCTCTTCTAGAGACATCCTTACAGACATATCCAAGAATAATGTTTTACCAGCTATTCGAGCATTCCTTAGCTTAGGCAAGCTGACACTTAAAATTGACCATCACAGATTGCATTGAACACCTAGTGTCATGCCCTACAGAACCCTCAAGATTCCCAAGATTTCCTGTCAAAGGATTTGTATTGTCAAAACACTCCTTTTTCTCCTAAGTCAACCAGAATGCAAAACTTAGACTCTTCTCCTGTTTCCATAGGACAGCCACTCCAGGTATGCTATGATTTCTAGGAAGAAGACTTGGAGGGTTTTAGGGGAGGGTCTCATTGCCATTCATATGGCCTTTACCATGTAGCTGCTGTTCTTCCCCACCCTGATGACTTCATTCCTCCTTTTGCATTCCTTATCAAGATAAGTAAGTCTTTACCGTCTCTCACTTTGCACGTCTCACTTTATCAAGAAGTTTTCCTGAAGAACTGTGAGCCCTCTGGGGAGCCTGGGTGGCGTAGTCGGTTGGGCATCCGACTTCGGCTCAGGTCATGATCTCACAGTCTGTGAGTTTGAGCCCCGCATCGAGCCCTGTGCTGTCAGTTCAGAGCCTGGAGCCTGCTTAGGATTCTGTGTCTCCCTCTCTGCCCCTCCCCCACTCACGCTCTGTCTCTCTCTATCAAAAAATGAATAAATGTTAAAAAAAAAATAAAAAAAAAAGAACTATGAGCTCTCTCAAAGAATTTCTAATGAGTAAAATGATTTCCAAAATGAATTTTAGAAGAAAGAAGTAACAATATCAACTGTTTTAATCTTGATAAATCTACCAATCTGTCATGGTCTAATTGCACCCCAAGGAACATAGTGTGGGAACCACTATATCTGTCTTTGTTTAATGTTCTAATAAGTTTTAGACATTGTCTTAAAAATGCCACTCTGTAAGAGAAAAATAGCTTATAAATTGGCAAGTCTACTATGTTGTTTTCTGTTATTTTTACTTTTATGTAATTTCAAACTTAAAGGAAAGTTGTAAGTCTAGTAGAAAAAACTTCCATATACATTCTACCCAAATTCTCCAGCTGCTTATATTTTGCCACATTTACTTTATCATTTTTTTCTTCCATATATAATACATGTAAGTAATATGTGTATACTATTTTTCTGAACCACTTAATAAGTTGGAAATATTTTTACTAAATTTTTCAGTGAATGTTTTCTAACTGGGATATTCTTTAATATAATTTGAATACATTTGTCCAGGATTATGATACAATGCTATTACCTAATAGTCCATAGTTCAGTTTAGTCTATTGTCCCATTAATGTTTTTCATAGCTATTTTTTCCTCTGATCAAGGGTCTGATCCAGAATTATATAATGAATATGCTTGTCATGTGTCTTTAGTCTTCTTTAAATCTGGAATAGTTTCTCTGTTTCTTTATCTATCTGTACATGTATTTGGAGAGTACAGGCTAATTATTTTGTCAAATTTTTGAGGAGACTCAAAGTAGGCATTTTGGACAGAACCACAGATATCAATGATGAGACCTTGTTTGGGCTTCCAAACAACAGTCAGTTCTTCACTTTTCCTACACCAGGTGGATACCCTACAACCCAATTCAATTCTGATGCTAACTGCTAGTAGTTAGCACTAACTACCACTTGTAACTAACTGCTGACACTATACTACTACTAGTGAGCACAGACCCCACAGTCTAAAGACTCAATCCCACTAGATTGTCCACAGTTCCCAGTTCAGATACCAGCCACAAACAGGGCCCCCAAGCTACCCACATTTATGCCAACCTACAAATTAGGTGATTCCTCTTTCAGGTTCAATAATTTGCTGGAATGATTCACATAACTCAAGGAAGCACTATATTTACAATTATAGTTTTATTTTAATGTATACAATTCAGGAACAACTAAATGGAAGAGATGCATTAGGGCAAAGAATAGGAGGTGGGGGAACAGAAATTCCATTCCTTTTCCAGGAGGTGCACCACAATCCTAGCACGTAGATATCTTCACCAACCTGGACACTCCTCCAAACCTCATTGTTTTGAGGTTTTTTTAAATCGAAGTTTCATTATGTAGGCATGACTGATTAAATCCATTGGCCATTAGATTGAATTCAATCTCCAGCTCCCTCTCCCTTCTCTGGAGGTCAGGGGTGGGGCTCAGAGTTCTAACCCTATAATAAGTTGATTGATTTTTCTGTAGCCAGTCCCCATCTGGAAGCTCTCTGGGGCCCACTCACTTATGACTCATCTCATTAGCATGAACACAGGTACAGTTGAAAGGGGCTTGTGTTGACTATCAAAAGACTTTCCTGTTACTCGGGGAATTACAGGGATTTTAGGAGCTCTGTGCCGGAACCTGGGACAAAGACTAAATATATATTTTATTAAATACCCACAGTCTTCTCAACATATGTTACCAGGAAGCATGTGATTTTGATTTATCCCAGTGTTGATGTTAATTTTGAAAACTTGGTTAGTGGTGTCTACTAGGTTTCTCCACTATAAAGGAACAGTTTTTCTATTGTAATTAATAAATCTCATGATGAGGTACCTTGATATTGTGTAAATATTCTATTCTTCATGAACCTACATTTGGTAATTTTAGTATCCATTGATTTGCTAACTCCATCATAACTTCTATATTTTTTAGGTCTCATGTAACGAAGAGTTTGCCTTCTTTATTCATACATTCCTTTATTTATTTCACTATGGACTCACAGATTTTTGTTTTGTTTAATGAGTTATGATCTGTTATTATCTTTATTTATTCAAATTCTCAAATTATATCCAATTCGCCAGGCTCTGTGTCTTTTTGTTATGTTGCCATCACTCTGGGTTTTCTTGCTTTCTTGTGGGCTGAAAGTTCTAATTGGCTTAACAATATGTTCCAGGCTTATCTTACACTTTCCCTGTCCTAGCCCTAGAATCATTCATTTCCCAAGGAACTCTGGTTCCTTTCATTGGAGGAAATAACCAAGATAGAAACCAAGATGTGAGCACTAGATGTGTTCATTACTTCTGGTATGTGTTTGTTGCTACCAGTATGTCAGTAGACAGAGCTAGGAAAAAAATATGTAGATATACAACACATGCCTATATTTTATTTATTTTTATATCAAAGAATTCTTAGTGATACCTTCAACACCTCAAGGTGCATTTTGTTTCTCTTCCTCCTTTTTCTATTGGGTGTTTCCTTCTCAAAAAATGAAGACCCGGCTTCCTTATCTTTACGTATTTATGCATGTTCAAACCAAGTCCCAAGCTCTTTACTCCTTTCTGTAGAATCTGGTGTCTCTCCCTTTAGGCTGAACAATTTCCATTAGCACTTCTTATAGTAAAGGTCTGGTGGTGACAAATTGTCTCAGTTTTAGTTTATCTGAAAATGCCTTTATTTTGCCTGTATTCTTGAAAGATATTTTCACTGGATAGACAATACTCAGTTAATAATTATTTTTCTTTCAACATTTTAACAGAGTTTTCCCATATTTTTGTCTTCACTTTTCTCATGAGAAGTCAGCTATCCTTTGTATTTTCATCTTATGTTTCTTATGTATCATTTTCATAATATGTGTGTAAGTTTAAGATTTTCACTAACTTTGGAGAAATTTTGGTCTATGTCTTTAAGTATTTTTCCACTCCATCCTCTTTCTTCTCTTTGGGACTCCAATGATATATATGCTGGACCACTTGATGATGTCCCAGAAAACACCAAGGCTCTGTTAACTTTCTATAGGTTTTTCCCCTCTCAGTCCTTCTGATTGAGTACTTTCTGTTGACTTGTCTTCAGGTTCGCTGACCCTTTCTTATTTTGTTCTTCATCTGCTATTAAATGCATTGATGAACTTTTCATTTTAGACATTGTAGTTTTCAGCTCTAGAGTTTCCATTTGTTGTTTTTTTAAGTGTTTTTTTATATAGTTTCCCATCTGTTCATTATTACCATGTTTTCCTTTAAGTCCTTAAGTACGTTTATAATAGAAGCTTTTAAGTCCTTGTCTGTTAATTCTAACATCTGAATCATTTTTGAGTCATTTTCTATTGACTACTTTTTCTCCTCCTCACTATGGGTTGCAATTGCAAGTTTTCTTCACATGTGTTGCAATTTTTTATTGTATGCTGGATATTGTGGATGTTTTCTTGCAGGGCATTTGGATCATATCATCCTTCTTTAAAAGAGGGCTGATATTTGTTCTTGTTGGTGGTGAAATTACAAATGACCTTTTTGGTCCTGCCAGACTTGGTGTTATTGTTAAGGTAGATCTATTTTTGTTTTGAATACTGTCTTAAGGAATACTCCTCCCTTCCCCCCACCCCTTCCCAAATCAAGGGTATGGTCCTTACTCCTAAGGAGTAGCCTTTCTGTGTCTCAGCTGAATGCCTGAGGTGCTTAGTGAGGTCTCTCCTCTGGTTGAGCTGGAGCTCCAGCGCCTCCAAATATTTACCTAATTGGTATCATCATTCTGCTTTCAGCCTTCAACACATAATTTTAGCTAGTTCTCTTAGAGCCTTGCTCTATGCATGTCTGAAGTGAATAGCCACTCAGTCTTTTGCCACTCCTTTTACCCCTTCCCCTAATTCCCCAACATAGCTCTCTTATTAGGTACTTTGCCTTGCAAATTTTGGCCACTTTAGAAGCCCTGAATTCCTTTCAGTTCCATTTGGAACTGTTACTGCACTGGTGTACCACCTACCTTCTTGCCAGCAGGAAAATGCCCCCGGAAGAAAGCCAGAGTATTGCCTGGTTGTCATGTGTATTCCCCATTTTCATGGTCTGTAGTTTAGTTGTCTCATATATTTGTCTAGTCTTATATTTTTCAGTAGGAGGGCATGTCTGGTACCAGTTGCTTTATTTTAGCAAGTGGATATCCAAGGCTTATTTTTTTTTACACTGTTCTCATAAACAGTCAAAGGAATAATCATGATAATAGTACCGCTCCATTTTTTCTTTGGTGTTGGCCGGAGCTAGAGCAGTTAAAAGTTCTCTATGTGTATTGCCTTTGCCCTGAGTGCATTGTTAGGAAAATTCTTTGAGATGACCAAATTCACCTAAGGTGAATTTGAAGCATACATTATTCCCACCTCCTTCAATGAAATGAAATTTAGGCTGCTGTTGATTTTAAGCTCTTAGTATGCCCCCAAAGCTGTGAAAGTCCTATTGTCAGTCTGTCAAACTCTATTGCTTTGATTAGATAGTTGAGTTTGGTTCTCTTCTTTATCAATTGGTCTTGTAGTTTAAATATTCATTAACAAAAATTGCTGAGGATGCATTTTATTCATATTTTGATTATTAGCTTGTAGAATAACCCACTACATAAGTTAATAATTTTTTACCTCTTTAATTCATCAATATCAGTATCCTGTCTGCCTTTTTAGATACATTCCAATATAGTATGTTATTTAAGAAAGATTTTTTAAAAATATTCAGCCAAAGTTTTCCCTGTGTCTCAGTATAACTTTGAGCATGTTTGCAAAAAAAAAAGGCAAAAATGCAGTACTGTTTATTTATAATCTAAAATATTTATGCTGATTTTCCACTATTTTATAACTTCTGTCTTGAAATTGTCTTTAATGCCAAGTGCGACTTTCTTGGGAAATTTGGCCTTATTTCTGACCCCAGTTGATGGAATCTAGTGTAATCATTTACTTCATTCACAGCTTTGGCTTTACATGACTTGACTAATTAAAAAAATAAATAAATGACTTTCAAAGATGAGGATTTTCCATTGTGGCTATTCCATGTTCTCTGAAGGGAATTCCAAAAACAGAGCTTTTAGAGCAATGTTGCTATAATTAGGTTGAGCATGTAACTTCCCAAGACTATTGCTTTGAGGGGAACAACACTCATTCTGGTATGTTTGTTTCCATTCTAATCTTATCTCATATAGTAGTATCTGTCCATTTCACCTAGTGTGTTTTCCCCCTCACTTACAAGGTTTGTTTTAAACTATAATAACCTAAAAATGATCACATTTGATAACGGTGATATTATTTGTTAATTAATTCCTTCATTTATTTACCAAATGCTTTGGACTTCTTTTGCTAGTGTTGGAAATACAGTGACAAACCCCCAAAAAAAAAAAAAATCCCCTCATAGAGTTTATAGCCTAACTTTAATCTTCCCAATCTAAAGTTCAACAAAAATAGCCTTACCCTTCTTTAATTGACCCACATTTAGAACTTTTATGCCTCTCAGAAGTCCTTTGTGGTTATTGGATGTGTATGATATAATTTGTAAGAAGAAAAAAAATACAAAGATTAAGGAGTTGTTTACAGTCTGATTGAGGCCATACAGCTTGTTTTACATACACATACACATGAAAATATTTAAAATTCCTATGAACACCTGAGATAGAAGACAGAATACTAAGGTAATATCTAAACAACCATTATATGGGAAGTAAAGTCAATATTAAGCTGGTCACTTTGGAGTTGGTAGGTTTTATAGGAAAAATTTCAGAGCAGAGATGCTTTTCTTTAGGATGGCACAGAAGAATCAGATAGCGAGATGGGAACAGGCAAATTGTATTACAAAGGTGGAGAGTTGCCGCTTTTTTGTGAGTCTAAGGAATGCTATCTAAATCAGTTAATATTTTGAACTTCCATTATTTCTGAACATTTGTTTGAGTCTGTATTTTTTTGGTTCTCATAAACACTAGCTACTAAAAAATATAAATTTATCTTTGTCAAAGATGATATGTACTTAGATGATTTGATGTCTTTCCCAATGATAAAATTGTCATTCAGAGCAACAAGGTAAGTTGAAGGTTAGATTTTTCTAATCTTATAAATCAGAAAAATCAAATCTGTCCTTGAACAGGTCAGTCATTAAATTGAATTTCTTTTTTTTTTACTAGGATCCTCGGTTCAATGCAGAAGTTGACCAAATTACAGGCTACAGGACACAAAGTATTCTTTGTATGCCGATTAAGAATCATAGGGAAGAGGTAAGCCAATTTTCCATTTTGTAAAAGGTCATTTGGAAACACTTTTCTTTTTGAAAAAAACTTTTACTTTGCATGTTTATGAAATAATACTGTAGTGACAAGTTAATTATGAAGAGCTTAAATATTCTCCTAGATTTTTTTTATTTAGACTTTAGATAGGGCTGAATCTTGATAGAGACTTTACTTTGACTTAGAAATAGATTTCAGACTTTTTATTTCCTTACCTCACTACCCCACCACCACCCTAGGACCTTATTCTCTTTTACGATACATAATTGTGATTGTGGTTAGAATCAATTTATTTCATATTATATTGGAAGCATCTGAATAATGTTCATTTCATAAATGGTTATCCAATTGTAATGGTCATCAGCTGATTTTGTGGGGAGGCATTCAAAATGAGGTTTTGAAAACATGAAAATTGTAGCTAATTCCAAGTACATTTCATTGTGAAATTATAACAAGCAAATGAAATGTTTTGGTTTATATTTCATCTGACTAGAAGGTTTGGATTCTGTTAGCACTAAATTCCCTCTTCACCCATACTTATTTGAAAAAAAAAGTTAATAAATTAACAGTCAAATTGTATGTTTCAGTTAAACGTTTTCAGTCCTGACTGCACATCACAATCAACTGAGGAACTCTAAAATACTACCAACTAAATCTGACTCTCTGAGGGCAGTGTGTAGACACTGATATGTTTTTAAAGCTCTCCAGATAATTCTAAAGTGTAGCCAGGGTTGAAAATCACTACTGGAAGTGAAAACAAATAGATTGGAAGCACCCACACTGGGGCATCTTAACCTTGGCTGCACATTAGAATCACTTGGGAAATATTGAGAAACTGTAATGCCCAGGCTTCACCAGAAATCAGTCTCTGGAGTTGGGGCCCAAGCATCAGTATTTTGACATTCCCAGGTGATTACAATATGCTGCTAGGTTTGAGAACCACTACCAAGGATACTAAAAACACTTCGATGCTGCTGCTTGATATATATTCAAATTATGACATCTTTCCTTTCTCTCCTCCATCCGGTCCTTTACCTAGTTCCATTGATTTTCACTGTTGGAATTTTTCTCACTTCAGTTCCTTTCCTTTCACACCTATTGCCATAATTCAGATATTAAAGCAGTGCTTGAACTTTTAAAATATTCTCATAAGAGGCTTCTGTACTTGCATTCAGTTTCCCTTCAGTCCTCCCTGCTATATGCCCTGGGAATTTTCCTAAAACACAGCATTCTAAACCAGTGCTTCTAAGACATGAATGTGCATATGAATCACATAGGGATTTTGTTAAAATGCAGTTTCTGAATTCTGTAGGCCTAGGTGGGACCTGAGGTTCTTTTCTAACAAGCACCAAGTTGATGCAGACACCCCAAGTCTGCAGATCACAATTTGACTAACAGGATCCTAAAGAAGTTATTTTCTAGTAGTCTAAAATAAGTTCTCAGTGTCTTAGAGTTGCTACCTGGTTTTTTAAAGGAGATAGTTAGAGCCAAAGTCACTAAAAGTACTTGCAGTTAAACCATGAATAAAATTAATTAATTAACTACTCAGTTGATTAATTAATTAGTTAGTTAATTAATTGGTTAATTATGTGGGTGAATAAATAAAATGGAAAATGCATGGACTAATGATGGGTTGCCAGATATAGCAGCTAAGAAGTATGTCCCTTGCAATATTTGTGACGTAGTTAAACTAAAAATTACTTGTCGCTCATCTGAAATTAAATTTGACTAGCTTTCCTGTATTTTATCTGATAGCCGTAGTTATAAACCAAGAGCTAGGATTCTGTGCACTTGAGAAGACTGTATTCAGCTTCCAGTTAGATAAATATATGGGAAAATTGTGATCCAGAAAACAACTTTGTACTGGCCAAAGACTCAGCCTGAATCATTCTCTGATTAACTTCTCTTTCTAAATAGTGTGAACAATCTCACCAACATTGGGGATTGGGGGAACCCATGAGAATGTGCAACAAAACCACCAGGGCACAGTGAGTGGGACCACAGGATACATGTGTTTCTCTCTTTATGACTACCTGTGAAGATGACTTAAATTAAAACAAGCAAAAGGCTGTATTGAGGTATAATTTAACACAATAAAATTCGTCCATTTTAAGTGTATGGCTTGATGAGTTTTGGCAAATGTGTATACAGACATGTAATCATCACTGCGATCCAGATACAGAACATTTCTGTCACCTCAGATATTTCCCTGTACTCCTTGCAGTTGATTCCATCCCCTTCCCTCCCTCAACCGCTAACCCCTAACAATCACTAGTCTGTTTCTTGTCACTATTGTCTTTGCCTTTTCTTAGAATGTCATATAAATGGATTCCTACAGTATATAGTCTTGTGTGCCTGGCTTCTTTCACTTAGTATAATGTTCGTGAGATTCATCCACGATACTTGTTGTTGCAAGTATCAGTAATGTGTTCCATTTTATTTTATTTTATTTTATTTTATTTTATTTTATTTTATTTTATTTTTTTAATGTTTATTCATGTGTTTTGAGACAGAGTGTGAGTCGGGGAGGGGCAGGGAGAGAGGGAGAGGGAATCCCCAGCAGGCTTTGTGCTCTGTCAGCACCAAGGCTGACTGTGAGATCATGACCTGAGCCAAAGTCAAGAGTCCTGTGCTCAACTGACTGAGCCATCAAGGCATCCCAATTCCTTTTTATTGATGAGTGATTTATTCCATGGCGTGAATATACTAGTTTGATTATTCATTCATTGGTTGATAGAAACTTGAATTGTTTCCAGTTTTATGAAAAAAGCCACTATTATGAAAGAAGCCACTGTGAGTGTTTACATACAGGTCTTTGTGTGGACATAATGCTTTCATTTCTCTTTGGTAAATATATAGGAGGGGACTTGCTAGGTCATATGGTAGGTGTATGTTTAATTTTATAAGAAACTTCCAGACTCTTTCCCAAAGTGGCTGTACCACATGTGTTCTTACCAACAACATAAGAGTTCTAGCTGCTTCACCTCCTTGGCAACATGTGGTATTATCAGTTTTTAAAACTTAAGCTGTTTTAGTAAGGATGATTTGAATTTGATTATGTGAATATATATATTATATATATATATGAATATACATATATATATGAATATATATATATAACCCCACTGTCAACTAGGGCTGTCTGCTTACTTCCAGATCTGATTAAAGTGGGTCCAGCTACAGGTCCCAGATTGTGATTGTCCAGAGCTCTCCCTCAGATTCCTGCTAGGTTCCTGAGCAACCTTAGTCGGCCTGCCTCCATGTCCCTTCATCGTCTCCTGCTGTCTCTGCTTTACCCTGTAATGACTAGATAGGAAGCCAGGGCTCTTCACTGGTCTTCACAAAAGTTCACTCACACCAAGCATTTCATGGAACAAAGAAACCTTCAGTAACTTCACTAGAGACTTAGTAACGTTATTGAAAGGAGGGTTTCCAAGCACAGATTTTAAAAGGTCTTGCTGACTGTCCCCACTCTCTACCTTTTCCCACCTGCTCCCTCTCTCCCATACTGGCACCATGCAATTCAAAATTATTTCCTGTGAGAATCATTGCTTCAGAGAAAAAGGAATGAAGAGAAACAGAATAGAATCCTCTGCTATGCAAAAAAAAAAAAAAAAAAAAAAAAAAAAGAAAGAAAGAAAGAAAAAGAAATTTGGCTGACAGAACCAAGTACAGTAAGAAGATGCAGTATATGACTTTCAGAATTATCTTCAAATTTATAGCTATGAAGATAAACTCAGGGCAATGTTACTTTTGTGTACATAAAGAAGTACTCTTTTTTCACAAAGTTTTTGAAGTTAAGGTGGAAGGCACAAGTAAAGCTTTGGAGTAATTGCCTTTTTTTTTTTTTTTAAGTTTATTTAGTTACTTTGAGAGAAAGAGTTCAAGAATGCACCCGTGTGAGTGGGGGAGGGGCAGAGAGAGAGGGAGAGAGAGAATCCCAAGCAGACTGCATGCTGCCAGCACAGAGCCTCATGCAGGGCTCAATCTCATGAACTGTGAAATCGTGACGAGCAAAATCAAGAGTCGGTCCCTTATCCAACTGAGCCACCAAGGTGCTCCTGGGAGTAGTTGTTAAGACTGCTGGCTCTGGGCTTGAATCCCATTACCATTCACTTGATAAGTACCCAGGTTGCAATTAGTTAATCCCTTTATTTTTCGGTTTTCTCATCTGCAAAATGGTGTTACAAAAGGACCTAACTCCTAGGGTTTCTGTGAAGAACAGATGGGTTCATGCATGCTAAGGGCTTACAGGCACACTGAAAGTGATCAATAAATGTTATGTTTTAAAAGGAGACCTAGAACTAACAACTTTTAAGAGAGATAAGGAATGATATAATTATATGAAGAGGTCATTAACCACATGGTATAACCAACCAGCTAGGGCCAAGTGATAACCAGAGCAGTCCCTGCCTTAACTTGATCTGTTGCCCCCTAACTTTAAGCTTAAAAGAAAAATGCTTTTCACTGTTTGTGCTCATAAATAAGGTGAAATCAATTTGGTGTTTTCCCTTTTGTTAGTCCAACTGTATTGAGTAAGCCAATGCCAATTCCAACTAATTACCAGGGAACCTCAAATGAGGTGTGATTTTATAAACAGTCAGTAAACAGTTTATTTTACTGATTGTTCACAAAATGTCCTGGTACTTGTTAGTGACCAGTGTCTTAAGGCATAGATACTGACGCTGGAAAGCTGCTTGAATGGAGAAGCTGAATATTGAATACTAAAGTCTGAATTATAACATAATACAGAAAATTCAGGAAGAGTTTTATGATTCAGAAAAATATTTAATTTCCTTATTTGCCTCATCTTCCTTTGAAATATTTCAACTAATTAAAAATTTTCTGGAGTTCTTTTCATTAATGATGTAATCTTAATGTGTGATAGATAGAGCAATGCTTTTTTTAGAAATCAGGATCATAGATATTGCTAAACTTCTGTGACAGAAATTTTTGAAAAGAATGGTAGTGGGTAAGTTTTTGCAATCTTCCCCTGTCCTGCTCCCTTCTAAGAGAATGGGGTTAATGCACAAAGTGGCGGGGGCGGGGGGTGGTACTGAAGAAGCTTGAAGAGGCTAAAACAATTTATTTTGGAAAGGTCAAAGAGCTGTTGGCTAGAGAAAATAAATGAAGATGAGAAGAGGAAGGGTCAAGGGAGAAAAGATAGCCAGCCCAGGCTGTATATTAGAGTAGTTTGAGGACTGTGGGGTAGGAACTTGGAAATAACTGCCTATCCTGTGGAAACTGTTCTAAGGACCTGGCATATATTAATTCATTTAATCTTCCTAGCAGCCATAAAAGGTGGTCATTATTTGTTCCTACTTAACAGATGAGAAAACAGCCATGGAACATTTAGGGAACTTACCCAAGGTCACATAACTAAAAACTGGCAAAGCTGAGATTCAAATCTAGGCAATGTGTAAGTGAAGTAAGTCAGACAGAAAAAGGCAAATACCAGATGATTTCACTTACATGTGGAATCTAGAAAGCAAAATTAAACAAACAAATCAGAAATAGAATCATAAATACAGAGAACAAACTGGTTGTCACCAGAGGGGAGGAAGGTGAAACGGGATTAGGAGGTTACAAACCTCCAGTTTGAAAATAAAAAAGACATGGAGGTGAAAAGTATGGCTTAGGGAATATAGTCAGCAATATTGTAATAACTTTGTATGGTGGCAGATGGACTACACTTCTGTGGTCAGCATTTCATAATGTATGTAATTGTCGAATCACTATGCTGTGCACCTGAAACTAATATAATATTGTAAGTCAGCTATGTTGTTGACTGTTCAACAACAACACAAATAGACAATCTGGCTATAGAGTAATAACATGGGAAAGAGCGTTTCTTAAAATTCTGCTGTGAGAATGGGGCATACCTGGGTGGCTCAGTCAGTTAAGCATCCGTGTCTTAGTTTCCGCTCAGGTCAGGATCTCACGGTTCCATGGGTTTGAGCCCTGCGTTAGGCTCTGCACTGGCAGGGTGGAGCCTGCTTGGGATTTTCTCTCTCTCCCCCCTCTCTCTGTCCCTCCCCTACTCACTCTGTCTCTTTCAAAATGAATAAACTTAAAAAAAATAATTCTGCTGTAAGTGATGACTGCATCCACTTTCTTCCACTGCAGTGAAAGGGCTAAGAGAGGGGGATGGGAGGTACACTGGTGTATTTAGTGTCACTCATGCAGAGGCAGGACTTGAGGGTGAAAACAAGGAGATCTGGCTGTATTCTGATGACTTTTAATGTCAAGTGTTTAAACCACTCTGCAGACAGACTCCAGGAGGAAATTTTCTCCAGGGATAAAAGAGTTACGGGAGCATGTTTCATATTAATTTGGGCCAGTGTGCTCCAGCGGAGAACCATGATGTGCACATGAAGCATAATGAGAAAAATTGCAGCAAACATATGAATTTTAAAGACTGCTGTCAGATTTCTTTCAGACGTACTGCAGGATTTTTTTGGACCTGGCACTTGGACCAGCTTTTATTTTTGTCGCTTGGCATTAGTCTTTTCTATGACCAGACAATTCTTTTATGTTTAGTAAAGAAGTGCAGGGGAAATTCAACTCTTTCTATCTCAGATGACCCATTTCTCAAATACTGCCCTCCCCTGAAGTATTGCTCGTTATGACATGGTAGAGATGAGTGTTCTTTTGTATTTATAGGCATTATGGAAGGCATTGTTGTGAAATAATGCAAGTTCTTTGAAAATTTCTTACTGATCTGAGCTGGAGATTATATCCAATATTGTCTTTCAGGCTGGTCTGAAATACCTGTTTTCTCTGTCGACTGTAGTTACTAAATAGAAATCTAATTTGGAATCACAGATTTTTTTTCCTCCTTTATTTTTATTTTAGCATACTGATTTTATTTTAACACACTTGATGACGTACTTACTATTCTTCGACGCAAATATAAGTTATGAGAAGATACATGGTAACTTTTTTCCAGTGTGATCAAGGAACATTTTAGCTAACTCTCTAAATTTATATCTTCTTTTAAAAAAAAAACCTGAAAATTAAAAAAAACCCTAATTTTATGAATGTTTTTATGAGATAAATACTTGATGAATCAAAGAAATTTCATGCCTGCAGAAATCACAAAATAAAGCATTAATGGAATCAGATGTGTAATTCCTGCTGCAAACGTAAAGTTTTCTAGAATTTAGGTTCTATTATCTTATCTGCTTATTTTATTTTTTTATTTAAAACATTTTTTTTAATCTTTATTTATTTTTGAGAGAGAGACAGCGTGTGAGCAGGGGAGGAGCAGAGATAGAGGGAGACACAGAATCTGAAGCAGGCTCCAGGCTCCGAGCTGTCAGCACAGAGCCCGACTTGGGGCCCGAACCCATGAACTGTGAGATCATGACCTGAGCCAAAGTCAAACGCTCAATCAACTGAGCCACCCAGGCGCCCCCTTATCTGTTTATTTTAAAGTAATCTCATTTTTTTCCTCTGAATTATCTTGTTTGGACAAATAACTGTTGAATCCCTAAAATATGCAGAGCACTGGTCTAGGCAGTGAGGATATTTAAACAATGAAACAAGGAAGGTACTTGCTGGAAATTTTTTTCAATTTCAAGATGTAGATCTTGTACACTAGACGTTAACTATCAGTACGCGGTAACAAGACAGGTGTTAAATGAGTTCAGTATTCAACTCACTAGGTCAAAGGAACGACTGAATTTTGAGACCTAGAGAAATTAAAGAGGAAAGAAGTAAGCTGTGGTCTCCTGCAGCAGATTCCTGCTGTTTATATCACAGCCTTACGAGAGAAGCACATACAAGCTTTACATGAGAGGGTGGAGGTAGGGGAGACGCTTGCCAGCCATCTCGTGCTTAGAGTGCCGACTGGGTCTTAAATTTGACAAGTAAGCTCGGAACAGATAAACATTATGGCTTTACGCATAATCCTTCAATTCTAAGTCAGGCTAGATGAAAATACAGCCACAAAAAAAAGCAGAGTTTAATTGCAGACTGTCCGTTGATCTAGATCTATTTTAGTCTTAAAGAATTGGCTAGTTTTGTGGCCTTTTTAAAAAACGTATAAATTGTTTATTGCACTTGTTCCCCAGTGATACTCTTTCTCGTGGCCTTGTTTTTAGAAACAAAACAAAAGTACTCCACAAAGTTTCCGTTTGTTCTGGACTTGATGTCATGATGGTGATGATCTTTTCTCATTGCTTTTCCATATTGCCTTTTAAATAATAAGCAAGTGTATTTTACAGAGAAGATGGCAAACACTTTCCTAAAGAAAAAAAACACTTGTTAAGAGCAGCAGATGAAAAACACGGTGCTAATAGGTTAAATTCCTGAGGCTACACTGCTTATCCAGGAGAAGAAGAAAGGGTGAATGAAAGCTTGAGACTGATAGGCTGTCTTTCCCCAAATCTCATTTTTAATGCTCAGAAAATCTGGTTCAGACTGAAGGTTATGTTTTATTCAATATGAAGTTTATCTTCATTAGTATTTCAGGATACCCATTCCAGCACTTGTTCAAATGCATTACATTTTAATCTAATAGATCGTTTACAAATTTAATTTTGAGACGTTTTACATAGGCCCTGAAATAATGACTAGTAGAGGTCTGGAACATGTTGCAGATAAGCATAAACAATTCCTTTGTATAATATCTAACCCAGAACTACATAATTAGGATTTTTAATTATTAAATAATTTTCAGTTTTTCATGTACTCTTAACAGATTAAGGTGGTCGTCAATAATATTGCTACTCTCCATAGATATATGTGTAGACATCTGCATTCATTTAGTAAAAGCTACAATTACGTAGGTAAAGTGCTTTTATAAATTGTTAAATACTCTATATTCTTTCTTATTATACCTCATCTAAAAATCTCTACTTATTTCACTTCTACCAGAGTGGAAGTGAATAAAACAGGCTTAAGGAAAAAAAAAAATTTAATATTTTTTAATATTTAAGAAGATTTAAAAAACAAAGAGCGAGAGATAAAGATGTTTAAAAATTTTTGAACCATATTTTTCTATTTGTATCACTTCATGGTAGTGAAATAAAGTAAAAAGTAACCTGGATTTAGGATTCCAGATCTGTTTGATTATTACACATTATTTGATGGTCATAAGTACTGTATTCATGGTCTTTTTCAATGTAACAAATTGCCCTAAGCTGAGTGATTTTGAACAACACACATAGATTATGTCACAGTTTCTGTGGTTCAGGGATTGTGGAGCAGCTTAGCAGGCTGAGTGGTTCTGGCCCAGGTTCCCTGCAGGGGGCTGCACTCAGGATATAGGCAGAGGTGTTTGGCTCATGCTTGAGGATCCACTTCCCAGAGAGCTCACTCACATGCTTGCTTGTTGGCAGGAGGCCTCAGTTCCTCACCAAGTGGGGCTGTCCATAAGTTGCTCACTTTCCTCACCATGTAGCAGCGGGTGGGCAAGAAGGAATCTCCAGAGCCCTGTCTGGGCGAGTCACCAGAGTTGTGCACCTTGGCTTCAAGGTATTCTCTTCTTTTTTTTTTTTTTTTTCAACGTTTATTTATTTTTGGGACAGAGAGAGACAGAGCTTGAACGGGGGAGGGGCAGAGAGAGAGGGAGACACAGAATCGGAAACAGGCTCCAGGCTCCGAGCCATCAGCCCAGAGCCTGACGCGGGGCTCAAACTCCCGGACCGCGAGATCGTGACCTGGCTGATGTCGGACGCTTAACCGACTGCGCCACCCAGGCGCCCCATGGTATTCTCTTCTTTATAAGCCCGGGCATCAAGTCCAGCCCAGACTCGAGGGGAGAGGAATTATACTCCACGTCTTGAAGAGAGGCGTATTAAAGAATTTGAGGAGATGGAAACCACCGGAAGTACTAGATCTGCTTTAAGGCTTTTTCTCTTTCCTTAAAAATGGCCAGCTGATAAAAGGGGAACTTTGTCAGTTAAAATTATTTCTCACCCTTTCACGTACTAAACAATGGCACGAATCACCAGAAGCAACATAGGTTGGGTTTAAACAAAAGTGGAGAGTTGGTGTGTATGGCTCAGTTGGCATGGGGGAAAGAGAAAAGAGGAAGCAGAAAACTTAAAAAAAGGAAGACTGAGGAGAAACGAGGAAGATGTCTGCTTCTTCGGGCTGTGGCGAATGATTGAGGCATTAAGAGGCTTCTGAAATGTTATGTCACAAATGCTGGTCTATATGAGATCACTGTTTGCATGTAATGTAAATGTAATGTTCTGCTTCATAATATCCACAGGAAGTGCTCACTGGAATATCCTCGTTATCTCTCTGCACCATTGTTTTCTGCATCCGTTGATGAATCAAAAGCAGAGGGAATGTGTCTAGTCCTTTGGCACATTGTTTGCTTGAGTACAAACTGGAAGGAGGGAAGGGCGCGGAGACAAGGCTGTGTAGGCAGGCAGAGGCAAGATCATGAAGAGCCATCCAATGCCCTGCAGAGGGGGTGCTGATTTTTTTTTTTTTTTTAAGGTGGGAAATATTTGCTATTACTTTAAGATCTGTATGGCCACAGCCTTAATGATGGACAGTTTCCTTGTTTAATATATAACCCAGAGCCACATAAGTTGACGCTTGATAGATCTTGATAAGTAAATAATTTCCGTATTTGTTCATGTACGGATAAAGTTTTGTATCCAGAAGCAGGGAAGTTGGTAAGGAGGCTTTTGCAGTAATCCAAGCTAGAAGTGGACCCAGGCTGAGGCAGAGGAAGCAAGAAGTGGATTTGTTGCACTTCTGTTTGAGAGATAGAGGGATTGATAAAATGGAGGAATAAGCAGAAGAATCTATAATACATTTAGGTTTTTTAGATAGGATGTAACAGAGGAGAGTTGTGATATTCCCTAAAGAAAAACATGTAACAGAAAGTATTGGTTTGTGGGGATCAAAACGATGAGCTCTCTTTTTTGGGATACGTTATTGTACTGTTGAATAGTTTCTTCTCTCTCCTTGAAACTCAAGGCTGCCTCCCCACCCCACTTTCGGCTGATGGCATTGCTAAATATTTCATTGAAAAAAGCAATTAGAAGCATACTTCTATAAGAGAACTTATTCTGTCTCCCTTTCCCGCCCCTGCATCTGAGTCCACATACTCTGTGTTCCCTTTTTCTTCTAGGGACAAACTGTCTGTGAAATAGCAAGGGTCAGTCTCACACGTGTGCACCAGATCTCTCTCCATGTCACCCACTCAAGGACAAATCTTGGCAGTTTCCCCCTTCCCAGTGGCCCATGCCTGGAATCACCAGATTTTCCCTCTCTACAAAACTGGTTTGTCAGTATGCATATATGCTGTTATTTCCCCCATCTTAAAAGCAAAGCACCTACTGGACATCTCCTTTCAGAGACCACCTCATTCCTCTGATCAGTATCAGAGCAGGTCTTGGAAGGAGCTGCCCACAACCAGTTGCCATTTCTGTTTCCTCCCATTCTCTCCTGAACATACTCCATCCATGCCTTTGCCCGTCCCACTCTGTGAAAACTGTGCTTGGCAATGTCCTGTGACTTCCAGAGGGAGCCAGGGATCATTCCTCAGTCCTCACCTGGCTGTGCCTATCTGCAACATGTGACATGTGACTGGGTGACCAGTCATTCCTCCAGGACAGATTGTTTTCACCTACTTTCTGGGACCTCAGAATCCCTAGTTTTCCTCCTGCCTCTGACTGCCTCTCTGCCCCCTTGGCTGGTGCCTGCTTATCACACTGGTGCTGCTCAGCTCAGCCCCGGACCCTAGTCTCTGCTCTAACTACATGCACTCCTACAGTGATTTTGTCTACTCTCATGGCTTTAAATACCATTTATATGCCAACCAAACAGATGCTGCAACTGTACTGTTTCTTCAGTTTAAATTCATATGTCCCGGTGCCTGGGTGGCTACGGCGGTTAAGCGTCCCACTCTTGGTTTTTCGTTTGGCTCAGGTCAAGATCTCACGGTTCGTGACTTCAAGTGCCCCATCAGGCTCTGCATTGACAGCGCAGAGCCTGCTTGAAATTCTGTCTCCCTTTCTCTCTGCCCCTTCCCCACTTGCTCTCTCTCTCAAAATAAGTAAGTAAATTTAAAAAACAATGAAATAAATTCTTCTGTTCAACTGCTTACTTCTCTGCCTCTGCATGTCTAACAGGCATCTTGAACTTAACATATTGAACACCGAACTCGTGATCCCCCTTCCCACCAAACCTGCTCCATGATCATCCCCACCACACTTAACGACTTCTCTCATTCTGGCTAAATTCCTTGAAGCCATCTCTGCCCTCTTTCTTTCTCGCACAGTAGACATCTAACTCACCAGTAAACACTGTCAGTTTTCCTTCCATCACTGTTCTCCACCTGCACCTCCGTCACCCTGGTTCAAGGCACTTGATATGTAAGCCCCTGAGTTACTACTGTAACTCCTTAACTAGTGTCCCCGCCTCAAGCCTTTGAGTCCTTACACTCAATTCTGAACACAAACTTTATAAAACTTCTTAGAGCCCATTACTCCCCTCATCAGAACTGTCTCATACCACCTTATCCCAGAAGAAAAGTTCCACATGCCCTGTCTCCTGATGCTCCTCTTATCTCCTCTCCTGTTATTCGACTTCCCATCCTCTCCAACACACTGGCAGTCTTGCTGTGTCTCAGTAATCAGGTAAGCTGCAGCCCCAGAGCCTTTGCACATACTGTTCCCTCTGTCTGGAAGTGTCTCCCCTAGTTGTCCTCATGGTTCACTCTCTCATCTCCTTTGGGCTTTTACTCAAATGACATCTCAGTGAGACTTTCCTTGTCCATCCTTATTGAATTTAAACCATTACTTCCATCCCTGTTCTGTTTTCTTCATAATACTTAAGCACTTAATCACTATCTGACACACTACATATTAACTTACTGCTGTGTTTCTGTTTCTCCTCACTAAACTGTACGCTCCACCAGAGCAGGCTTCACAGAGGAGGTGATGTTTAAACTGCGTTTGTGGTATGCAGTAATCTGGTTTACCTAAGAACTTCTTTTGCAGAAGTTTTTCTCTGCGAGCTTGATGCATGGTATCCAAAACAGATTGACAAGTTAAGGGATGGCAAGTAGAAATTTAATCAAGGCTACGTGTTAAATGGCATTATGGCTGGGAGCTTCATGCTGCCTCTTAAGAGCTCAGTAATAATACTTTTTGTTGATATTACCATCTCTATTTTAATTTTATTTTTTTTTATTTTTAAAAATTTACATCCAAGTTAGTTAGCATATAGTGCAACAATGATTTCAGGAGTAGATTCCTTAGTGCCCCTTACCCATTTAGCCCATCCCCCCTCCCACAACCCCTCCAGCAACCCTCAGTTTGTTCTCCACATTTGTGAGTCTCTTCTGTTTTGTCCCCCTCCCTGTTTTTATATTCTTTTTGTTTCCCTTCCCTTATGTTCATCTGTTTTGTCTCTTAAAGTCCTCATATGAGTGAAGTCATATGATTTTTGTCTTTCTCTGACTGACCAGTTTCACTTGCCTAATACCCTCCAGTTCCATCCGCATAGTTGCAAATGGCAAGATTTCATTCTTTTTGATTGCCGAGTAATACTCCATTGTGTATATATACCACATCCTCTTTATCCATTCATCCATCGATCGACATTTGGGCTCTTTCCATACTTTGGCTATTGTTCATAGTGCTGCTATAAACATGGGGGTGCATGTGTCCCTTCCAAAAAACACACCTGTATCCCTTGGATAAATGCCTAATTGTGCAATTGCTGGGTCGTAGGGTAGTTCTATTTTTAGTTTTTTGAGGAACCTCCATACTGTTTTCCAGAGTGGCTGCACCAGCTTACATTCCCACCAACAATGCAAAAGAGATCCTCTTTCTCCGCATCCTCGCCAACATATGTTGTTGCCTGAGTTGTTAATGTTAGCCATTCTGACAGGTGTAAGGTAGTATCTCATTGTGGTTTTGATTTGTATTTCCCTGATGTACCATCTCCATTTTAGATGAGGAAAGGTGGACTTGGTCAAATACAGGAAATTTCCCAATATTACGTGTCTTCTCTGTGGCAGAACTGGAATATAGACCGACATCATCTTTATTCTAAGGCTGAATTTTTCTTACCATGAAGTAATTACCTTCTTTCATCTTTATTAATGGTTGTACCTGAAAAGCTACCACCCAGCTCTTTTCCTATTTTAGTTTTTGAAAATGCAAATTACAGACTGGGATAATATAATAATAAAAGGCAGAGTTGCAAACAATGATTCCAAATACTGTTAACTTCTTTGTATATTATCTAGCACAGCTGTGTGGGGGAGGGCATGTCTTTTTTTGCCAGCAGCACCTACAATTAGGAGTTTTGCTAGTGAGACAGATGTCTGCATATGAACTTTCATGTATGATTACCTTCGCAGGCTCATCTTCCATGTGAAGGAAAAAAACACCTAGAGATAAAATTATGTTTTGGCTATGGTGACATAACAGGCTATATTCTCTATGTGAAGGATTTGTTGAATGTAAAAATAAATAAATAAATAAATATGCACATACATTCTTTTTGCCCTGGATCTGGATCTCTTAAGCTAAATGATATGGGTATCTAGCTTCTCATGGCCGGGAGCTGGTTAGCTGGACCGGTACAGGTGAGAGCAGGGATGTGAATACTCAGTTCAGCTTTAACAAAGGAGATGGTGTCACAAAATCTTTGATGCCAGCTCTAGTTTGTAAATGAGATTCAGCCTATTTGTGTTTTGATGCATGAAACTTGCTTTTTTTTTTGCCACTTTTGCTGTGTTACTTCTCTTCTGTTTGTGTTTAGTGCACACTATGGGCACACCACTTTACTGTGTAATTATCAGGAAGGTTTATTAGTACAGCATCTTACCAGGCTGTAGAGACGTGGACCTCTTACAAGTGCAGGCAGTGGTGGAATAGACTTGACCCTGATTTAACAGAGTCCAAATCCAACAACACCATCCAGAGGTAAGCCTGTGCTGTGCAGGCCAGCAGCTGGCAGATTGCAGGACACCACCCTGAAAATAAATCTTAGTTATCAAATAGATCCCAGGCTCTGAAGGCATTTTTGGCAATATCATGTATAAGGGTGGGCACAAAGAGTGGTAGATTTATTCTGACACAAAGTACAGTTATATAATATACATCAAATATATAGTATTTTTTGTTATTTTGGACTTAGTCCCAATTAGGCAGAGAGAGAGAGGGAGAGAGAGTTTGAAAGAGAGAGCTCTGAATTTGTAGCAAAAATGATTTAGTCTTGAGTGCTGGCTTCTGATCAGCGATTCCTTGAGCAAGTTTCTTCACCTCTCTGTGCCTTAGGTGACTCATCTGTAAAGTTTCAACATGAATTACAAACACAGAGGGTGGTTTTAAAGGTCCTAGTGAGACAAGGAATGTGACAGTGCCCACCACTGAGCTCTTCACCTAGTGAAGGTTCAGAAAAATGTCCGTTTGCTCCCTTTATGAAGGGTGGCCAGGCCAGACAAATGGGGGAATGGAAAGTTAAATAACGGTAAACACTGAACATACCCTGCCATGGGAAAGACGGCAGGCTCTTCTCTGCCATGTAACTTTCGTGTCTCTGGCAATTTTTAAAGGCATGTAAGGAGACTTTGCACAGTGGCCATGTGCTGCTCTGTCTCAGGATTGAGTCTCTGTATCCCAAGGGACAGAAAGGTCTAATAAGAAGGCAAAAGGTTCCTGTGGTTCTAGATTTAAGACTTTTACCTCGTTGCTTAAAAGCTAGTGAGGCAGAGAGTCTAGTATTTGGCAGGGGAGAGGGATTTTTGTGTAAAGGGATGAGAATAAACACTAGGATCAATAATTATGCCCAGCATCCCCTTGTCTGGAAGGAACCCAGTCTCGGGTTGGCACCACTCCCATTGGATGTTCCTAGGGCAGGACAGCTACTGACCCCCAGAGGCCGGATTTGTTCTGGCCCTATCTGGGGAACATCCATCCTGCCTAATAACACAGAGCAAGTGGTCAGAACCTCTGTCTGCTTCACCATTACCAAGACATCTGGGAACTCGGTTCAAGGACCATCACTTTCATATACCATCAGCAATTATAAATTTACTTTTAAGGGGCACCTGGATGGCTCAGTCTGTTGGGCGTCCGACTCTTGATTTTGGCTCAGGTCATCCCAAGGTCATGGGGTCAAACCTTGCTCAGGCTCCATGCTAGCATGAAGCCTGCTTAAGATTCTCTCTCTCCCTCTCTCTCTCTCTCTCTCTCTCTCTCTCTCCGCCCCTGTCCCCAGCTCATACTTTCTCTCTACAATTAAAAAAATTACTTTAAGACTTTCGAAAACTGAGTTAAGTTTTATATACAGTGAAGTACACAGATCTTAGTGTACAATTTGATGAGTTTGACAAATGTGTATACAGCTGTGAAGCTAACACCCCAATGAAGATATCTCACAAACTGTGGACAACACTGTGCTGATTTCTGTTACCATAGATTAATTCTGTTTTTTCTTGAAGAATCTACTTATTTTTGAGAGTGTATTATATATCCCTGAAATACAGGACCTTTTTATGTTGCATAAGAGGTTCTTGGATATAAAGATATGACATAAGATTTATAATGGAAGTCAAAACAACTTTTGATTTGTCTGCCATTTTGGATCTTTGTTTCTTAAAGTTGTAACTTTGAAATTGTTCCATTCCCTTTGGTGAAAATACACATTAACAAGATAAGCATATGTATGGGATTTGCAGACAGCAAATTTCCAAAATCCTTGGTCTTCACGATCCCTTTGAAGAATAGTACTTAAGAACCTGTATTTTATATTAGTGCAGGTTTCGCTTTCCCTTTGGGGGGAGTAGTAGAAAGAACTAGGTTTGGGATCACACCTGCAGAGCATCTGGGTCTGCACATTCTTGGACTCCTATTTAACTTTTCCGAACATCAGCTACCTCTGTGATAAAATGGGAATAATTGTGTCTACCTGAAAGAGTTGTGGCAAAGGTTAAATGAATTAACAGATACAAAGTGCCTGTCATATAGCAGGCCCTTCCTTCTCCCTTTTATAAATAGCAGACTTTTTAGGATTATGAATTTTTTGGCTGGGGATAGATTTATTAACTGTATTAGAGATATTGGCCATTAATCATGTATTTCTCATGTCAGTTATCCTAAGGGCATTGCTGTTTATATCTTGTAACTTTCTCAAAGTTTCTTTTCAACTTGGCTGCCTCTTCCTAGCCTCTCGGGCCGTGAGAATAAAGTAAAAGCATCCACTTCTCCTGTATTCATACTTGTGTTATCTGCAACCTTGGAAGATCCATAAACGTATTCTTGAGAGAAACAGTAGGTGTAGTGGTGCTTATACGTATAAATGGATAACATGGATCACAAACAAATAAAGTCAGTCTTGCTAGTCATTTAAAAAAAATCAAACCTTAATTCTCAAATGTATTAATAAAAGCCAAACAACAGAACGGTCACAATTCGCAAAATTACACATAGGCAACACAGGAGAGCCAATAGATAATAAAAATTTTAAAGCTGTTCATTCTCTCTAGTAATCAGGAAGATGCAAATTAAAGCAACAGTGAAACACATTTGTATAGCTGTCAGATGGCCAAAAATTTAAAAGCCTGATAATACTAGGGGCTGGTTAGAATGTAAGGTTAACAAAAATCCTTAAGCATTGCTCATAAAGGTATAACTTCTGTAATCCCTCTGAAGATTTCAACAAAGAAACTCTTATGTATGTGCACAAGCAGACCCATATAGAGATGTTCACCATAGATGTTTTTTAGAATTCTAATAGCAAAAAATTGGAAACAACCCAAACATCCATCATTTGGGGATTAGATGAATAAAATTTGGTATGGAATACAACCTTGTATATAAAATGAATGAACTAGATCTATATATGAACTGATTGAAAAACAACATTGAATATAATAATAGGTTGCAAAATTATGCATTTCTTATTATTTTATTTGAGTAACCTTTTTGAAAGATGAAAGTACTAGGTCTTGTTATAGATTCATATATTTCTTAGGAATGCAATGTTAGGGGTTGACTCTGGGAAGGAAAGCTGGGAGAAAGAAGAATGGCCCTAGAAGGAGAAAGTCTAATTTAATTTTCTTAGATTAATTCAAAAAAGGAAACATCCTCAAATAGTGACACCTTGTAGTTCTTTATTAGTGATTCTCAAAGTGTCTTTTATCTTTGGACCAGGAGCATGTGGCATCACCTGAGAGCTTTGAGAAATACAGATTCTCGAGCCCCAACCCAGATCTGCTAATCTGAACCTGTAGAGTAGGGTCCAGCAAGCTGTGTTTAACAAGCCCCACACTGCCACTGTTCTAGGTGACAGAGATATGGATGTTTATTATCTTATTCTCTGTGATTTTCTGTATTTTTAAAATTAAGTGTTAAAACGAACAATCTTAAGCTTTTCTTTGCCACTCTCCCGAAGTCCTTCTAGGACCTAAGTTCCAGCTCCATAACTAAAGGATTATTAACAGCATAAACTTCTTACTGCCACATCAGTTCTCAGATGTGGAGAGATCACTTAATATCAAGCAAAAGGCAGAGAAAGAAAATGGGCAGATATAATTAACTATTATTCGAATGTGAATTGTTGAGTAAGTACATCACCCTAACAAGTATTTGATCCCTCTGACACTTTCCCATTATCGTCAACAGCAAATCTCCATCAAGCATTGAGTGCATTCGGGACAAAGCAAAGTACCGATGCTACAATAAGGCATAGATATAAATCATGTCCTTAGAAAACAATCTAGTTGGAGAGCCGGGATGAGAGGAGAGAAAACGAGGTTAAAAATGAGAATACCTCATTGTGAAATGTATGGCATACCCAGCTGCCACACAGAATTTCAGAAGGGTTTCAAGGGAAGCTTTCTGTAGACTCTGCCTCAGTAGAGAAAGGGGAAGGTAATATTTCAAGGAATGATGTGAACAAAGGTCATCACAGCGTTCTAATTCAAAGACCCATTTAAGTGATCTTGTTTGAAGCTGAGGGTGTGGAATCCATCATCAGTTTTCATCCTTTAGATGGATGGAACATTACAATGTTTTGAGTAAAAAGGTGATTTGTATGTGCAGAGCAGTGTCCCAAGAAGATAAATTTGGCATGAGTGTCAAAGGTCGACTAAAGGCAGAAAAACAATTAGCAATGATATGTCAGGGCTCTCAAAGAGAGTGAGGATTTAGATGGTGAAGCACAAGATACAGTATGGAGTGAGGGAAAGTGAAAAAGGAATGGAAAATGATTCTAATGGAATGTGTTAGTTTCTTATTGCCTCTGTAAAAAAAAAACTACCAGAAATTTAGTGGCTGAAAACAACACACAAGTGTATTATCATACAGTTTTGGATGTCTGAGTCTAAAACAGGTCTCACTGGGCTACCATCAAGGTGTCAGAGTATTGTGTTCCTGTGTGGAGTCTCTAGGGGAAGAATCTGTTCTCTTGCCTTTTCCAGCTTCTACAAGCTGCTTACATCCCTTGGCCTGTGGCCCTTTCTTCTGTCTTCAAAACCTGCAGCCAAGCATCTTCAAATCTCTGACTCTCAACTCTTCTGCCTCCTGCTTTCCCTCATAAGGATGCTTGTGATTACAGTTGGAGGACCCACCCAGATGAGTCAGGATAATCTCTCCATCTCTAGATCCTTAAGTTAATTGCATCTGCAAAGTTCCTGTTTGCCATTTAAGGTAACATAATCACAGGTTCTGGGGATTAGAAGGAGAACATCTTTGGGGGACATTATTTTGCCTACCACATGGACTATGGCCATAATTTGATGATTGTCTAGGATTTGGATTGTCTAGGATTTCCTCTGTGAGAAAGCCCAGATTGGTCATACCAACTCTGTCACTTTCAGTTTGCTTACTTGTAAAACAGAAGGAGAAGGTGGTATATGGGTGAGATTCTCTTCCAAGCCTAATGCTCTAAGTAGA
This sequence comes from Acinonyx jubatus, assembly GCF_027475565.1. NCBI lineage: Eukaryota > Metazoa > Chordata > Mammalia > Carnivora > Felidae > Acinonyx > Acinonyx jubatus. Next base: position 102,214,513 of record NC_069382.1, read on the forward strand.
ATGTCACCTCCATGAGGACATGGGTTTCTATCTGTCTTGTGCTCTGCTGGGTCTTCGTTGCCCAGAACAATCACTGATATATGAGAGACTCAGAGATTATTTTTTGAATAAAAATATTTTTTGTTGGATGAATGACTGAGTCAAGTAAATTTTTGAAAAGAACACTGGGGAGACTTCTCCACTGGCTCCTGTATGTATTAAATTCTCATTTTCATGGTGAAATAAGGTTTTGGCTCAGGTTATACCTGGTCTAGGGGCCCTGTCATTATGATAGTGGCATTCCATGGATGGGAGAGAAGGATAGCTAAAAATTGTAGAGTTTGTTCCTTTCTTCCCTTGCATTTTTAGCTTCCATCCTGAGTGTCCCCTGGAATTGAGAATAAGGAAGTGTATTGAGATTGATGTATGGCCTCAGTAAGTGTCTGGGGCAGCTGCTAATTGAAGAAGAAATTGCTCACTGTGGCAATGATCAGTTGCCCCTGAATTGACCAGCTGTCACATTCCACACTGTTCACTCAGTGAGAGTCAAGTCTTGCCCTTTGCATTCCTAAAAGAACACTTGACCCTGTGAGGACATAATATCCATTTATGCTGTGCAAAGTGCCAGTAAAATAGAAAACAGAAGTTTCTTTGTGCCTCAAAAAAAAAATAGCATAGAGTACTGCCATTTGAGGATCCAGGTAGCCAGCAGGTAGGCAGAGTGATTGGGCTTTCTGATGTGGAAACTAATACTTTTAAGGGGCTTTGCTTCTCAGATATGAGGTCTGACACACGCTTGCCATAAAGGCGATCGTTCGAAACTGACATTTAAAAAGCTTATGGTTAGCAGTTACTTGGCTTGAAGACAATGAGCTAATTTGTTTAAAGGGGCAGTAGATGACCGAAGAAGGAAATCAACACAAGGAGGGCAGAAGGTGCTAGTTTTGCTTAGGATCCTTGAAATTCAGAGAATTAAACTCTTTTTGGTCTTTTACTGAATTATGTGATCTTGGACAAATGCTATGCTTTTTCTCCTATTTTTACCTGTTTTTTTTTTTTTTTTTAATCAGTGCTGTTTTTAAAATGTCATCCATCTGGGGATGGAGGCACATGTATGTATTAGATATATGTTCTTGGTCTAATAACTCTTTGAAGAACATGCCTGTGTTTTTAATACCAGTTATATTTAATTAATTGTCTGTTAAATTAACCTCAGTATCTGAATCTGTAAAATTATTAGTAAGAGAAGTAATTGGTTACCAGAAAGGTTGAAAAATTCATCATTGGAAATCCTTATTCCATGACATTGCCTAAAAGTAAATATCTTGTTTAATATTAGAGGGAAAAAAAATTGTGGGTCAGGGGAATGCAATATAGTAAAGATCTGGTGTTGAGGGAATACAAAGTAGGCTTTAAAGCCTATAAACAAGATTTCTGGTCTGTTGGCCACACTGTACAGATGCAGAAGAATACCCCTCCACAATTCTGCAAACAAATAGAAGATAAAATTTTACCAAAAACAAGTTTACAAATTACAGATGCGCTCAAGAAAGGGAAAACCCACAGGTGTCAGACACAGAGGGGAACCCAAGATAAGAAACGTGAGCATGGAGTCCTGGCCAGATGGGCTCACGAGGATCTGAAATTCAGGATAGTGATGAATGTCCAGGGGTAGCATCCGCAGGCTATGGAATGCATACACTCTGCAGGAATAGCATGGAGGGGCAGGGAGGGGAAGCCTAGATGAGTGATGGTTTCATTCATGAAAATGGGCCTGGCAAACTTCACCAGCAGACAGGAGAAGCCTCAAGGAAGCTTGTCTCCTGCCTGCTGCTGTGAGAGAAAGAAGAGGCACCTGTGAACCATGAGAACATGAGCCTGTGCTCTACACAGGTATGGAGTTCACATTCACACTCCCAAGGCAGTGCCAAGACAAACAGGAAGTCACTGGGCACAGATGCTTCATGACTCAGGGAAGGTGGGACTCCTGTGGAAAACAGCCCTTGCTAAAGATGAACTCTCAGGCAAAGAGATGAAGGACTTAGTATTTATAAGAGAAGGAGGAGGAGGAGGAATAGACAGATTTGAAAAATGAATCTGATAGAAATTCCAGAATGGAAAATAGTTATTGAACCATGTGAACACTCTTGTGTTGGTTGAAAATTGTGAATAATGACTGATAGTATGGTTTCAAGGACACTGTTGTTTTAACTACCAAGAAAACTTTTCAGTCCATGGTTAGAAAAATGTTTATCATATAAACAGTTCTGAGTATCAAACGTGTGGATTGAAACTGAGGTTGAAATTGGCATATAAATTTTAATACAGGAAGAGCTGAAGGGATCATCTCCAAGTGCACCGAAGAAGCCTTGTTTGAAGTTCTCTTTTACTTAAATGAAGTTGCCGCAGGCACACTGGGAACAGGCCATGCTTTGATCCTGCTTCTCTGGTGGAGGTTGATGCTCACCGACCCACTTCGAAATATTTACCCCCTGCCCCTCCCAGCTCTCGCCTACCACCCCAGATCAGTCTGCAGATCACTGACCAGGTTGAGGGTTATCTGTAGCCTGCAGCCTTGGACCATAATGAGCTCATTAGCCCACACCGGCTTTGTTCTCATTCTCAAGAGACTCTAGTGATCTAAACTGACCAATGTTATCATTTTTACTGGTCTTGATTTCAGAAAATACATTATGCCACTGATTTGCCTCTTTTAAGACTAGGAAATTAACTGTTCTCTCACTGTCAATTTATGGTGACATCGTGATCGACTAAGACGTTAATACAGTTTGGTGACCATTTAATAAACAACTAGCTTTTTGTGTCTTTCTATTTTTGAATGAGTGGTAACTTTACTTTCTACCTTGAGTACATTGCCTCACACAGCTCCACATGCATGTAGTGCATTAGTACATCCTTTTTTATACTGCATAATCATCTGAGAAGGTTTGCCTAAGACTCTTTGTATCTGTTTGTAAACTTCCCTTCCTTAAAATGAAGATTTAAAATTTAAGTCTTTCTTTTATAAAGCCGTTTACTAAAGACAAATGAAAACTCAGATGTTATCATGTCTGAGAAACTGCCTCTTTACCCATATTATGTGCCCCCTTCTGTACTCATAGCAGTCTGTGGGCATCTGTATCATTGAACTGATCACACCATCCTATGTGCCTTAAGTGTATGTTTGTGCATCACCCGATCTTGACCCAGAGCTCCTTCAGAGTAGTCTTTCTCCCCACTGTTGTCTCTCCTCAGTACAGAGTAGACACCTCAGTAGTTGAAATAACCAGGCTGTACTGATCGCACTGTGTATTAGACCCCAGTGACCCTCAAGTGGCTCCTGTCAGTTACACTCAGGTGAACATGCTAATCTGCAATCCAGACATTTTTGACCATAGACATAAGTTTTTGTGTGCATTTAGTCATTGAGATTGGAGCATCTGAACATCTGTTAGCCATTTTCAAGAGCTAAAGGGTACACACAAAAAAAGGGAGAGTTGAACTAAAGACAACAAAAAGGTACAGGACAATTGGAGAATTCTGCTTTTTTTTTTTTTTTTTTTTAACATCCCTTTACTCTGTCATGGGTCATGGAGGAAGGATGTTGAGAAGATCAGAAAACTACATCAAATAAAAAATGCATTTCCCCTTCCTTGTTCTGCTCTCCTAGCCAAGAATTTTATATCGTTTTTTAGAGCTAAGGGACCAGAAGGAGCTGAAGAAAAAAGGGTGAGCCACACACACAAAACCAAGGGCTTTATTTTTCTAAAGTGTAACCATTTAGGGGATAATAGCTGTTCCACTGATATTAAATCACACAAGGAAGGAGAAAGTAGAATTCATAAGAGGAAGGAGGAAAAAAACAAAAGGTAAGTTTTGAAGGTCTTTAAAAGACTAAAGCAATTATTAGTTATTGGAACTAAACAGGTAAGTAAAATACACTTTCAAGCAGAAGGAAGAGAAGGTTCTTAAAGTGTTGCTACACCTTTTGTGGAAACTTAAGACATATTCCCAGAGTTTGAGCTCAGTCTTAAGATACAGTTTACCTTTGATTCATTGGAAGTAAGACTCAGCCTGTTAATTCCTGTGTTGGGTTTTCAAGAAAACCTCTTTTCCCAAAAATAAGCCTATTGGGGGTAAAACAATTTTTAAGGTCAGAAGTTTCAAAGGAAGTTGGACTACACCCCTACATTAGAAATTATTTTTCACCCTAATTGGCCACTGGATCCTGTATCATTTTTAGTAAAAGACTGTGTTTAACTAAACCATTTGAAATATTATATTTGAAGCTAATATAACATGTTCATTTTATCACACATTTAATTTGGATGTGACAGAAATTTACAGTTTATTTTTCATCCAAAAATCTTGAAAAATATTCACTTAAAATGTGATGGCCAACAATATTTCCCACAATGCAGAGAAGACACAGAATCAAATATGGTGGGACCCAAAAAGCGGACAACATTCGAATTCTTATTAGACAAGACAGGGGCACCTGGGTAACTGTCAGTTAAGTCTCCGACTCTTGACTTCGGCTCAGGTTATGATCTCATTATCGTGGAATTGAGCCCCACATCGGCTCACTCACGCTGAGCATGGAACCTGCTTGGGATTCTCTCTCCTTTTCTCTGTGCCACTCTCCCGGCTTGCATTCTCTCTCTTTCCCTCTCTCTCTCTCAAAATAGATAAATAAACATTTAAAATGTATAAATTTAAAAAAAAAAAGGACGTAGCAAATGATACAGAACTAGTTCAAAGCTGAGGGGTTTTGTTTTGGTTTCAAAGTTTGTTGCTATTTTATTTTATTATTTTTTTAAAAAAATTTTTTTTCAACGTTTATTTATTTTTGGGACAGAGAGAGACAGAGCATGAACGGGGGAGAGGCAGAGAGAGAGGGAGACACAGAATCGGAAACAGGCTCCAGGCTCTGAACCATCAGCCCAGAGCCTGACGCGGGGCTCGAACTCAGGGACCGCGAGATCGTGACCTGGCTGAAGTCGGACGCTTAACCGACCGCGCCACCCAGGCGCCCCTTGTTGCTATTTTAAAGCACACGTAGGGGCGCCTAGGTGGCTTGGTCGGTTAAGCGTCCGACTTTGGCTCAGGTCATGATCTCACAGTCCGTGAGTTCGAGCCCCGCGTGGGGCTCTGTGCTGACAGCTCAGAGCCTGGAGCCTGTTTCAGATTCTGTGTCTCCCTTTCTCTCTGCCCCTCCCCTGTTCATGCTCTGTCTCTCTCTGTCTCAAAAATAAATAAACGTTAAAAAAAAAAAAAAAAGCACACATAGAAATCCCTCCATAAACACATTTCGGTGAATTTATACCAGTAATTTCAGTCAGTGAAATTGCCATTTTTTTGTCCTTATACCAGGTTGTTGGTGTAGCCCAGGCCATCAACAAGAGATCGGGAAATGGTGGGACATTCACTGAAAAAGATGAAAAGGTACCAAAACTTATGTCTGCTGTGATGTCAGTGTAGGAAGATGTTTTCTCTTTTTAGTGTATATAGACTTAGCTATTGCTGAAATTGTTGATCACAAAAAAATCACGGTTTAAAATGGTCTGAAATGTTCGAAAGTGTCTCTTTCCTATGGCTAACTACAGTGCTGACTTTGAGGTCCTAGGGGTAGTCAGTCCTCAGAAACCCCCAACTACCTCCTCACTGTGTCACCAAGTCCCCTGCCCCCCAAGGGCTGTGTGCATGTTGGGGCCATACAGAGGGTGACACGGTATTTTAACTATCTCATTTACCTTTCATCACTGCTATAAATAAATTCAACGCTGAGTAAAAACCCCTGAAGCTCCAAGTTCAGAACTCCAGGTCAGCTAAAAATTGGAATTGCCTCCTGGGGAAGCAAATTTCAGAATGTTTTATAAGCTTTGCACACAGACGGTGGGGCGCCAAGGTGTGAATTCAGGCTGGATGATGTGAATTTAGCTTCAGAAAGAGCGGCAGTCAGCATTATTTTATTACTCTTCCCATCCAACTCTGAAGGAATACATTCCATGCACCACATCGACATGCTTCCCGTTTAAGGACGGAAGCCCCTAAACCTGTTTATAACTTCATTCTGTCAGTAGGTTTTATTATTTCTCTTCCTGAATATGTAATTATATGTATATCGTGGAGCCTACTGAATTCTTCTTATTCAAGACTGTCGCTATTTATGTCCCTCCCCTGAAAATTAGTAGGAACGTTTGGAAGACATTCAAACAAGACAGAGTTATTTTTGTCTCCATGGTGTAGGCCGTACTGGCACTTATGTTGGTCCCCATGTTTTAATTTCTTCAGAACACAGCAAGTACCTTTTAAAATCAGTGTAATAGACATCTAGTCTCCTATTCTGTTAATGACACCTGAGAATATTTGGTGGGGAACATGGTTCTAGAATGGCTTTATATTTATATTTCATCATTTTCCCATTAAGGTAATCCCTTCTTGAAAGAGTTGCATTCGTAGGCTGTATCATCTCTGGGCAAAATAAGTATAATTCTAAATAAAGTATGCCATGGACAGACTTGTTTTAGTCAATAATTAATATAATTGTGAGCATACCACTATAAAATAGTGTACTGTGGATGACGATCCGTGTTAAAAAACATACTGAAGCTAATATTTTATACAACATATGGGACTGTTACTGCCAGTATTCTCCCAATAAGTATGTTAGCTTTCATTAGCCCCAGTAATAAGTTACAGGCTATTTATATAGTCTCAGCACAGATCCAGCTCTTAATATCATTCAGAGACAACACCAAATTTTGCATAGGGTGAATTTCAGTTTCAAATGGCATAAAGAGATCTGTGTCCTACTCCCTCCCGTTTTCTCCTTGGTAATTTGTAACTAGTGTATGACTTTAGGAGATGGTGTTAATACTGGTCATCTACTTACTGTACCAGTTAGCTAACACTTGCTCTGCATCAGTTCCTAATTCTGTGCAGAATTAACATGGACCCTTTGGGCTTTCTAATATTTATTTCAGCTATAAATACTTTGGGATGCCTTCTGTGTTTCAGATAATATAACAAGACAGTTTTGTAGACAGTTCTTAATTTGGCTGTTGTCTTCCCTGTTTTCTAGGACTTTGCTGCCTATTTGGCATTTTGTGGTATTGTTCTTCATAATGCTCAACTCTATGAGACTTCACTGCTGGAGAACAAGAGAAATCAGGCAAGTCTGATTACTAAAGAGAGCGTATAGGAATTCTTTTTTTAAAAAATTGTTTAATTTTTATCCAGGTAAAATATGTGTATGATTAAAAATCCACTTAATATTTTAGCTGTATCTTCTAATAATTTTTTTCCATTTCCTGTATTCCATGCTCTGTTGCTTTATCACTGTTAGAAAATATTCATTAACTTAAAAGAGGTGGATTTATTTGATTTACATCACTCTGTACTTGCCATTATCCTGTTCCACTAGTATCATTACATCTGTTTTAAGTTACTGGATGGGTTGCATTCATAATGTTAGATACGGCTGTTAGTTCTTGCCCTATCAACTAGAGACATCATCTGTTGATTCTATGCTTTGTAAAATGAGGATCTTAGCATCCCTCATCTTTCCTTCCCAACTGCCATGACTTGCCTCTGCTTTTCTCAACAGACCTTTTTCTGTTGCCCACATTGATAACATATATGTTGTTCTACAACCATGGTTAACTTTTAGTAAGCTTTAGTTTAATTCTCAAGTTGTGATTTAAAATAAAGTGTTTATAAGTACCGTGACTATGTAAATGTTCATATTACATTTGTTACACAACTTTCAGTTTTTCATGATGTTTCTGAATTCCATTCCTTTTTTTCCCCTTGAACTTTTCCCCTGAGTGTAGAGTAGCCTTCATGTTGTTAGTTTTTCCCCCATACTCCCCATTATTTAGGCATACTGTTGAGTTCTTTTCCTTGGAGATCTCAAAGTTGAGGTTTTCCACCATTTCTCTTCCAAGCTGAACTATATCTCCCCTGCCTGCTGTATAGGTGTCATCATAGAATTTTCCTTCACTGCTTTCTCAGAAGGGCTCCACTGGTTGTCCACTGGATCCCATAACTCCTTCTTTCTCAGTTTATGCCCTTGTTTTATTGCAACATATTCTCAATTAATTTCTTGAGAAAGAGTATTGATAGGGTAAGTTTTCTGAGTCCTTGCATGTTCGAAATTGCCTATTATATCATCCTACCAGTTTGGCTGGGTATAAAATTATAAACTGAAAAATCACTTTCTCAGAATTTAGGGGTGGTGCTTTTGTCTTCTAACTAGCGTCCCTGTTGTACTGATCCTTGGCTCTGTGTAGGTGTTTTGTTTTGTTCTGTTTTTTGTCTAAGCTTTTCATATCATGTCTCTATATCTTCTTTTTACAAGTTAATTTTATAATGTGACTCTTTTTCATTTGTCATACTGGTACCTGGTCATCCCTTTCCATCTGGAGGCTTAAACCCTTCCTTTCTATGTAATTCTTTTTCATTACTTCTTTGATAATTCCTCTCTCCCACCCTATATTTTCTCTTTTTAGATCTTGTGTTAATAAAGTATTGGATCTTCCATTGCCTTTGCTTACAGTATCTTCCTACCTGGTCTCCCTGCTCTGCTCTTGCCACCCATTAATCTAGTCCCCATTTTTACAAACACAGATACAAGCCTGTTACTTTCTTCCTGCAGTCCATCATAGTCCAAACTGCTTCCAAAGACATACAGGGCTTTTGAGATTCCTTCTCCACTTGAGTCTGCAATCTCATCTCCCCAACTCTCCTCCTCACACTCTATAGCTTCTCTTAAAACTTGATTAAGACTTATAGTGTATGCTACCCTCTCTCAATTTAGTTGCTTTTGACTGAAATATTTCCCTTTCCCACTTCACCCAAATGATGCCTGCTTATCTCTCAGGGCTCAGCTAGCATAGCATCTCCTCAAATTTTCTTTGACACCCTTTCTTCCTCCTCTATACACAGATATTCCGTGAGATTAGAAGACATTCTATGGAATTCAAAGGAAAGAGAAATTACCAGGAAAAAACACAAAAGGACCTCTTCAAATTTTGTCTGTTTTGGACAGTATTAACTGTGCTATGTGAAAATGCTGATAAATGTTGATCTCAGAAGTTTGGAACAACAGCAATGACAGTGTGTTTTATGTATCAGATAGTATTCAAAATGCTTTAGAAATGTTCACTTATTTAGTGCTTACAATAATCCTATGATTTTATATTATTATATTACTGTTATCCCCATTTTTAAGGAACTGGCCCTACATCACAAAGCTCACAGGGAGGGAAAGCAGGATGAAAAACTGATGACTCCGGTTTCAGAGTCTGTGATTGTAATCACTATACTAACTGTACTAACAATCAATATGGAAGCTCTGGTAGTAAATAGAGACTTACGTATTTAATACTTGAATGCAAACTTGGTTGCAAGTTGTTAGACTGTAAATAAACAACTTATAAATTGTATAAATCATTGTATTGCTTTAATAATTACAAACAATTACTAAGTAATAAACTAAATTTTCTTGTCTAGGTGCTGCTTGACCTTGCTAGCTTAATTTTTGAAGAACAGCAATCATTAGAAGTAATTCTAAAGAAAATAGCTGCCACTATTATCTCTTTCATGCAGGTGCAGAAATGCACCATTTTCATAGTGGATGAAGATTGCTCCGTGAGTACAGAGTATGACTTCTTTATTTTTAGAAAGACAGAAACCTATGTTCCTTAAAGCACAGCTTTTGAACCTCATGTTAGCCTCAAATCTCTCGATAAAACCTAACTGTTTATTGTTTATGCAAAGCCAATCAGAGTATGAGCTGTTCTGGTTGAACAGGGGTAGAGGTGAGGTGAGAGGATGCCTTCCATGCACCATTTCACCTTTGTGTCCCTCCACTAAGTGGTTACCATGGGAATATCCGTGTGCTGCTTTTGTCAATGACTACACTACCTTGATGGAGAAATACATTGTCATTATGGTGTGCAGACCTTTTGTGGTCAGGAATAGTGGTGCCCTGGTTGCGATGAACAAGTAGACCCCCATTCTGAGTGGGTTGGGAATAACATTTTCTTTTTATCAGAAATCGGCTAGAAACCAAAGGGCATGGCCCAATAGAGGCAATATTATTAAAGGTACTTGTTAGTCCTAAATCCTTTACCAGCAATGGAAAACCACTAAACTGTTCTAATTGGCATATTTCAATCCATTGATGTGTAATGTAAAGAAACAGATGTGTGTGGAAAGATGGAGTATTCTCACCGAGTGCTGGTTGCTTCCAGACAGGCCAGTTGAATTCATGGTTAGAATCAGAGCTCCTAGCCTAAAGCAGTTTTCTTCTGTGCAGTTTCTTTCCCTTTTTACCTATGAACCACTACTTCTGGGATATATCTTTTTATGTCATTTATTTTCTTTTTCCTTTAGACCCTGAGAATAGGCTCTTCATTGGCGGGTTAGGAAAGAGAGTGGGGATCACCACTTGTATAGTCTGTTGTAATCCATCTATGATATCTGAATTGATGGGGTTTTTAGGAAGTAGAATAATAAAAGATATGTAATATTTATATTAAAATTTCAAAAATTGTTTTAGATAGTAAGACTGTACTATATGACTCAACATTTTCTGAATCATTTTGTGGTGTATGGGTGTCTAAGTCTCATTAACTGGATATCAAATGAGAACTTACTGTGGTAAGGTAGTCAGTATTCTCTTAGATACTATTTCATAGTTTCAGTCGGTTACAAAGTCCTTAATACGGAGATGATTGCAAGTAGCTATCCTTTTAAAGTTCAGGTCAGAACTCATTAATGCAGTAAGTCAATTTACAATTTTTGCTCCGTGACCTGTTCTTTAGCATTTAATTTTTGAAAGTTATACGTAAAACACTGCTTTTTTAGACAACTTAAATATCACTTTAATTAACATCCAGCTCATGCGCCTACCGGTTAACATCTGCCATGGCAGCAACTGACTTGGATCATTGGTGCTTTGCAGTATAGCTCAGCAATGTGAACATTAATGTATTTTGTTCACTTTTTAAACCAACTTAATTTGTTGAGTTTGGGAATCAAGTGGCTTGATGTCCATTTATACAATAACTTTTTGTTTAAAAAGATTTCAACATAAGCAAAAATCCAAATGTAAGGAACAAAGGACTCAGTTCTTCTCTCCCCAAATTAAACTAATATCATTGTTTTATTTGTGTGTTTCCCTCCAATTCTTTATTCAGTTGCAAATGTAGCATGGGTATGAATATGTATTCTGTTTTTTAATGTAACTTCCAAAGTATTTCTCTGTGTTGCTAATCTTCACAATTTTTTTTTTTTGAAAATTTTTTTTTAACGTTTATTTATTTTTGAGACAGAGAGAGACAGAGCATGAACAGGGGAGGGGCAGAGAGAGAGGGAGACACAGAATCCGAAACAGGCTCCAGGCTCTGAGCGGTCAGCACAGAGCCCGATGCAGGGCTCGAACTCACGGACCGCGAGATCATGACCTGAGCTGAAGTCGGACGCTCAACCGACCAAGCCACCCAGGCGCCCCTCTTCACAATTATTTTAATGATCTCATAAAATATGTCTTTTAAAAAGATCTATCAACAGCAATCAATATATGCATAAAAGCTAAAACATGGATTTTGAATAACTATGGAGAAAATTTGAAGCTACCATATTCATTAACACCTGGTAGAAAAACAAAAAACAAGTAGTACGCAAATGAGCGTTTTGCAAGTGAATATCAGAAACTGGTAAGAACATGGGAAGGCAACTTGAGGCTGTCAGGAACGGAGTACTTGTGTCAGTTTATTCTAACTTGAAAAATATCACAAGTATTGTCATCTTTCCTCAGTTGCACACACTTACATGTGTGTATTTAGATAGATTTCATTACATTGTCAAACTTATTTCTCAGTCCATGTTATCCTCTGTTTTCAGGATTCTTTTTCTAGTGTGTTTCACATGGAGTGTGAAGAATTAGAAAAATCATCAGATACTTTAACAAGGTAAGGTAGCTTCTCCTCTGTCTTTATCAAAAGTCCAGCTGGCCCTTGAACAACATGATTGGAACTGTGTGGGTCCACTTATACATGGATTTTTTTCAATAAATACAGTATACTACTATAAATGTATTTTCTCTTCCTTATGATTTCCTTAGTAACATTTTCTTTTCTCTAGCTTATTTTATTGTAAGAATACGGTATAAAGGGGTGCCTGGGTGGCTTAGTTGGTTGAGCATCCCACTCTTGATTTTGGCTCAGGTCACGATTCCAGGGTTGTGGGATTGAGCCCTGCATCAGGCTCTACACTAAGTGTGGAGCCTGCTTGGGATCTCTCTCTCCCTCCCTCTCTCCCTGCCCTTCTCCCACTCATGCTCACATACAAGAGAAATAAATAAACATAAAAAGGAATACAGTATATAATACATATAACATACAAAATGTGTGTTAATCAATTGTATATGTTACAAGTGAGGCTTCTGGTCAAGAGTAGTCTATTAAGTTTTGGGGGAGTCCAAAGTTATATGTGAATTTTTTATTATGTGGGGTATTGGCACTCCTAACCCCCCATCGTTTAAGGGCTAACTGTATATATAATACTGGCTAAATAGCTATTTTGTGACCTGTTTAAGACACAGAAGCTATGGGATGCTTTCCCCCACCCCACCAACCAAAAATTTTATTCCTGAAAATACTTTATTCTTTGATGACAAAGTTCCAGTGTTTTTTCCCTATAGTTGACCTATAGGAGAATTCCCAATATAGTGAATGGTGTCAAAAGTAGCATAGACCTATGTACAATATTTTTGTGGACTGACTCATTTAAGGCCCACAAGTTTATATTGCAGTTATATTTTTCATTGAATATTGGACGCTCACTGGAAATTTGATAGGCTTCTGAACAAACTTCTCTTCAAGTGTGCTGTGATTTGTAACCAGCCACAGGGATTTAACTAGTAACAGAAGGAAGCCTATGATCTCTGTCACACCAATACATACACCCAAAGGCTAGAATCAAACCAGATCTCTATTTTAGCTCATGTGTTTGTCATATTTTCTGTAATTTAAAAATTTGTATTAATTTTTGTTGTGGTTAATTATCACTTGGATAATAGAAAATATTTATAAAATTGAGGTTAGAGATATCATTGCCCCTATTTTATTTGTGCTTTTTGAAGAATTTTGATAAGGACTTAGAATAAACTACCAAATGTTCTTTCTCAGATTCCCTTTTCCATCCTTAGTAAAAAACTGGTGTTTTTTGCTTAAGTGATAGGCTATTCTGAGGAATACAAGTCTGCAGGGTAAAGTGACTGGAATTCTTAGGTATAGTGTTATTTATCACAGTTTTCATTGTTCATTTGTTTCAAATTATTTCACCCCCTTAAATAACTTATCTCAAATTTCTCAATATTATTTTATCCCTAATTGTTGATGTCATATATAAAAGCTTCATATGATCATGGAAATACAACATTGTCCTAACTTTACTATTTGATACTAAAACTTACTATTTGATATTTGATATTTTTTACTGCAGTTAACCTATTAGAGAATAATTTCATGTAGTAAATGGTATTGCTATTAGTAAAAGTAAAATTGTTATTAGTAAAAGTGCTATTAGCTTCACTGACCATGAGTCCTTTGAAGATAACCTCTGTGCAAATCTAAACTATAGAACATTCTGTAAGATAACTGTCCTGGTCTCTTCAAAAAGTCAGTGTCATTAAACAAAATGGAGGGAAGTACTATCTTGGACGTGATAGCCAAATGCAATGCATGAATTTTGGTTATTTTGATTAAAACAACTATCAAAAGAAAGTTTTTGAGAAAAATTGGAAATCTGAATGTGGATTGGATTGTAGATGCTGATGGGGGGAATAATCGTTACTATTCTTTGGAATTAGGAAGATATTGGGGTTAGCAGGAAACTTTTTATTTTTGTAAGATTCATCCTGGTGTACTTAAGGATGAGGTATTAGAATGTCTGTACCTTCCTTTAAAATAGTTCAACCAAAGATAAATAAGTAACTATCTAAATTTAATACATTTAAACAAGTAAATATATTCACACATACATACGTAGATAAAACAAATGTGGCAAACATTATGAATTGTGGAATCCAGAGTAGGATATTCATTTTATTTTCAACTTTTTTGTATTTTTCAAAAAGTTCATTAAAATTGGAAGAAAATGTTTATAATAAAAATTTTTTGTAATAAATGCAATAAAAAAATTGGAAACGGAAAATCTCTGTAGATCATGTAAAGCAGAATTGCCTGAGTTTACAGCTGTCTTCAAGAACAGAGTACTTCAGTGCACAGCCTGGTTCTGTTCAAACCCTGTTACGACTGACCCCTGGTAGGTCTGAAGACCTGTCTTTCATTCTCTTCTGCCCCTCATGCTCTCTCACGTTCCCTATCCTCTTATGTCTTCCCTCATCAAGATGGAGACACCTTTGACCATGGTGACTTAAAGTTTAGTTGGTTAAGTGATTATATGTATATCAAAACTGATTAGTTCTAGACTATTACTTTTAACAGTGTGATACAATGAAAGACCTTTTCTCTCATTAAAACAATTCAGGGAATTCGCAAAGGGTCAGATGTAACTTGGGGGCAGTTGGGGAATTCATCTGACTCAGAAGGTACAACTGACTTAAACGTTTATTGCTAACTTGGGCCTGGAGCGCGTAGTCAAAGTAGATAAACCATGGTATCTCTCTCTACCTGAGATTTTTCAGCTACCTGGAGTTTTTGGTTCACAAAGATAAAACTGACCTTCGCTTCCCTCTGGGCATTGCTGGTCATGACAAGTTTATATCCTATTACCATGTGTATTCTTTTCCTAAGCCCCTCTGTGCACCATTATATTTTCTGGCATATTTGACATTGTTTTAGTAACTTTTGGGTCCTTTCTGAATGTGTGATAATAAGCCCATGTCTTGGTGAGTATTGTGTGTTTCCCTTTTAATAAGTGCTGGTATCTACTGCCTGGATCAGTTATGAAGTTTCTTATTCTTAGGAAGAGCATTAATATAATTTTGGTTTTATGATGCTATGACATTTTTGTTGCTTTTAAAAATTTTTTTTAATGTTTATTTTTGAGAGAGAAAGAGAGAGAGAGACAGAGCACAAGTAGGGGAGGGACAGAGAGAGAGACACACACAGAATCTGAAGCAGGCCCCGGGCTCCAAGCCTTCGGTACAGAGCCTGACGTGGGGCTCAAACTCACGAACTGCGGGATCATGACCTGAGCTGAAGTTGGACACTTAACCAACTGACTGAGCCACCCAGGTGCCTCTTTGCTGCTTTTTATAAAGAATGCTTTAGAAAGCTTCCAGGTAAAACACATGTAAATATTTGATTCTTTTACTTTTTAGATTGCATAATGAATTGCTATATATGCAAATATAGACATACATTTAATGTATTTACATATATCCATAGGTATGATACTTTATATTAACAGTATAAAATGATGAAATGATATGATATAAATGATATGAAAATGACATAAATGATATAATGACCATATGTGTAATTTAAAAAACAAACAAAGAGACAAACCAGAAAATAGACTTTTTAATACAGAAAACAAACTGGTGGTTGCCAGAGGGGAGGTGGGTGAAATAGATAAAGGGGATTAAGAGTTCATTTATCTTGGGGCGTGTGGGTCGCTGAGTCAGTTAAGTGTCCAACCCTTGATTTTGGCTCAGGTCTTGATCTCACAGCTGGTGAGTGTGAGCCCACATTGGGCTCTGTGCTGACAGTGCAGGGCCTGCTTGGGATTCTCTCTATCCCTCTCTCTCTCAAAATAAAAGTTGTTTTTTTTAAAAAAAAGAGTTCATGGGGCACCTGGGCGGCTCAGTCGGTTGAGCTGCTGACTTCGGCTCGGGTCATGATCTCACGGTCCGTGAGTTCGAGCCCCCCGTCAGGCCCTGTGCTGACAGCTCAGAGCCTAGCGCCTGTTTCAGATTCTGATTCTGTGTCTCCCTCTCTCTGACCCTCTCCCGTTCATGCTCTGTCTCTCTCTGTGTCAAAAATAAATAAACGTTTAAAAAAAAATTAAAAAGAGTTCACTTATCTTGATGAGCACTGAGAAGCATATAGAATTTTTGAATCACTGTATTGTACACCTGAAACTAATATAACACTCTATGTTCATTATACTTGAATTAAAAAAAAGAGTAAAATAAAAAAGAGCATAAAATGATGAGTTATATACATTTACCTTTGAATATATGTACAGCAGCATATGTCTGTATAATCACATTTTATGTATTGGCATTTTGATTTTTATTACAAATTCAGCCTGGTCCTCTAATTTCTAATGAAAGCTCAACAACCCCAGTGATTTGGTATGATAGTGACCTCTACTGGTAAATATGCATTTTAAAAAAGTGTGGTCTTATTTATTTGATTTATTTTGAATAGTGTGTTCCCTCTCTGTAGGCAAAATGGAAGGCATTTTTCCATTTATTTTTGTCATCATTCCAAGATAGTCTTAGTATAAAGATATTTCTATAAAGAATAAATAAATAGGTCAGTGTGATTACCTTAAGAGAGTAATTTCATGGATCATTTTAACTGATTCCTTAACTAATTGTATAGCATTTGAAAGTATTCACTGATGCCTTATGTCAGCTAAACACTTAAAGTTAGCCTTTTAGCGGTGCCTGGGTGGCTCAGTTGGTTAGGCGTCAGACTCTTGATTTCAGCTCAGATCAGGATTTTGCTGTTGTGAGATCGAGCCCCACCTTGGTCTCCATGCTGGGTGTGGAGCCTGACATTCTCTCTCTCCCTCTCCCTTTGCCCTTTCCCGCTTCCATGCAATCTCTCTCTCTCAAAAAAATAAAGTTAGCCTTTAATTAATGATACAGTAAAAGGCCTTTTGGTGATATAACTCGTCTTTATTTTTATAAAAATTAGATATTAGGCCTAATTTTGCCAAACCTCTGAATTAAAAATGATGTGTAGTGACTTCAGCATTTTGAAAAAGGACTAAACCAATATTGACACTTCACTGCAGACTCTTCATTATGTTTCTAAAGTTGTTTATTGATAGAATGCAGGACTCTCCAATTCTCAGTCTTAAACACTTTGCCAATCCAAACTCTCTCCCATGAGATGAAATGCTAGGCAATTTTATGATGTCAGCTGTAAGCAAATCGTTCTTTTAGGCGTTCATTTCAGTTGAAAAGCATGACTTAGTATTTGTCCAACCAACCTACTAATTATCTTTTATAAATTAAAATAACACATTGAAGACAGTTTTGAAATGTTAAGTGTAAAATGAAAATAAATATTCAGGGTGAACATTATACATAATTATTAGAATCACATCATCAGTGAGATAAAGCACAGTAAAGCTGTTGTGAGTTGGGTTGCCTAAGAATTTTGGAAGGGAAGCTCATCTCCAGGTGGTGGGAGGTTTTGGAGTTTCTGTGCTTCGTTTCATAAGAGCCATCCAATTAGAAGGGAAAAAATGGCATTTTAGTGCTATAGTTTCATTGTTAATTAACTTGATGTTAATTTATAATTGCACATTTTTATCATAAAATGAAAAATGGATAGAATTAATTCTTTAAGCTCACTTTCTTGGAATATATATACTAGTTAATACTTGTTATTGATTTTTGTATTAGAAAACAGAATTATAGTAAATACAGTAACACTATAAAAAGTAGTAAAAAGGTTTTTACAATTTAAAAACCTGTGGATACTAAGTAGATGAAGAGCATACACTCTGAAGTCAGACTGGTTGAAATTTAAGTTCCATATTTTACTAGCTGTAGGGCTTTTTGTAAATGATTTAACCCCTCAAAGCCTCAGTTTCTTCATCTGTAAAATGGGGATACTGATAGCGGGATTATAGTCAGGACTAGATGAGATAATATACACAAATGCTTCAGAAAATTTTTGGCACGTGTTAAGTACCAAGTCAGTGTTAGCTGTTGTTTCCATGTCTCTGTGATGGAGTTTTCTGTCTTTGACTTGTATAGCCTGTGATTCCCATTTAGTTCTAAAGCACATACATTTCTCACTGTGTCCAAGCTTCATGTTCCTGTCTTCTCAATAATTTATTCATATACATCCATTGATACTCACTGTGCAAAAAGCAGTGGATGTCACAGGTAGCCCAAGTTCTCCAAGAAGCAAATGCCAAGACTAGATTAAATGTGCAGGAAATTTATTAGGGGAAACTCCCCGTGAGGCTAAAAGGGGACAGAGCTAGGAGAGCTGTGGACCTCCACACAAGTCTAACCTAGAGTGAAAGAGAGGAGAAAGAAGGGATGCGGGGGGATGGGCAAAAGAGGTGAAGGGGTAGGAGGTACAGGCTTCCAGTTATGGAATGAGTAAGTCATGGGGATGAAGGGCACAGCCTAGGGAATATGGCCCATGGTATTGTAAAACCACCTGTATGGTGACGGATGGGACCTACACTTGTGGTACACAGCATAACATACAGATTGCTGAATCCTGAGGCACCTGGGTGGCTCAGTCAGTTGAGCATCCAACTTCGGCTCAGGTCATGATCTTGCAGTTCATGAGCTCGAGCCCCACATTGGGTTCTGTAATGACATCTCAGAGCCTGGGGCCTCCTTTGGATTCTGTGTGTGTGTGTGTGTGTGTGTGTGTCTCTCTCTCTCTCTGCCTCTCCCTTGCTTGCACTCTGTCTCTCTCTCAAAAGTAAGTAAATATTTGAAAAAAATTAAAAAAAAGAATTGCTGAATCCCGTGTTGTACACCTGAAAGGAATGTTAACATTGTGTGTCAACTATACTTTCAGAAAATTTTTTGAAGAAGATAAATTTTTAATTTAAAAAAGTATCATAAAATATCTCAAAGCAGAAAAAAAGGAAGAGAGAAAAACTTAATAAAATTCTTTCAGGCATGTTTGATTTTCCCCTTGGTTTGAAATGTGTGAATGATTATGGGGGTGGATAAAGCAAATAACTGAGGAAGTAAAACAGACAGGGACTGGACCTCAGTCATTCTATAAGCTGATGAAAAAATAAGACATGGAAGAAAATTTGTATGGATTTTACATAAATGGCACAAAAATCAACCTGCCCATTTAACGGTGGTAATAGCACTACTTATGACATTTTAAAACTTGTTTTAGAAATCTGAATAATTCTGGGTCTTTGTCTTTTCAAAACATTTAAATTGTAATAACTACCAAAGTTGTGAATCATCACTTTTAAAGTGCATTTCCAATTAAGACATACACTTTACCCTATAATTTAAGACTAGTGTATATCTCTTATCATTTATTTAACTCTGTTTTACCCATGTTTTTTCACTTCACGGAAAGAACTCATATCTGTTATTTCCACAGGGAGCGTGATGCAAACAGAATCAATTACATGTATGCTCAGTATGTAAAAAATACTATGGAACCACTTAATATCCCAGATGTCAGTAAAGACAAAAGATTTCCCTGGACAGTAAGTAAACCAGTTTTAAACTTGGAGCTCGAACACTGTTTTCCCATCAGATCCACACTTACAAGGACTCTTCAGCTGAAGGTCTTAGAACTGGCTCTTTCAGAGTGATCTGCTGAAGGAAAATAAAATAGTTCATAACATCTCTTAAGGGATGGTTAGCTGTACTCACATATTTTTCCCTCTACTTGGATCAGTTTTTTAATGTGTAATAATGAGTTATCAACTAATTTTGAGGCAATTTATTACCTACTTAATGTCAGTGACATTCCTTAGATAGTGTTGCTATAGTTCTTGAGTTTATCCTAAAAAATTAAGTTCCATTTGGCTCAAACTTATATAGCTGGTAATCTACTGCAGTGAGCAGCTCTGTGGAGAAATGAGTATATTTTCTTTGACAGCAAAGCTACAAAGATCAGTAGTATCTCAGACACTGAAAACTTTGAATTGTCTTGTTTTCTGTCTCTGGAAATGCATTGCACTTTGAGGCAGCTGCCTTGATTTTGTTATTTGCAAATCTAGAAGACCCAATATGGGCAGTAGAAACAGTGGCAGTCCTAAAGAAACACAAGTTTGTAGCATTGGTATCCCAGATAGTGTAGTGCTTTTTGGATTCTGCCCATCTTGTTAAGTTATTGAGACATCTGCTACACCAGTATAGTAAATAACTGCATAAATATTTGCTTAATATTACCAAAAGTTGCTTGGGAAGTTTACAATGAAAAAAAAGAAATATAGGATATTTATTACTTTTAATAATGTAAAGACTAATTGGTTTATATTGCATTTATGTGAACTTCATTGTTATTTGTACATTTTCTGCACTCTGATGTTATCTCAAGCTAATAAAAGATGAATATATTAGTGGTTTCAGATGTCCAGTATAGTTTACATAACAACTAATGGGCAAATCAGTCTCTTCATAATTTGTACCTGTTTTGTTTTATTTTTGTTTTTGTTTAGAATGAAAACACAGGAAGCGTAAGTCAACAGTTCATTAGAAGTTTGCTTTGTACGCCTATAAAAAATGGAAAGAAGAATAAAGTGATAGGTAAATTCTTTTACTAACCCATACTCTGGACTTATTAAAGAAAAAAATGTATTTCCAGAAGCTTTTTTCCTTCAAGTGTAAACTGAAGAAATAAAATGTGTGAAAAAAGATAAAAATTGGAATAATGAAAGACGTTTGAAATAATTTTACATTGATAAATGTTGACAGACATTGTTAAATATCTTAACTGTAACATATTTTTGTAATTATTATAATGCTATTTCAACAGAATTTTTGTTGAAAGATGATGTGTTGAAAGTTTGTATACTGAGAAACATTAGGTCAATAATGTGTGTTGTTTTAGCTATCACTTCATGGCTCTGATTTTCTGTTAAATATGTGGTTTAGAGTTTAGAAGGTATTCATTTGTTCAAAAATATTTATTGAGCACTCTGCTGTTCTAGTGATCTGGAATAAATCAGCAAGCAATGTGGAAATCCCTGCCCTCAGGGAGTTTACATTCTAAGGTTATAGAAAAATGTCTACTTCAGGAATGCTGGAAGAATGCATCCTCAGAACAAAGTGGAATGATGTTTCCTATTATTGACACTTTTATTTCTTGGCATTACAAGTTATATTAAGAGTAGTACGGAAAATATGAGGTTTTCTATGTCAGCGTGCATGACTGACACGTGAAAATAGTCTGAACTGTTAACATTGTCCCAAGAACTTGGAAATAAAGGAAATATGAAGGCTTTCTAAAGGCTAACCTTTTAAATCAAAAGCCTAATGAAGTAAGGCTTAGAAATGTCAATTTACCTTAAAGTAAAAGTCTGAATAGTTTCTAGGTTGCAAGACTTAACTATAATTTTATTGAAAGAGGGTATCAGAAAGATGGGGGAGGAGAGGTATTATTAATGAAAATAGAAAAAAAAAAACACAAATACCTATCCAGATTCTGTCCAGCAGTCAGGGAATTTTTGTCCCTCAAGTGCAGATGGATGTAGTAAGTTGTGTCAGTCTGGGTAGAGTATTCTGACCAAGTGGCGAGGCCATCACTTAGGGGGCAGTGGATGTAGCAGGTTGTAGCCATCAGTGATTCCAGTGCCTTTGCTGGTGCACATCCTTCTTGTGAGACAGATACACCAGGGGATACTATGAAGCATCCCACCAATCAGACTTCCCTTGCTCTGATTATTTTTTTCCCAAGGTAGCTTAACTCATAGGAGGAGAATGCATTATTCATATACTCGAAAATATATGGATGGCTTTGACAGCTGTTTCTAGTTATAAATCAGTGAATTGGACTTGAGGCAATGGACTGGAGTTGCAGGTGCACATACTCCTATTCCCTGGGACAGATCTGTTTCTTGCTGTACGTGAATATTCTGCTGTTAGATATCAGTCTTGTGAACTTAGTTACAGTGCCTCTACCCCCAGAGAAATGGCTCTGTCCTCAGTCATGGTAATCTAGTTTCTAAGGCTACAAGGCCAGGAGTCATATCCTGACTGTGGTGTGAATTGCCTAGTAAAGTCTCTAGAAACCAGCCTGGGGACTCCCAGCCGAGCTGTTTGGTCACCTGCACTCTTCACAGATCTCAGAGAGAAAAGTAGAGGCTGCTGAATACATAGTATGGGAATTTTCTTTTCAAGATTATCATCCATGAGTTTGCTAACATAAGCAATAAGGAAACTGACAAGGGTGCCTTACAATATGATACCAAGTAAATGTTATATTATAAAAATTTTATTTGGTCGGGAGCGCAAGGTGAAAACTACATTGTAAATATTACGCTTTTTTAAAAGAATGCTTTTTGATATAAGCTGCCTCTGACCTTTGCAAATGTGAAGTGAAATTCCAGAAGGGATGCATTATTTACTAGCAAGTTTTCATAATGAGGACTGAGTGGCAACTTGCTACATCAGGTCAGATCTTTGCTTTTCCTCAGCAGCATCTCTTTGGAATAATAATTGGGAATGGGGAGTAGCTGGAGGAAGTTCTCCATCAGGCTTTGTCATCACTTGACACAAATGTGAGCTGGTTCAGTGAAGTGCAAACAGCCCCAGGTGGGGAGGGGACTCAGCATCCATTTGGCTCCACTCTTCCTTTAACCATTTAAAACATGAGCACATTATTCACCTCTGCCGAGTTGAACCTTTCAGATCTGTTCACATTCTGTGATCCTGTCACGTTTCCTTCAAGTGAGCAAAAAAAAAAAAAAAATCAAAAATACCAGTTGAAGTGATCAGACTTGGCATACATTTTGTGTCACCCTACTTGATAACAGAGCCAAAAGCAAGCAAATGTTATCTTTGGAGAGGAAAGTTCCCTATTAATAAAAAGAAAGAAAAAAATGGGGGTTTTGGTGGGGGCTCAAGTTGATTCCAAGAAAGAGAAGGAACATTTCCAGTGCTCCCTGCTGCTTAAAAGTGTGACAAAACAGAAAATTTGAATTCTTGCCTGTGTTTTGTGCCCACAGATGTGGCATGGAAAATGTCATGGCTGTAGATAATTTTTCTTGCATATCACAGGCCAGATTCCTCTATTATGTAATTCTAATAGAGAATCCCCATAGAGTTTCATGCGGAAAGGCAGACAGGACCATGTGTTTTTTGTAATCTTCCTTCCCCCTCATATTTTTCCGTTACTGACATTTAGATGAAATTATAGACATTAGACCAGTGTGAGGCCTGTTGTATTCCCTGAGGCATTGTTTCATATCAAATGTTTTCTTAGTGCTCTGGCTAATAGAGAGTGTTTCTAGAGTTTTGCTTCCAGTGCTATTAAGGAAATATTTTTCTCATTCAATATTCATTTATTTTAACCAGTTATTTCCCCTATTTATTAGGCTAAATATGCCTTTTTCCCAAATCATATTTACCAGGAATTCTTACTGCTATTTTCCATGCCCATTTCAGGACAGATTTTGAAGAAATTAGTCCCATTCCCATTCCCTCACCTCCCCCAAACTCTAAAGTGGAGTAGAACATCTCCACTTTAAATAACTTACATTTTCATCTCTTTGTTAATGAAAAATATAACAAGAATTGTAGTGTTATATTACACATTCTTGATTGTGAAGTATGGGAAATATGTACAGTTGATTCTTCAAGGGAATTAGGGGGACTGACACCCCCTCCCATGCAGTCTAAAATCCATGTATGACTTTTAAATCCCACCAAAGTTAACTACTAATAGCCTACTGTTGACCAGAAGTCTCCCCAGTAACAAAAACAGCTGATTAACACATATTTTATTTATTATAGGTTTTATATACTGTATTCTTACAATAAAGTAAGCTAGGGAAAAGAAAATGTATTAAGAAAATCATAAGAAAGAGAAAATACATTTACAGTTCTGTACTGTATTTATCAAAAAAAAATGCACGTATAAGTGGACCTCACCATTCCAATCCATGCTGTTCAAGGGTCAACTGTATTTCTTAACTGAATGTGTGTTCTAAACTGATGGCTACCCTAACCCTCTGCTCATGTCTGTGTTGCAATTTGATTCTAAGGCATAGATAACTATTCTAAAATTATATGTTTAAATTTGACACTGCTTCCCTTTATTTTTCATATGAAGTGTTACCATTTGGCAATATCACTAACTTCTCATTTGCTTATAGAAATATTTGCTAGGATTTTCCCAATGCAAGTATAATGAAACTGTGCAGTGTCATCCATGGTACACATTGCCTATAATGCTTAAAGTTATCTGGTTTTTTCCTCAGAGAATTGTAAATTATGCTTAGTTATAATAAGTTCCAGGCAATGAGACTGTAGGGACAGTAATAATTGGAAGAAAATGAGAAAAAATTAAGCTAAGAATGTATAAGTTAGAATTATAAAAGTGAAAATATATAAAATAAAAATAAATAAATCAAAGGATTATAGTTTTAAGAAATTATTGCAAAAATAGCAAGAAAAACTTTATAGTAGCACTAGAAAACAGAAGATTACCTTTACTGGACTAGAAATAGTGAGAGAATTTCTGGAAGATATGAGGTATATATCATTTGTAAGAACGCATTTTACACAAAGTGGGAAAAATTTGAATAGAGGTGACAATAATAATATCAGACAAAGTCAAATTTAAGGTAAAAACATACTGTAAAGGGTCACTTCGAAATTTATTAAACTTAAAATCCACCAAGACAGTGTAATTGTCATAAATATTTCTAATAAACTAGCATCATTGATATATAAAAGGCAAAGCTATTAAAAATAGAGGGAGAAATGGACAAAATGGAAGTCTTTAGAACACCACATCTCATAGAAAGTTAAACTCCAGGAAAAAATAAGGAAACATTAGCATTAATATAAAAAAATGAAGTGGATTTAATAGGCAAATATAGATTTACTTTTATATTTCATAACCTAAAAATACAAATTCCTGTCAAATATCCATCAGAAACTTACAAATATTAATGATACACACATATATAACACAAACTTGGTCATTTCCAAAACAGAATTGATGACCACTCTCATGAATCACAATGCATTGGAATTGGAAATGCATAATAAAAGGACAAGTGGGAAGGGAAATTCTCAGTTGGAAACTGAAAAGTATTCTCCTTTGTGATGATGGAGAAATCAAAAGCCAAAATGAGAGTACTTCATTTTAGAAAATTGATGGTTGTATCAACATAACATAAAAACTCAAGGTATATGGTCAAAGCTATGCTCAGAGGAGAGATACAGCTTTAACTATTTTGTTATTATTAGGAAATAATAAAGTCATTTGAACTAAGAATTCAGTTGAAGAAATTAGAAAAACAGCACCCTCTCTTTCTTACTTCTATGCTGCCCCCCCATAAAGAAATAAATAGAAAGCAGAGAAAAGTAATTGAAATGATAAATTCATGAAATGGGAAGGGATAATGAAAAAAAGAGATAATGGGGAAACAATAATAATAAGCAAACCTGCAGCAC
Source organism: Acinonyx jubatus (assembly GCF_027475565.1). Lineage (NCBI taxonomy): Eukaryota > Metazoa > Chordata > Mammalia > Carnivora > Felidae > Acinonyx > Acinonyx jubatus. Next base: position 102,239,846 of record NC_069382.1, read on the forward strand.
ATATAATGAGGATAATAAGAGAAAAACACAAGTAACAATGAATAAAAAATAACAACTATTGCCCAGAGGAAATTCTAGCCAAAGCAGAGGGGAGGAGATGAAACAATGTGAGATACAGAAAAAGAAAAGGCAAAATAAAACAACTTCCAGATGATATGATTGTGAAGTGGAAAACCTAAGAGAATCAGCTGAAAGTATTTCTCTACAGAGAGTTCTAAAACTTCCTGGTTTTAAAATTATTTAAAATTTTTTTTAACTTTTTTCTATTTTTGAGAGAAAGAGACAGAGCATGAGTGAGAGAGGGGCAGAGAGAGAGGGAGACACAGAATTGGAAGCAAGATCCAGGCTCTGAAATGTCGGCACAGAGCCCAGTGTGGGGCTTGAAGTCACAAACTGTGAGATCATGACCTGAGTCCAAGTCAGACGCTTAACTGTGAGCCACCCAGGCGCCCCACCTGGTTTTCAGATTATTAAAGAGAAATAACTTTAATATATCCCAAGACAAATCTGTTCAAAAATAATAATGGAAAAAAAACCCATAGATAATAGTAGCAAAGAATAAATTTAGCCAGAAATATGTAGCGTCTTTATGAGGAAAACTGTAATAGTCTACTGAATAACTTAAAAATCTTTAGTAAGTGAACTAACATAACATTTCCTGATGATAAGAATCTATTTTGTAAGATGTCAACTTCCCCCAGATTAGATTTATATCAATTTTAATACATATCCTCATAGGGTTTTTTTTTTTCAGAGGGAAGGGGAATTCCTGACCAACATTTATAAAACTCGTCTGAAAGAATATCATATAAAAAGAATCAAAGAATAAAAAAAAAAGATTTGGTCTATCAGAAATTAAAATAATGTTGCAAGGGGTGCTTGGGTGGCTCAGTCGGTTGAGCCTCCAACTTCGGCTCAGGTCATGATCTCACAGTTCATGAGTTTGAGCCCCACATCGGGCTCTGTGCTGACAGCTCAGAGCCTGGAGCCTGCTTCGGGTTCTGTGTCTCTGTCTCCCCTCCCCAACTCATGCCCTGTCTTGCTATCTCTCAAAAATAAATATTAAAAAATAATAATGCTGTAAAGGTAACATAATTAGAAGTATCATATGTGTGCCAGAAAAGATGGCAAGATCAATGGAATGCAATAGAAAGTCTAAATGCACGCCCAATCTGTTACATATATATTAGTGTTATTGTATATAGTAGAGTATATTTCATTGTTTCTAAGGTACCATTGGTTGAAAGACTTCATTTTCTATAGTTCCAAGAAAGAAAAAAAATAATAATTTCAATTAAACTATGACAAGCAATTGATTAGGGTGCAAACTGATTTCAAAAATATTAAAATGTGGGGCACCTGGATGGTTCAGTCAGCTAAGCATCTGACTCTTGATTTCAGCTCAGGTCACAAACTCTAGGTTCCTGAGATTGAGCCCCAAGTCAGGCTGAGCCTGCTTGGGATTCTCTCTCTCCCTCTCTCTGGCCCTCCTCTGTTTGCACGTGCTCTCGCTCTCTCTCTCTCTCTCTCAAAAGTAAATAAACACATATTTTTTAAATTATTAAAATGTGAAAAAAGTACCTAGTAGTTGAAATAAGTATGACTTTAGTGTTTAAGGTGGCAGTTCAAATCATTAGAGAAGGGGTAACTATTCAACTATTGTAAAAATATAGTAGCAATTTGGAAAAAAATTAAGTTGAATTAAAAAATTAAATGTGATACAGTGAATCTACAAAAATACTATAGGAAAATATAGGTTTATATATAATCTTAAAATGGGGAAGTTTCTTTTAAAAGCAAGACACTATTCAGCAGAAAATCTCTTTTGATTAAGATAATTGACAAATGACAAGTACAAAAAAATATATATTTGCAAGATTGGTAATAAGGGCAGGTCTTACATATTAAGCAAGACAGGATGCTAATTTCGGAGTCCACACTATGTGGTAGAGAGTACATGAGACTATAAGCAGGATGTAAGAGCTGACATCCTGCTGTGCCAAAAAACCAGGAAGTAAACTGTGGTTAGTGACAACATCTGATTCTTAGAGTTACAGAAAAGGAAATATGATTGTGTGATTTTAGAAACCACCTAGTCCCTACTGACAATGTCAGTACAAGTACTTTGTAAACTCTAATATTATTAAGTAAACTGATACTTTACTAACTGTTCTCCTTCTTGGTTTTCTCCTAATGTTTTTGAATATTTTATGTTATGATTGTATATATTAATTGATTTTTGCTGAATGGTTTTCTTTTCTTTTTGGCTCTGCATTAAGTACTTTGTTTTTATATATAAGTGATTCTGATTTCATACAGATTACTGGTAGATGTGGCATCTCAGATGACCAGTTTTAAATTTTATTATTGTACTCTTCATCCAGTCCTCCAGTCATTAATGAACTTTTGAAACCCTAGCTGTAAATGTGTCCAAGCTTTATATTTTCTCCTCAAGAAGGACCCTGTTTGTTATAAACTTTCTTCCTCATAGTTTTTTTTTTTTTAACTGGGGTATTTTTGTTTGATAGAATTAAATTCTCTGAAGTGTATAAAGGAATCAGCAGGATGATCAAGGATGCTATAAAAATATAACTGTCCATTGTGCTTTCAAAGGGGAATTAGATTATATGCCTAAACGGATAATTTGTCTTTACCCTTTCCTTGCACTGAGCTTAGCCCTGTCTACACATTGTTATCTATAGTGGTGGGTTGTAAAGCAAACACACTTTAGCTGTTCCGCTCTGAGCTGTGGTTGGTACAGCCAGCTTTTGATGTTTGTACATGTGACGTTCATTTCTATACCTTTGAATTCCAGATGAATACTTCTTAATGCACATTCATTGACTTCTGACTAAGGCATAGATTTGAACTGATGTCCCGGAGAGTTACTTAGTTAGGTCATAAGCCCAGCAGCTTGCCTGATAGCCACATCTCAACCCCTTCCTGTTGTCTTTTCCTTTCCATACATACAGTAATTCTTATAAACTGGTAAAAAGAGAAATCTTGTTTATGGAAAGTGGCCAGTCAAGCAGGAGACAACTTTAGTAGAAATTGAAAGGCAGTTACGTTGTGATGTGAGGATAAAGCAGGAGACATGTGACTCTCAAGAAAATGTGATTTGGGAGACAGCCAGAACCTAGATAAACAGTTCCACGTTTATAATTTGGGGATTCACAAAGGTTGGAGGACCAAACCCTTGCATTGTACCATATACGGGACATGTTCTTTTAAGATAATGCTATTTTTCTTGCAGTGTCCAAATTCATTATGTTTCACTTAAAGTATTCCTTGATAGTGGAATAAGTGTTAGAGAAGTATTCCCTGCAGTGCTAATACAGACAGATAAGGATGTCTTTACTGTCTAAAGTAGAAAAACTCCCACAAACAAACCAGAACGAGCAAAAATGAGAGTACAGTGAATTTGCAGGGCTAAGAATAAATTGCACATCAATGGTGATAACAGGACTTAATGTGCAACCATGGATCATTGTGGACTCTGAAATCCTTTTGTGCTCTGGGAAAAGTAACTGATAACACACTCTAGTCTTCATGGGAAAGTAGTTTGGGTGAGAGCTGCAGTCCTGCATTCTTTCATTAACTCAGTAAACATTTTTCGAGTTCCTGCTATATGCCAGGCATTTTGCTAACTGAGGAAGTGGATCTGAGAAAATAAAATCTCTAAGGCCAGGCTATGTACAGCCTAGAAAGAGGGACAGAAATGAAATCGGCTGTGATACACCAAGCAATGGATTAAGGGCATAGGAAAGAGTAGTGCCTGCCTCATCTGGGAGGTGGGAGGCCTCCAGGAGCTACTGTGAAGGAGATGTGAGTGTCAGCTGGCTAATCGGAAGGAAAGCAGTGGGGAGCAGTGGAGGTGGGTGGAAAAGCACAGGCAATGTTGTGAGCAAGAAGATACAGTCAGGGAACCACCAGCAGTGATCTCAAGGAGGTCAAAGAGCACAGAGCAGAGGAGTGTGGTAAAAAGTGCCCTTTGGGACTAGGCAGAGCCGGGCTTTGAATTTTAGACGTGAGCATAGAAGCTAAGTGGCCTTGAGCAAATGACTTAACTTTTCTGAAACTCAGTTTTCTCATCTGTAAAATGGGGATGGTCATATCTACTTTACAGTGTAAATTTTAAGGCCCAGAGATTGTGTGTGTACCGAAGCATTTAGCATAGTACGTATCCCATGGTGGGCACACACTGGAACTCTGGTATTAAATATTTAGAGACGGAAGAAATAAGGACTTAACACTTTGTTTTACCCAGAGGTGGGAGGTCACTGAACTCCTCAAAGAGAGGCCGCTGGCTCAGAATCCCATAGAAGTAGTTCAGTAAAGACTTACAATGTTGACGTAATTTTCCATTTATATTGACTACATGTTTGACTTTATTTTTCTTTTTTAATTTTTTAAACATTTATTTATTTTTGAGGGACAGAGAGACAGAGCATGAGTGGGGGAAGGGCAGAGAGAGGAAGACACAGAATCCATAGCAGGCTCCAGGCCCAGAGCCGGATATGAGGCTCAAACACACGAACCTTGAGATCATAACCTGAGCAAAAGTCGAAGGCTCAGCTGACTGAGCCATCCAGGTGCCTCTATATGTTTGACTTTCTAAGAGAAGCCAGGACTTGGGAGATTATGATTTTCTTCAAAGATTAGTTCTGCCTTTATTTCTAAATGGTCATTTTTATTTGCATTTATTTGTAGTATCAAAAGTTGTCTGCAAGTATGATTCTCCTGGATACAGAGGTGCTTATTTGAAATTTGAGATGGTCTGTGTGAATTAACCTGTTTTCTACATTCTGTTTTGTATGTTACTGTAGTTTTTAACTTCTGGTTTCTCAGTAAGGAAAGGCAATCTGTGTGACCCAAAATTCTGATGTGCATTAAAATTGTTCTCTTGGCAAATGTACAAAAATCCAATTAGTTTCCAAAGGACAAATTGTCTTTGGGGACTCAGCTGATCTAAAATTCGTGACCACGTCTGGAAGAAAATAGTACTCTAGGATTTTTTTGAACGCAGGCAACATACTGTGTGAAACAAGTTCTCATGTAAATTAACTTGGTTTACTTTTCTAGCTTTTATATTTGTGAGGATCCGTTTGCTTCTTTGGAGATAGATTCCAAGCACTCACAAAAGCATAAGATAATCTTTTTTTGCGGGGGCTGGGTGTTCAAGTCAATAAAACGTATAATAATTACTAATAATGTTTACTCAATTTCTTGGATTGTTATAGGGGTTTGCCAACTTGTAAATAAGATGGAGGAGAATACTGGCAAGGTTAAGCCTTTCAACCGAAATGACGAACAGTTTCTGGAGGCTTTCGTCATCTTTTGTGGCTTGGGGATCCAGAACACACAGATGTATGAAGCAGTGGAGAGAGCCATGGCCAAGCAAATGGTCACACTGGAGGTGGGCTGACAACTGTGGGACTCTCGGTCTCTGCAGCCACACTCAGCTTCTGCCTTTCCCGCCAAAACAACTCGTGGGGTCTGTGTGTGATAGCAGCGTCTCCTCACGAGAATCAGACTGAATCCTTAGTTCCTCACGGAAACAGCTAAGGAAGCGGAGACCCAGAATATTTTAGAGACTAATCAAAGGTCTCATGACCAAACCAAAACTCAGGCTGTTCGTCCCTTCACTCTTCTGACCTTAAGAATGCATTCACACAGATGTCTGCTGCCCGTGCGGCCTGTCTGTCCCTGCTCCAGTGCCTGAGCATCCCTGTCCCCTGGTGAACAGCTGTACTCATACATTTTGAAAGACAAAAATAGAAACCCTAAGCACTCAGAGAACCAGAAGTGAGGAAAAGGGAAACTCTTTCAGATTACAGATGTATGGATCCCACTTCTGAATACCCTGATTCATAAGTCTTGGGTAGAGCCTGGGAATCTACATTATTCCAGAGCTTCCCCCAGGTGATTCTGAATGTGCAGGCAGCTGTGACCCACTGGCCTGGGACACTGACCTTCGGCAGGCTCCCTCCCGAGGAGGATTACCCTACCCAAGTGGGGCCAGCCCTTTCCAGGTGTATTTCACTAACTGCCTGAAAATGTTCACTTTGCACAACCCAGAAATTTCTTACATCAGAGACCCAGTTTAGGGAAATAGACTTCAAAAGGGCAAACATCTCTATTTATTCATACAGTGGCATGAAGTATGTTTGAATATTTGCCTACTCCTATGTAATTGAGATCAGTGGGAATCCATGTTTAGAAACTGTAACGTTTCCTCCAATCCTCTAATAAGTTCCTAACCTAAATAGCTAGAAAGATATATAAGTAAAAATTTACTAATAACCAAGATAGTATTAGTAATGATGAATATATAACATGAATAGCTTTGCCATGGTATTATATAAGAGACCTTGGATTATAAGCCAGTGGAAATTCTTTTTTGAAATACACACACGTAGGTATAGGTGCATATATATATATATACATATATATATATATACACACACACCCAAATATATGTATGTGTGTATATGTATGTGCACACATATACCTCAAATTACATCTATACACATACATATATGTACATATAGTGTCACACATATATACATATGTATGTATACATGGGTGCATGTGTGTATATACATATATTTTTAATCAAATTTTTTATACTTCCCTTGGTTTTGCACTGAATTGAATCTAAGCCAGCTATCAATTAGAAATTATCTCTTCTTGTAAAACGTTTTATTACGGAAAATTGCAAGCATATACAGAAGTATACTAAAATAACTTAGTGAGTGCCCATGTACTCATTAGCCATCTTAATAATTATTGACCCCTGGCCAATATCATTCCATTCATACACTTGCTCACTTCTCTGCACTCTTCCACTTTAATCCATTGATTATTTTGAAGCAAATCCCAGACATTATATAATTTTGTTCAAAATCTTCGAGTATTTTCCTGATTGAGATTTATTTCTATTTTAACACTATAGTTTTACTTCAGTTAAATATATGAGTAACTAGGCTTTTACTTAGTCTAAACATTTATTTTATTTCAATTCATTATGGGAAGTCCTATCGATGCTCACAAGTTTAACCTTGAAAAAAGATTTTCCTTTCCTTACAAGGCATTGGATAAAAGCTAGGGACACCAATCCCTCAGGTTTTCTTAGGACAGTGAATTATTTTGACCTGGAAGCCATGGTCATTATAATGACCAACAAAACAACAATAATAATAGCTAACCTTTGCCAAATGTTTACTCTGTGTTCTGATGCTCACGTGTACAGACATACCTCATTTTATTGTGCTTTGTTTTATTGCTTGTCACAGATACTGCATTTTTTACAAATTAAAGGTTTGTGGCAACCCTATGTTGAGCACATATGTCAGCATCATTTTTCCAACAGCATTTGCCCACTTCATGTCTCTGTGTCACATTTTGGTAATTCTTACAATAGTTCAAGCTTTTTCATTATTATTATATTTGTTATGCTAATCTGTGATCAGTCATTAGGACCTGCTGAAAACTCAGGTGATGGGTTCCATTTTTTTTAGCAATAAAGTGTTTTTGAAATAAGGCATCATATATTTTTTTAGAAGCAATGCTATTGCACACTTAATAGACTATAGCATAGTGTCAGCATAACTTTTATGTACACTGGGAAACCAAAAAGTTCATTTGACTCCCTTTATTACAATATTAGCTTTATTGCAATAGTCTGGAAATAAACCCACTATATCTCAGAGGTAGGCCTGTATTAACAAAATTAATCGTTACAACCGTATGAGTAAGGTGTTATTATTATCTCCAGTGTGACAAAATTTATTTTTTAAAACTTAGAATGGTATGTTATTCCTGTATCAATTTAAGTCTGAAAATGGCTTACCTTTTTATCAATCCTGCTAATATCTTTGGGGTTTTTAGTAAATCTATGTTGTCTCTGTCAAAGATGAACTTGAAAAAATATTTTTTTAAAAATATGGTAGATGTTTTAAATATGACCACTTCCCTGATTCAAAAGAATGTCTAAAATATTATCCTATTACTTTGAAGTCATTACTTTTGAATATGGAAATTAATGATTCTTCTGTTGAGTGATGAGAAAATAGTAAGCCTGTCTGTTTAACTCTACTAGGGTAAGAGAAAGTGTACTAGTTAGGTGTTGAAAACAGGGTCCCAGGCCCCCTTGTCCCCTCACTGAGTGCCTCACGTCCCCAGATGTTACTGGATGGATTTATGGGGCAGCGCTGCCTATCTTGATCTGTGTGACATCATGTTCTAGCCATGCCATTTTTCTTTATGAAATTCTAGAGTAGTTACAGCCCTCCCCTGAGAGCTTCTTCTAGACTCCTTGCTTTCCAAATGTCAATGTTAAGTGTCAGTTTACGCAAAAGATTTTTTCGTAATTCTCACAAGTAAAAATAACTGAAGTCAGTAGTATTTTCTAAAAAGCAGTGCAAAAAGAAAAAGCACAAAATAAATTTTCTGCCAACTTTGAGCCAGTAGCATCGCTTATCAATAATGTGTTCATTACATCAACAGTGTCAGAATAAAAGTGACAAGACTTTCTCTAAACACAGAGAGAGTATACCTTTTGGTCTTCTGAAACAAGCAATTGAGTCAAATCTGGGATTTTTCTTTCTGTTGAAGAAAAGCAGCAAACAAGATTTGACATTCTGAGGTGTCTAGTTCTCTCTCCAGGAAGTTTTAGCAGAATCTCGAGCTTGAGATTGTACTCTACATTTGGTAGTTTTCTCTTGGATAACCTGTTTTCTTTGGTTTCTTACCCTATAGGTTCTGTCGTATCACGCTTCAGCAGCAGAGGAAGAAACAAGAGAGCTCCAATCCTTAGCGGTAATTCTCTTTCTTTGTAAAAGTGACTGACTACAGACATTTAATTAATACATAAACATGCTTCTCTTAGGACAACTACTTCCAATGCAATGGTCCCATTTTTTTTATTGTATTATTATTATTTACTTTGAGAGACAGAGAGTGAGCAGGGAAGGGGCAAAGAGAGAGAGAGAGAGAGAGAGAGAGAGAGAGAGAGAATCCTAAGCAGGCTCCACACCATCAGCACAGAGCTTAATGCAGAGCTAGAACCCATGAAGATCCCATGAGATTATGACCTGAGCCGAAACCAAGAGTTGGGCATTTAACTGATTGAGCCACCCAGGCACCCAGCAATGGTCCCATTTAATTAAATGTGGTAAATATTTAGACGGACATTCATAAAAATATTTAATCAGTTCTACTTTATTATAGGGCTAAAGAGTCACTGATGATCCAAAGCAAAAGATAACATACTGACTTTGTAGTACATTATATGATTCTGAATTTTTTTTTCAATAATGTCACATCTTTCTTAGGCCAAAACTAAATTTATTTTTCAGCTCCTGGGGACAATGTGAACAGGTGACTGACTGTGAGGTGGTTGTTTGGTTAGGGTAACGACAACAAAGATTTTATAATTTGTTATCAATAATCTGCTCTGCATTATTGAGAACTAAGAGTGATTTTAATGTCTGACCACATGGCTTATGGAATGTTACTTGAAATTGGGTTCAAATAAGGTCAGCTCCTGAATTCTTATTACATTGTTATTTAGTATGCTATGAGAGAAAAAGCACACTGACAATGTAAGTAGAATGTTAAATGTTCTAGGTCGCGGTTGAGATTAATGAAAATTTGAGGCACTTACACATTTACAGCAAAGGCTCGCCTTCTGAAATTTACTTGAGACAACACGGATGAGGTCTATGTGAGATGTGACAGGAGTCTGTAAAGAATGAGAAGGGTGTGAACAGATCACTGAGATTCTTTTTCATTGTCCTCATCATCATAGCTGGCCAAATGCCAACCCTCTGTGGCCTTACCTACATTTTCTCACGAAAACTGCACAGCTATATTATGAGGGCCACACTGAAGTTAGAGAAGCCAAGTGACTTGCTCAAGGTCACACTGGCAGAAAGAGGGGAAGTCAGGATACAAACTCACACGGTCTAGTTCCAGAGCCCATGCATACAACCACTGTGCTGTCTGTTATGAGCTGTTAGGGACAGAGAAGATTAAAGATGATTGAAATGTTTTGACCTCCACCATTAAAAAAATGATGGTGCCATGAATTAACTAAAGTGGAAATATTAAGAAGGAAAACTTGGCAGATTTGACTTTAGAACATGGTAAGTGTGAGGTGCTGGTGGAAGGACTCAATGGACGTCTTCAGTAATCATGAAAGGCAGGACTGGAGTGGGGAGGGGCTGAACCAAAGGTGGCGATTTGGAGGTCCAGCCTTGCGGTTTGGGGCAGTCCCATGGGGGTAGAGCGGTTGGGAGAAGGGCCTGAAAGACTGAAGGCAGAAATTTTGGGAATCTGGGTTTCTGTGGAAGGAGTGGGAAAAGAACCTGGCTGAGGTACAGATGTGGTCGTTAAACAGGGAGGAAGATTTAGGATGGGGCAGTGGCGCAGAAGGCAGAAGTTTCAAAAAGGAAGGAGGTCCTGTTGGTTGTAGAAGGTTGAGAAGTAGGACTGAGGAAGGCTGCTGCATTCTGTGATCATGTGATTGTTCAGACGGCAGCTTTAGGAGTAAAACTGCGAGAGTTAAGAGTAAATGGTGGCAAAACGGAGGAAATGAATATAGACTAGTTTTAAAAGATAAGTTTTGTATAAAGCAAGGAGTGGAGAAGTAGTTATTAAGGATGCTGGCTGATGTTTTTGTTTTGGTTTGCTTTGTGTTGTGCACAAGGCTCGCTCACAAGGAAGAGAACCAGCATGTTCGTGGATGGAGGGCAAAGGTACGGCAATGAGGGAGTGCAAGGCAGGGAAGAGATCTGGACCTTGGAGCAGCCTAGGCATTGAGCGAGACCAGAGGGAAGCGATGATAGTAATAATAAGAATAGCTACATTTATTGAGCACTTACCTCATACATGGCATGTTGGAAGTTCTTTGTGTGTGTTCACTAAGTGTATTTAGTCCACAGCAGCCCCATCAGGTCGGTATGGTTAGCAGGTGGAATGTGAGGAATTTGAGATTGAGAGGCTTTAGGTTGTCCTGCTCGGGATCTCCCCGGTCGTAAGTGATGGTGCCAGTACTAACTCCGGGCAGCCCAGATCCAAAGCCCAGACTCTCCTGTGTGGCACTGGAGAGGTAATGAGCTGGAAAAGGAAGGCTGAGGACTTACAGATGTTCTCAGTTAAATCAGTGAGTAGAAAGCGGAGTCATTTATTTGCCAAGAACAGTTTAAGGAACTTGGGATGTTTCACCTGAAAGGTTAAGCTTCTTTCGGGGTTAGCCTCATTCGGGATGGACTTTATTTATTTTGTTCATGGTGGTATTTGAAGAAACGAACAGTTCTTCAATTATTTACAGAGGTTTATAGGTTATAAATATCTTTCACATCAGGCTTAATTGGCCTGTTGGTCTCATCCTTCCAGAATGATGAAGTTTTTAACTAAATGCATACTGTGAGTTGGACATTATCACATGGAAAGATACATCTTGAAGTGCTTGCGAGCATTGCAAGAGTATTAAATTAGTTCTAAAATGAGGGCAAGGTTACACTCTGCCATGTGTTGTTTTAGATAAATAAAAACTAGCAAATAGAGCAATTTCTGAAGATAATGCTAAAAACATCACTAGGATATTAAACTTTGCTTTCACTTTGAAAATAGCAATCTTTCAGAAAAAAATCTGAAAATTATTTTCTCAATTATTTTTATAATTTTAGCAAGAGAAAAACGCTTTGGAATAACTGAAAATTGCTATATTGCAGTATTGTTCAAAACCATCTGTTGTTTCATTTGGAAAATAGATTTCTGGCAGCTGCATTGGGAAATTTAGGGTTACGTCACTTATAGGTCAGCTAATTTATTTAAATTGGTTGAAATTCAGCAACTGAATTCAATACTGGTTTTCCATCAGCCTAATAAAAATTCCTTTACAGCCCCTACTGCACAGGTGTCTGCATCATCCAGCGACTACCAAAGTTGCTTTGTCGTGTATCTGATTATTTATGTCAATTCAAGACCTAAAATAAATTGAAAAGCTGCCTAATGTTTTCTTCACTTTTATTTTTACAAGTTAGTTCTGGAGAGAATTAAATAATATATTTAAGTATACCAAATATTTATGCCTGTTTCCAGAAAAGTTCTCTAATTATAACAAAAGTATAACCAAGTTGATAGGAAACTCAAAATCCTTATTTTTTCCCCTTGTTTTACTTGAGTTTTTAATCTAATTTCTCTTGACTTAAAATTGGGTGTAGCAGAAATAAGGCCTTAAACTAAGCATTTTACCATATATCTTTAATGATCCTTAGTCACAAGTTGTTGAGATAAAAATAAATGAACCCCAGCTACCTGGCAATGGTTATTAGAAAATGCTTAGTTAAGATATCAGAATGAAATCAGTATTTATTACCAGTAACTGAGTATTTGATTGACTGGTTTCCTTTTCTGCTTTCTTCTTTTGTTAGAAGAGTAGAGAATAAATATGTATTAGAGTTTAGTTTTTTGAAATAAGCTCAGTTTTGTCGTGGGGTCACTGCTTATTCAGTTTATCTCTATAGCTTCTGCTTTATAGCAATTTCTGAATCATATGTAATGTATATAAAAGCAAACTCACCCTTTCGTGATCCTGAAAGGTTTCTGCATCAAAATAGTGAGATAGGGAGAAGCTGACCTCTCAGGCGGGATTTCCTAGAACAGAATTTACTTCATCTTGACCTTAATCTTTCAGAGGCAGAAACGTCATGTGAACTTTCCTGATCAGGAGTGTGTTCCTGCTGCAGGTGACAGCAGCAAAGGGCAGAGCCATGTTTCTGACTCAAATCCCTGATGCCCAAGTCAGTGGCAGAGTATAGATCTAATTCCTTGTATCAAGATGATCATCACATCCCCCACTTTTTGAGAAAATCTATATATGGATAGTCAAATTATAAATAGAAAATTTTGAGCCAATAATAACAAAGAGTTGATGTTATGATCTTGATAACCAGTGTCGCTGAACTGTAGTAACCTACGGCATCCAGGAAGGCACACTCTTCCTCAAACAGTGCTAGAATGACCCTGAAACCGTCTGGGTCCTTTGGACTTCCTGTATACCATCCGTTGATACATTCGTTTTTATAGATGTCTATAACATTAACTGGGCTGTGTCTTTTCCACATTGGCAAGACTTAGTAAATTCTGTTTGATTCTTCCTACTTTCCTTCGGCAAGCTAACCTTATCTTTTCTGCTTTGAATTCACTAGTACATTACTTCCAATGGTAATCTTAGCTCCAGAATATAGTGTCACCATTCTTCAGCTTCTTATATACTAAATAGATGTTAACCAGACTAATTCCTCATTTAGTCATAAATTTACCCTGAGAGTTTTACTTATAAGCATATGTACATATTATCAGAATCCTGACATTAGCATGTGCCATCTTTGCATGGTTTTGAAAACTGTATGCTCATTAGTTTTTATATTCTGTGCCTCTTTGCCATTGAGATTTAAAAGATGACATTTAGGGACACCTGGGTGGCTCAGTTGGTTGAGCATCCAACTTTGGCTCAGGTCATGATCTCACAGTTCGTGAAGTTCGAGCCCTGTGTCAGACTCATTGCTCTCTGCAGAGCCCACTTCGGATCCTCTGTCCCCCAGTCTCTCCACCCCTTCCCAGTTCATGCTTTCTCTCTCAAAAGTAAATAAAAACATTTGAAAACAAATAAATAAATAGTCACATTTATATAATGTTAGAAAGAAGGAAAAGTCATAAAACATGTTGGTATAGTTATTGAAGAAAATATGCTAATCCAGCCGTGCTGTGCCTTATTCACTTCTGTATTCTCTATAAGGTTCAGTTCCACATACTAAGTTGGTTATTTACTTCCCTTTGAATAAGTAAGATTTCTTTTTCATATGTATTTGGATTCACTTCCCTCTTAGAGAAAGAAATTCTAACAGGCTTGTAAGTGGTATGGATTTTTTCTTTAAAAACATGTTTTCTGTGCACGTTAGAAGTAGGGAAGAGAGACATTAGCCTTCTGTAAAGTATAATGTGATGGCTGTCAAACTGGCTTTATTCAAAGACCTAGAAACAAACTGCTCCGCATAAAATGGTGCCCCAATAGGTGGGGGTAGTGATCAGGGACTGACAGGGAGAGCTTAAAACACCTAACTGAGGGTCTCTGCTTGTAGCTACCAATGAACCCATGAGATATCTTACATTAATTTTATGCCTGAAAATAGTTTCCTTCAATAACTGATCATTGAGGAAAACCTCTTTTCATCCTAACATTTATAATGAATAAACGTCAGGAGTAATGTAACAAAATGCCTTTATACAATACTGAAGCTAATTGGAAGAATTTGACATTTTATGGATGGCCAAATTCAGTATCTGCTCTTCTTTTCAAACTTATTTTAAGAAATGACTTTCTGAATAAGGGAGCCTTGCCGTAACAGTTGGCAGTTAGGAGTTATTTTGTAATTTTTATTTTAGCTCTTGAGATTTGATACTTCAGACCTAAGGCGGGTAGAATGCCTTTGATAGCAGTGTGACCTTTTTTGTATTAAGGTTATACAGTCGAGCAAGTTGTGTAGCCATGTGGCCACATGTCTTTATTTTCTTCTGAGGTGACCAGAGACTTTGCCACAGGCTAAATATAAACCTTTTTCATGAGGCATCCACCCAAAATAAGAAACTCAATAATTTTTAAATGATCCTTTTATTTACCTTACCCAAGTATATTATTTTCCATGGACACATGCTTTTTGGGTTTCAAGGAGACTATACACTTTACAAATAGATTATTTCCTATAAAGTTTTATTTCTCTATTAAGTAAACAAAGAGGCACCCACCCTCTACACTTGTGTAGAGGCCTTCATAATGAGAAACAGTTGAATTTAAAAAAAAAAAAAAAGGTTGTTTGTCTTATATAAAGTTCAGGATAGATTCTCTTTGACTTTATTTATTTATTTTAATATGAAATTTATTGTCAAATTGGTTTCCATACAACACCCAGTGCTCAGCCCAACAGGTGCCCTCCTCAATGCGCATACCTACTTCCCCTCCCTCCCACCCCTCCATCAACCCTCAGTTTATTCTCAGTTTTTAAGAGTCTCTTATGGTTTGCCTCCCTCCCTCTCTTTTTTTTTCCCCTTCCCCTCCCCCATGGTCTTCTGTTAAGTTTCTCAGGATCCACATAAGAGTGAAAACACATGGTATCTGTCTTTCTCTGTCTGACTTATTTCACTTAGCCTAACACTGTCCAGTTCCATCCACATTGCTACAAAAGGCCAGATTTCATTCTTTCTCATTGCCAAGTGGCTTTCCATTGTATATATAAACCACAACTTCTTTATCCATTCATCAGTTGAGGGACATTTAGGCTCTTTCCATAATTTGGCTATTGTTGAGAGTGCTGCTATAAACATTGGGGTACAAGTGCCCCTGTGCATCAGTACTCCTGTATCCCTTGGGTAAATTCCTAGCAGTGCTACTGCTGGGTCATAGGGTAGGTCTATTTTTAATTTTTTGAGGAACCTCCATACTGTTTTCCAGAGCAGCTGCACCAGTTTGCATTCCCACCAACAGTGCAAGAGGGTTCCCGTTTCTCCACATCCTCACCAGCATCTATAGTCTCCTGATTTGTTCATTTTAGCCACTCGACTGGTGTGAGTGGTTTTGATTTGTATTTCCCTGATGGGGAGTGACGTTGAGCATCTTTTCACGTGCCTGTTGGCCATCCGGATGTCTTCTTTAGAGAAGTGTCTATTCATGTTTTCCGACCAGTGCTTCACTGGATTTTTTTTTTTTTGGGTGTGGAGTTTAGTGAGTTCTTTATAGATTTTGCATACTAGCCCTTTGTCCGATATGTCATTTACAAATATCTTTTCCCAGTCCGTCGGTTGTCTTTGACTTTAGAAAAATAGGTGACTATATTCAGGTTCTCCAGGGAAACAGAACTAGTAGGAGAGAGATTTATTCTAAAGAATTGGCTCACACAGTGATGGGGGCTGAGAATTCCAGCAGTGTTATGTCTGCAAGGTTGGAGACCCAGGAAAACCAGTGATATAATTCAGTTTGAGTCTAAAGGCCTGAGAACAGAGGAGCTGATGCTTGAAATCCAAGTCCAAGGGCCTGAGAAGATGAGAGGAGATATTCCAACTTCATAGGAAGCAAAAAAGGCATGTTCTTCTGTCCTCTACCTTTTGTTCTATTCAGGCCCTGGACAGATGCATCATGTCCACCCACACTGAAGAAGGAAGTCTACTGAGTCCACTGATTCAGTGCTCATCTCATCCAGAAATACTTTCACAGACATACACAGAAATAGTGTTTAGTGTGTCTAGTCAAGTGAGACATAAAATTAACCATCACAAGTGACTAAAAAAAGTAGTTAAGTATGTACTTTCATTATCTATCGTTGTGTTATTAGGGAGCATGTGCAAACTACTAACATCCTTGTGTCATTAAACTTTAAAAACTATGTATTTCAATTATTTATGTGCCTATCCTCTCCATCAGGCTATTAGTTCTTGAGTCATCATCATCATCATAGCTACCATCTAGTGATTGCTGAATAAGAACCTGGTTTACATATCTTGTTAAGTGAGTGAATGAATCAATCAGTAGATTCTGGAAAATCTAAAGTTTTAGAGAGCCTATAATCTAGCCTGAAATAACATAACCCAAACTCCTTCAGTATCCAATAAGATTTTGCTTTCTTTCTTCTTAAAATGATTATGAAACTAGAAATAACTTAATAGTTGATGAAATACATAAAGCAGCATAGGGCTAGAGAGAAACCAGGTTCAACTTCCAGCTCCATGATCTCAGGCAAATCTGTGACTTCTCCGTGTCTCAGATTCTTTATGTATAAAAAGAGGATAATAGAAGAATTTACCCTGCAGAGTTGTGAGTGGAGTTCCTGGTACCTATGTGCCCAGGAAGTATTAGTTGTTAGTAGTGGTAACAGTGGGAGGAAAATCAGTTCTCAGTCTAGTAGTAGCAGCATCAAGATTTTGATGTACCTTGTCATGTTCCAAGTCTTTTTGCCTCAGCCCTTCTAATAATGTGCACATCAATGAAGTATACACTCATTTTTTAAATTAGTCTAAGTGGAAGAGGTAGGTGGACTATCTGGAAGAAAAATGTACCATGTGTTGTAAGAACAAGTGTAAACCTTTGTTTAAAGTTTAAACAGTTTTCTACTCGAGGGCAGTAATCTAGAATTGACCATTTTGAGTAACTTCTTGCCAGAGTTGCTAGGATATTGGTCATCGCTTTCCCATCATGAGTTTCCAGTGTTCTTGGAAGTGAATGAATCAAACTTTAATGAGACTTAAGACAAACTGAAGCTGATTGTTAAAAAACTATAGTAATGAAATATTTATTGTGCAGATGAAAAGAATTCAACTATATTTAAAAATTTTTAAGGCAAATAAAATTCATAATTGAACTATAGGGTAAGAAAGCATATTCTATAATATATCTGTTGTTTCTGACACAGCATGGTTCATTATTGATGTTAACATTTGTATTATAACTCTTTGCCAAATTAAATTAAATTAAATTAAATTAAATTAAATATTATGGAGAACTGGTTAGGTGCTTGATGATATCAAAAAGATTTTCATTCACACATTTATACTTACCTCCTACTCTATGTGGGCTCCACATAACAATAAATAAGTCTCTACCCTCTTCGAACTTGAATAGTGAAGGACTGTATGTATAACATAATTATACAATATTATATGATTATAATCAGAAAAAAGGCTATAACTTTAAAGTGTAGGGCATTGTGAAATTATATAATATAGAGACATTCTAGAATATCTAGAATGGTCTGAGGTATATGTAGTAATTCACATAAGAGATGTGGCAAGTCTGTGATTTCATACTACACTGTAATTCAGCAACCTGCAAGGTAAGATTGAATCTAGGTTTTGGCTACATTAATGCTTCAAGAAATAGAATGTTTAGATTTGCAATCAAGATCCAGAGCTCACTGCCTCCCATGGACACACCAAAACTACAACTACATATAAAACAACTTATCAGGGTGCCTGGGTGGCTCAGTCGATTAAGCATCTGACTTCGGCTCAGGTCATGATCTCATGGTTTGTGAGCTCAATCCCCACGTCAGGCTCTGTGCTGACAGCTCAGAGCCAGAAGCCCACTTTGGAATCTGTGACTCCCTCTCTCTGCCCTTCTCCCGCTCACATTCTGTCTCTCAAAACAAAAAATTGTTTTTGTTTAAAAACAACTATCTCCAAGAACAACTTGAAGACTAGCAGACCTAAGATTTTACACAACTATATAAAGAAATAGTCGCATCAAGATGACCAGGAGTGGCAAAGAGGCAGAGACAGTCTACTAAACTCAGGACTCACACCTCCCCAGCATGGCAGCAAATGGGAGGATATCATGACTGCAAAGGCCCTCTCTGAGGAACAGGGATCCAGTACTCACATTGGGTTCTCTGACCCAGGAAACCTGCACTGGGAAGATGAGCTCCCATAACATCTGGCTTTGAAAACCAGTGGGGCTTAAGTTCAGGAGAGCCAGAAGACAGCAGGAAATCAAGACTCCACTCATAAAGAGCATGTGCATAGTCTCACTTGCTCTGAGTCCCAGAGCAGAGGCAAGAGTTTGAAAAGTACCTGTGTTACATGTGAATGAGATTCATTGACTAATTTAATTGACTAAATTTAGGGCACAGAACTAATTTGGGATCTGTTGGAACTTTATCCAGGGATAGAAGTACTGTGAATGCCATTTTTTTTTTCACTCCCCTTCTACCTACTTGTCCTGAGTAGCTGCCCTATCTAGCAGGTGCTGTTTCTGACACTATCCATCTACAGTGCTAGCACTGCTTGCCCTACCCTGGCATTTCCCTGCAAATTGCCTCACCCAACCCACCAGCTCTGGCCAGTGCTCCTCTCAAGTGGCTGTCTGCCTCACCACACCTGATGGGTGGCCTTGGTGACAGTGGCACTGCCCCAGGTAACCTCACCCCACCACAACCAGTGATTGGCCCTCCACCCTGCCACACCCAGAGGGTGGTGTTGGCTGGGATGGGTAACCAGGAGAGTTTCCACTACAGGGCCCCACAGGATAGTTTCTATATAGAGCTACTCCTTTGAGACAAGGAGACATAACTGATCTACTCAATATAGAGAAGCAAACACAGAGAGTCAGGGGGCAAAATGAAGAGACAGAAAAACATGTTCCAAATGAAAGAACAAGACAAAACTGCAGAGAACAAATAAATGAAATAAACAATCCACCAGATAAAAGGTTCAAAGAAATGGTCATAATGATGCTTATTGATCTTGGGAGAAGAATGGTTGAATACAATGAGAACTTCAACAGAGAGACAGAAAATACAAAAGAGAGCCAATCAGCTGCAGAATACAATAACTGAAATAAAAAGCTAGAATCAACAGCAGATGCAGAAGATGCAGAAGTACAGATTCTCTAAGATTAGGGTAGGGGTAGGGGAGAATCACCCAATGAGAACAAAAAGAAAAGAAAATTTTTAAAAGTGACAATAGTTTAAGGGACAACGTTAAGCATACTAACACTCACATTATAGGGGTTCCAGAAGGCGAAGAGAGAGAGAGAGGGACAGAAAACCTGCTTGAAGAAATAATGCCACAAAACTTCCCTAACCTGGTGAAGGAAGAAAACACTCAACTCCAGGAAGCACAGAGAGCCCCAAAAAGATGAACCCAAAGACACCCATACCAAGACACATTATAATCAAGATGTCTGAAGTTAAAGATAAAGAGATAATCTTAAAAGCAGCAAGAGAAAAACAACTAGTTACATACAAGGGAGCCCCTATAAAATTATCAGCTGATATTTCAGCAGAAACTTTATAGGCCAGAGGGAGTGGTATGATATATTCAAACTGCTGAAAGGAAAACAACAACAATAATATTCTACCTGGCAAGGTTATCATTCAGCATTGAAGGCGAGATAAGGAGATTCCTCAATAAGCAAAAGCTAAAGGAGTTTATCACCACTAAACTGACCTTACAAGAAACTTTAAAAGATACTTCATTAAATGGAAAAGGAAAAGCCATAATTAGCAATAAGAAAATTATTTTAAAAAATCTCACTGGTATAGGTAAAGATATAGTAAAGGTACTAGGTCAACCACTTATATAACTATTATGGAGTTTAAAAGACAAAAGTAATAAAAATTTTCTATATCTACAATAATTATTCAAAGAATACACAAAATATGTGTAAAATATGATGTCAAAAAATGTATTGGGTAGAATGAAAATCTAATGCTTTAGAATGTACTTGAAATTTAGTGACCATCAACTTAATACAGACTGGTATATACCTAGGAAGTTATATATGAACTTTATGGTAACCACAAATGAAATGCCTACAATATATATACAAAAAATTGAGAGTAAGGAATAAAAACATGACCCTAAAGACAGTCACAAAATCATACGGGAAGAAAGCAAGAGAAAAAGGAACAGAGAACTACAAAAACAACCAGAAAACAATCAACAAAATGGCAAGAAGTACATATCTACATATCTGTCAGTAATTAAATGTAAATAGACTAAATGCTCCCATCAAAAGAAATAGGGTGGCTGAATAGATTTAAAAAAAAGACCAACTTATACATTACCTACAGAGACTCACTTGAAATGTAAAAACACATACAGGGGTGCCTGGGTGGCTCAATCAGTTAAGCATTCAAGTCTTGATTTCAGCTCAGGTCACGATCCCAGGGTGGTGAGATTGAGCCCTGCATCAGGCTCTCTGCTGAGCATGGAGCCTGCTTAAGATTCTCTCTCTGTCCCTCTGCCCCTCCCCTGCTCTTTCTCTCTAAAAAAATAAAAGCACACATAGACTGAAAATGAAGGAATGGAAAAAGATATTTCATGCAGATAGAAGCAAAAAAAAAAAAAGCAAAATAGACTTTAAAACAAAGATTGTAACAAGAAAAAGAAAGACATGACATAATGATAAAGGGATCACTCCAACAAGAGGTTTATCAAGTGTCTTTTCCAACCACAACTGTATGAACTAGAAATGAATTACAAGAAGAAAAGTGGAAAAAATACAGACACATGGAGGCTACACAATATGCTACCAAACAACCAATCGGTCAGTGAACAAATCAAAGAGGAAAGAAAAAAATTCCTAGAGATGAGTGAAAGAGTCGGACGCTTAACCGACTGAGGCACCCAGTCACCCCCAATGGCATTTTTTACAGAACTCAAACAACTAATTCTAACATTTGCATGGTACCACAAAAGCCCCCCAATAACCAAAGCAACCTTGAGAAAGAAGAGCAAAGCTGGAGGAATCACGCTTGCTGTTTTCAGACTATACTACAAAGCTGAGTAATCAAAACAGTTTACTACTGGCACAAAAACAGACACATAGACCAATGCAACTGACTAAAGAGTGCAGAAATCTGTGGTCAGGAGGTTTGAGGTCAGGAGGTCAATCAATGTATTGACCTATGGTTAATTAGTCTTCAACAAAGAAGGTAAGAATATACAACGGTTAAAAGACAGTCTCTTCAGTAAATGGTGTTGAGAAAACTGGACAGCTACGTGCAAAAGAATGAAACTGGGCCACTTATACTATATACAAAAATAAACTCAAAATGGATTAAAGACTTAAAGGTCATAGTGGAAACCATAAGACTCTTAGAAGAAAACATAGGCAATAAACTCTGACATCATCTGTCTCCTCAGGCAAGGGCAACAAAAGCAAAAATAAACAAGTGGGACTATATCAAACAAGAACGGTTTTACATAACAAAACCAAAACAAAAAGGCAGCCTACTGAATGGAAGAAGATATTTGCAAATAACTTGTCTCAAGCTGTTAAAGTCCTACATGGCATCTTCTTCCAATAGAAGGTGCTTCCTCTCTATTGGAAACCTGTTGTTTAGTGTAGCCACCTTCATTAATTATCTTCACTAGATCTTCTGGAGAACTTCCTGCAGCTTCCACATCAGCACTTGCTGCTTCACCTTGCACTTGATGTTATGAAGAATTTTCTTTCTTTAAACCTCATGAGCCAACCTCTGCCAGCTTCAGACTTTTCTTCTGCAGCTTCTTCACCTCTCTCAGCCTTCACAGATCTGAAGAGAGTTAAGGTCTTGCTCTGGGATTAGGCTTTGATTTAAGGTAATGTTGTGGCTGGTTTGATCTTCCATCCAGACCGCTAACGCTTTCTCCATATCAACAAGAAGGCTATTTCACTTTCTTATCATTTGTGCCTTCGCAGGAGTAGCACTTTTACTTTCCTTCAAGAACTTTTCCTTTTCATTCTCAACTTGGCTAACTAGAGCATGAAGCCTAGCTTTTGGCCTACCGTGGCTTTTGACATACCTTGCACACTAAGCTTAATCATTTCTACCTTTCGATTCAAGTGAGAGATGTGCAGCTCATCCTTTCACTTGAACACTTAGAGGGCACTGTAGGGTTATTAATTGACCTCATTTCAATATTGTTGTGTCTCGGGGAATAGGGAGGCCTGAGGAGAGGGAGAGAGAGAGAGATGGTGGAACAGCGGGCTGGTGAAGCAGTCAGAACACATACCACATTTACCGACTAAGTTTACCATCTTATGTGAGCACAGTTTGTGGTACCCCAAAGCAATTACAGTAGTAATATCAAAGATCACTTATCACAGATCATTATAACACATAGAATAATAATGGGAAAGTTTGAAATATTGTGAAAATTACCAAAATGTGACACAGAGACATGAAGAGAGCAGATGCTGTAGGAAAAAATGGTGCTGACAGATTTCTCGATGCAGGGTTGCCATTAATCTTCAACTGTTTAAAAAAACAGACAAACACAATGTCTGCAAGATGCAGTAAAACAAAGTATGCCTGTAGTTCACTGAAGAAACCAAAACTAAGCTAGAACCCTGGCCGCAAAGGGAGCAGAGAAGTATATTTTTGAGTTTTCTAAACTCTTCAAAAAAATGAAGGCTCACCAGTAGAAGGTTGAAATAGATGCTGATGGAGTCTGGCTATAGTATCTCCCAAAGGGATGTACCAGTGAATGTTTCCCTGGTGCAGCTGGGAAGGATAAGAAAAGAACTAGCTATATGAAAACTTGGGGGGATGCATTCTAGGCGGAGGAAAAACAGTTAAAGAGGCCTGGAAGTGAGAAAGAGTATTAATCAACCTTAAAAACAAATGGCAAAAGTATAGACCTCCTCCCCCCACCAAAAAAAAAAAAAAAAAAACAAAACATGGTGATTTCAGGAAACTCAAATTTTCATTTAGAGCATTACTACAGTAAGTAAAGAGGCTGCCACATCCCCAGTCTAATCCTCCTCTACACTCATGCAGAGAGTGGTCCTCTGTTTAGCCAGGAGTTGTGGAAGATTCCTTTCTCTCATGTGTCAAGAAGCCTGACAGTGACACGAATGTGGAATCGAGCATGAAAAACACAACATAGCCACAACAGCTACGGTGCATCCATCCATTTACCTTAAATGATGAGAGGGTCGGAGAGAGAGATTGAGCCTGGTACAGGAAGGTCAGTGGCAAGATTCAGGTGCCCCATACAGGGTGGCTTCTGGTTCCAAAAGAGAAGACAATAAGAGGTCCTGGAGTCCTGTGGCCAGAGAGATAAATATACCATAAATTCAGAATATTAAACCTTAGAGACACTCTAGTCCACCCCTGCCCCTTCATTTTACAGGTGAGAATTTGACAGAGTGGTTGAACATCTTGTTGAGGGTGATAAAGTCTGTGGAACATCGGGACTAGAACCCCTTAATAGCAAACATACTGTTTTGCCATGTGCTTCACTTTAAAGCCCCTCTTTTCATGGTCATTATCTAATGCTGAAATGCAAATGTGGTAGCTAATCTAGGATTTTGTTAGCTGGTGGTCAGTTTAACATTTAGCTCCATATCCGTCAAGATGGTGTTCAGAACAATTGCTTTTGAGTAACGATGGCAGAGAAATTAAAGTATTTTAAAAATTCTGAATACTACTACTTCCTTTAACCCAATCCAGCCCTACTCCCAAGGATGTGTTTCGTTCCACCCTTAGTGAATTTCACTGCCAAAGTTGGTTGTGTTTTTTAAAAATTTTGCAAAAATGGTGAAAAAGAGCCACAGCTTTAGAAAAGAGGGTCATAAAAAACAGGAAGTCATAAAAACGTGACTTAAATGAAGAATCCCCTCTAAAGTGTCATGAAAGTTAGCCTAGTTTCTTCATTAGGTTGAGTGGCAGATCCAATTATAGAAGAAAAATGATATTATACTATTGACCTTTTTACCAGATTGAATCTTTAACCCACTGGGCTTCGTGTACTTTTTGCATTCCATATTTGGTTATTTTTGACACAGATTAAACTCCCAACTCTAGAAGAGCTCAACGATATTTGAATTAAGCAATAAAATATCTAAACACTGTTGCCTGGGGAGTCACAGGCATTATGCTTCCATGTAGAGGAATAACTGGTATTTGTTGGGATTAGATGGTATGATAGTTGAATTAGATTATGCAACCAGAAGACACGTACCCATTTATAAAATGTGCTTTATAAAATCTTTTTAAAAATGTTATTTCTGCTAGTCTTCAATACCACGATGCAATAAGTTATATTATCCCCTAAAGTCACTTAACAAAATAAGGTGTCACTAAAAGAAGCGATTGTGAAAATCCAGAATTATACATAACATAGCCTATCCCAGAAATACCACAAACCCTATTCTCTGCTATTAGTAAACTGTAGAATATTTTGTTTTATAAAATGGGAAGTAATATTTACAGGTAATATGTTTTATCTAAAGTCACCTTTATCCCAAGACCTTTCGAGAAAAACGGAAAGTTGAATTGTCTTATGATGGTCAAAGAAGCAGTTTACAAGGGCTATAAATGACATCCAACTTTCTTATGGCTTGTTAGCAATCAGTTCCGAGAATTCTGAACCCATGTATCACTGACCACCAGGTTCTGAAGGAAAATGTTTATACATCCCCACTGGATCATCTCTGAAAGGTTGAGTCGGTGGTGTGGTGTGATAGAACGAGCAAAAGATTCTTTTCTCTCACTAGAGGGTTTGGGAATTAGAGTGTCAAGGAGAGAGGCACAAGCTGTGTTGGCTGCCTTTATCCCATAGCTTTTAGAATATCCTTTGAGGAAGGAGAGAAAGAAAACTTCTTCCATAAGAATAATGGTGCCCTAAGGAAAAAAACATCTGTTCTCTTGTTGAGTGCAGTCTGTTTAAGGGAAACAGCAGCAATCTGCCTCGAGTTAAAAGGTGGGCTTATTCCCACCTCCACACTTCTGAGCTGCGCTCCAGTTGACTGCTCCAATCTCTGATGTCGGAGGCCGGTGTAAACAATGAAGCCCTTTATCTAAACATTTAAATCCTCCTCTCTTCCCCTGTTTCAGCCCACGCAGTAGCCTGTGGAATTGACTTAACAGAAGGCATATTTTCTCGTGAATTTTGGGCTTGGGAAAAAATTCTTAGTTTGGAATATGAAGAGGGGGGCATTAACTTAAAGTTTAAACATGCCTGGTATACATGAGTACAATATAAAGGTCAAGCGAGCAGGAGAATGGGCTAGCACCCCAAGATTGGTTGGGGAAAGCTGTGGATTGCTTCATGAGATTTTATTATTTTGATCTTTTTACTTCCCAAAAGATGGAGGTAAAGTGGAGTAGTGATATCCTAGATACTCATAGGAAAAGTAAGGGGTTTGGAGGGAGATGAGGAAAAGACATTAAGGGGAAGAAATCGGGTTCAGATTTCCTAATTTGTCTTCTCTCTGCCTGGCACCAAGTTAAAGCCTCTTTTCATCAGGTAGATTGCAGTCCAATCTGGCTAAAGCAGCTGAAGTGCTGGGAGGGGATGGCCAAGGGGGTGAAGGAATGGGGTTCCTGCATGTTCTGATGCCCACAGGGGCCTGATAGGAAATCTAAGAGACGAGCCTGAAAGTTCTGCTCAGTCTGAGGGAGCCAGGTGCCCTGGCCTTGGCCAGTGTTGCTTCATGAGAATTGGGGCTCGGAATGGCCTGATTTTTCCGAAGCCAGAAATCCTTTTTTGCTGTCGTTGTTAAAATCTCCCAAATTTTTAAATAGTATAACAGATTGGAATGTTTTTGCCAGGTCGGCTAGTTTTCCAACTCAAGTTAATGGGCTTCCCCCTCTTTGGAGGTTTTGGGACCTTAAAACTGGAACTTATGACTCATAGAAAGTGAAGGGAATAAAATTTTTCCCTCTCACTCATTTAATAAATGTTCATGTCAACAAATACCAAAGCTGTATCCATCAGTAGTCACAGTGGATACAAAGATGGGTACAAAGATACAGTCCTGCCTATAGATCCCACTGTACTTAGGAGACAGATAAACGGGAAATTACATTATAGTGAACTTCCTGTAATTAAACAGGTATTCCCAAGGTGGGGTCCGCTCTGAAGGGCATCCAGTCCTTTTTTGGATGGGAGCTGTGTCTTAAAGGAGTCCATCAGTTAAAGAGAGTAGGTACTTTATCGGAGAAACAAGAGTACAAAAAGCAGGTGAAAAAGAGCAAGGTATATGTGAAGAATTCAGGGGTGTTTACTACAATTAAATGATAATCAAATCAAAACCAATGATACTAATTAAAAAACAGATCCTCCTCCAAAAAACAAAACTGGCTTCTCAAGACCCATCCCAGATCTCCTGAGTCAGAATCACTGAGGTGTTTTTTAGTAGGCACTCTAGGTGACTCATGATCAGCCTTGGGTGACTTTGTCTCTGGTAGAGATGGTGTCAGATCTGAAAATAGGATAGTTCGCCTGGATTCGAAGCTGGGCTCCATTCCTTAACTAGCTGGCTATTATGGGTAAGGCAGTTAGCCTCTTTGTGCTTAAAGCTTCTGTACCTGAAAAATAGAGCTAGAGTGTCAACTTAATAAGATTGTCTTGAGAATTCAATGCTTAGAACATTATCGTTATCCTGCTCACCACTTGATTCCCAGCCCATAGTACTGGGACAGGTCCAGAATAATTACTCAGTAAATATCTGCTGAATGACTAAGACTAAGTGGGTATAAACGGGCCAGATCACTGGAGTCCTTAGTTTTGCGTATTATTGTAGGTACAACCTCAGGGTAGTCACCGTCTCTCCTCTACCTAATCTTCCTGGAACCATATTAGTTACCCACCCCTCCCCCAGTGATTCATTTGAAAAACAAAACCAAAAAACAGAAGTAGTTCCTATACCAAAAGATTTCTAGAGTACACATTAGAAAGAAAAAATAAACACAATGCACTATTTCCCTGTAGTAAAGAGAAAACTTTGTGAATCACTGCTGCTTTATAAAATTAACAGCTTTATTTCATTTTGTTCTTCTCTCTTCACCTAAGGCTGCTGTTGTACCATCTGCTCAGACACTTAAAATTACTGACTTCAGTTTCAGTGACTTTGAGCTGTCTGACCTAGAAACGGCACTGTGTACAATTCGGATGTTCACTGACCTCAACCTTGTGCAGAACTTCCAGATGAAACATGAGGTAGGAATAAGTCATGTCCTTTGGAAAAGTGAAAAGTGGGTGTGTGTGTGTGTGTGTGTGTGTGTGTGTGTGTCTGTGTGTGTTAAGAGAGAATTAGTATGAATAGGGATTTTTAAGTCTCAGCAATTAATATACTGTCACCTAATGCATCCCTGAGATTTTCAAAGAAAAATGATCAACCCTAACAAGACACGTATTGGATTTTTACTATGCATCAAACACCAGGTGGAAGAATAGGGGGCATTATCCCCAATAGTGGGAGCAGGATATACAAAGCCAGGGGGCAGAGTGGGGATGGGCTGGGAGCCTTAGTGGAGGGGGAGTGAGAGTGGCAAGGGAAGCAAGTGGAGAGGAAGGTTACCATGCAAATCATATGTAACCTTGTAAGCTGTTCAGAGGAATTTGGATTTTATTCTGAAAAACAGTGGTGAGTCACTGAAGAATTTTAAAAGGAAGTAACTTGATCTCATTGCAGAGGTTATGATCACACAGCCCAGGGAAGGACCAAAACAGAGTGAACTCCTTTGGAAATAAGGGAGTACAGGCGCTTGATGTGAAGCCAAGCCTGTGGTTCGAACAAGAGGGGTTACCTCTGTGGGGTGTGGATGAAAACCGATTTTAACCCCTATTGATTACTTATTCACCTCTCAGAAAACAGCAAGACTTCAGGCAGAATCTTCTAATACCAGCTGCAGAGTGCAGGGAAAATCTTCATAATGGCTATGTGTATTAGCATCAAAGAATAAGGGAGAATAGAAAGGATTGTTTGAAAACAAAATGTAGTAATTTACCTTTAAAGTTGTTTTTTTTTTTTTTTGGTTTCTTTGTTCTTTCCCTGGTCAGTTGAATTTCTAGTCTTCTTTTACAGATTTCCTGTCTGGAAATTTAAATACCTTGAAGGCCTCTACTATTTAGCAATCCATTAATTCATAAAATGAAAATTTATTAACATAAACAGTGTACCCAGCACTGTGCTAAGTATTCATTTGAGCGAAGAGCTGTCCTGCTCTCAAAAGCCTCACACAGTTAGGAATGAAAACTCAGGACTAATAGAGCTAACGGTAATATAGTGTCATTTATGGTATTCTTGGGGTATTCTTTCTTAAATTTAGCCAAAGTTTCTATTACTCTTGGATGAAAACAAAGAACTACTATCTGTGAAGTCTAATTAATACTTCACTCTTACTAAAACATGTTGATTAAGGGATATCATGTCATTTGATTATTTCAAGAAGCCCTCAAGAAAGGTTCTCTGGTTGTTATTGTCTGTGTTTTCAAATGAAGAAATTCAGATAGCATGATAAGAGTAAAAAGGTCATGAATTTTGAGTTATAGCCCTACTAGTGAGTAGCTCTTACTTCCTTAAGCACTTAATCTCTCAAGTTCTCAGTTTCACAGTCTGTTAGTTGGGGATAATGGTATGACTTCCTTATGAGGGTCTTGTGAGAATGACACATGCATCGATGTGATTGTCTGTTTGTATGCATGTGTATGTGTGTAGATGGTGTTTTGCTGCTTAACACAGTACCTAAGACAGTTATAGAGTACATGTCACTTCTTCCTTCCTTCAGCCAAATTTGACAATGGTTGTATCACCCCATCCAATTTCTCTACTATAGGTTATAGGGCTCATTTAAAAAAAATTAATGTTTATTTTTGAGAGAGAGAGAGAGAGAGAGAGAGAGAGCAGGGGAGAGGCAGAGAGAGAGGGAGACACAGAATCCAAAGCAGGCTCCAAGCCGTCAGCACAGAGCCTGACGCGGAGCTTGAACCCACCAACCATGAGATCATGACTTGAGCCCAAGTCGGACCCTCAACCCACTGAGCCTCCCAGGCGCCCTTTATAGGGCTCATTTTTAATAGCCTTTTCTATTAATGGAATAAAGACCTCATTTAAGGCCAGTTCTAAATGTGAATCTTGGTTCTGCTTCTTGCTAGTTACAGGACCTTAAAAAGCAAGATAACATTTCAAATCCCTTTCCATTCTCAGATTTCCTTACTTTAAAGTAGCAATGATGCTGTTTAAAGGGCCTGGCGAAAACAAAGGAATGTGATCCTTTTACCTGTTTATGAAATTCTTATAAGTTGACTTATTTCTTAAAAACCCATACGTTTTCAGATAGCATTTGAGTGTCGCATATGAAGACAGTCACTCAGAATTTCTTTAGCAATCTTTATTCTTACCTTTCCTTCAATTTTTGACTATAAGGCAGATAATTTTCCTCTGTGTCTCATTCATTTACTCTCCTTTTCTGTTTGATTAACTACTATTCTGATTCTGGCAAACATCAATTTGAATAGCAGTCATTCTGATTGACCTTCCTGCCTTAGTGACTCTTCTGTCATGTTTATTTCAGATATTCTTGTCAGTATAGTTTTAGGATGATAAAATTAAAACGTTATTGCTGGTGAGGATGTTAGCATAATGACAAAGAATATTTCCTACTGAAAGATATGTCAAGTCTTCATGTCTCTTCTTGGCTTCCAGATCTTCAGTCACTCTCCTATTAACATCACAACCATTGCTCTTGCTCATCTATGAAGTGGACTCTTGACTCAACTTGAACAAATCTGCATGTGCTGTGCTTATTTTCACATTCTGTCTGTTACATGTCATTCCTCCTGAATGGACTGTCCCACTTGAAAGTCTGCCCCACTTCCTGCCACAACATGCTTTTCTCTTCCTCAGAGCCTGACTCAACCTTAGGTTTAACTTCACTCCACTTGGAGTACTGTTGAAAATTTGTTTTCTCGATTGGATTTATTTCCTTTATATGTGCACTTTTATTATTTTCACTGCTGATTGAGCTTCTTGAAGGCAGGAACTGAGCTATTTTCTGTTTCTTCTCTTTCTCCCAGAGCATTTTGAGTCTGCCACCCAGGACTTAGGAAGCCTCTGTAATTGTTGGAGACTGATTCAGGGTATTGAGCATGCTCCCTGGAGTCATCCAAATTGCACATAATTATTCAGTAGTCCTGTACAAAAGACTGTATTTCAGATTTGAACATGCCAAGCATGTCCATCAAGCACTAAGCCGATCTGACCATAATTTTCCTAAATGCTGTTAAGAACATCCTGATAGGCCTATAAATATAGAGAGCAAACTGCTGGTTGCCAAAGGGAAAGGGGTTGGGGGGATGGGCAAAATGGGTGAGGAAGAGTAGGAGCTACAGGCCTCCACTTATGTGTGGAATGAATAAGTCACAGGAATGAATGGCAAATCATAGGGAATACAGTCAGTAATGTTGTAATAGCATTGTATGGTGACAGATGGTCGCTACACTTGTGGTGAATACAGCATGACATATAGAGAAGTACTATGTTGTGTACCTGAAACTAATGTAACATTCTATGTTAACTATACTCAAATAAAAAAATATTTTTAAAAGATCTCCTGATAACAGAATCTAAAACTGTATTTAAATCTAGTTTCTAACTATTACATCCATTGGATGACCCAGTTCTCTTAGGCCCCTCTTGTTAGAAGCATAAGTGAATAGTCCATCAGGAATTGTATTTCATAAAGTCATTTTGGTCATTATTTAACATTATATGATATGTGTGCATATTTAGTTGCATCTACAGATGTATGATTAGTAAAGAGATATGTTCATAGGTTAAATTTCTGTGTTTTCCTGCATATTTTCCTTGAGTATTTAATTAATCACCAGTAATTTTCTGTAACACTTTACAGTTTCTAAGCATATGAAAAAAAGTTTAGAGCTCTTACTTAAAGTTCTGCTAATAAGATGAAGCTATCATCTTTCTAGCTGATTTTGTTCAGAAATGGTCACGATGAAAGAAACTGCAATATACTTGGTATTAACACATGTCAGTCGTAGTCACACAGAAATCCTCTGCTAAGTATGGTGACTTGGAGGTTCAAGAGCTATGGGACATTAGGGTTGCTTGTTATCAGAATTCCCTGTGAACTGTGTTATAGAACAGGAACAAAAAGACCAAAAAAGAAAAGGAAGGTTATGAGAGCACAGATTTTCTACCAAATCCCATGTAAGCAATTTCTACCAACAATGAAGAAACCTTGTTTTTGGCCTGCTTCTGCAGCCAGTCATTCTGTGTTGAATATTGTTAAAGCAACATTCTTTTCCCTGGTACTTTTTCCATATCCCAGGGCAATGCTTTTTGTGTTTGAAGTATCTCCAGGGATATATGTAGGAAGAAGTACATATTTATTTTTATGGATCCCCCAAAGTATAGTAAATCATTCAGAATGGAAGAGAGGCAGACTCTGATGCTAACACAAACAAAAAATAACCATGCTCAGGGCCCGTGAGTCCCTGGGGATTTACTGAATACACTACTTAGAAGTTGAATTAAACCCAGCTTTTGAGATTTCCAAGGTCTGTCCCTTTTTTTCCATCTTTTAAAATATGTCTTTTTCATGTGGACCCCAGGGCTTTATTTTACGTATATATTTAAACATTACTTCTTGGTAACCAAGCAGTAACTCTGCCTGAATATTTAAGCATAGTTTAAAAGGAACAAAAGACTTGCTGATTGCATCAGGACTTGGAGCTCCATTTTGTCCTTGGACGTGTGCTGTATATGTTAGCCCCCAATCCACCCCTGACAGCCTTGTTCTGAATTGAAATTGCAGAGCAGAATTAAAAATTGTTGCAGAAATAAAAACTGGGAGCATGAAAAGAACTTGAGAGTAGCTGTTTCCATGGCTCTCTAGAAGTGAATTCATACATAATGGACCATTTGGACTCTCCTAATTGATGGCACCTGAACACAATATCTTTTAAAAAGCTAGTCAGTGCCCTCCCTACCCATGCCAAAAATACCTTAGAGTTGTCTTGCATTTTACATCTCATTTAGTTAGCATGGTGGTTAACATGGTGGGCTCTGAAGTCAGATTGCTCAAAATTGAATTTTAGCCCCACCCTTTGCGAGCAATGTGACCTTGGGCAAGTTACCTTTCTGAAAGTCGGATTCCTCACCTGTAAAATGATCAAAGTAGTAGTGCCTCCCTCGGAGTTATGAGGGTTAGATGTAAATGCTTTGGAACATAGTAAATGTGTGATAGATGTTAACAAGTATTGTTACTGCTTATGCTTTATTCCCTAAAGGTTCTTTGCAGGTGGATTTTAAGTGTTAAGAAGAATTACCGGAAGAATGTTGCCTATCATAATTGGAGACACGCCTTTAATACAGCTCAGTGCATGTTTGCTGCTCTAAAAGCAGGCAAGATTCAGGTACTTTTGAGAGCCATTTTTATATTTAAGACCTTTTCTTGCTTTAGTGGTAAAGTTTACAACATATTCTTTCAAGTTTTTTTTTTTAATGTGCACTAATGATGATTGGAATATTTATTGCCAGATACAAAATAAATTACATCTTATTAATTGAAGAAGACTAGCATGGCAAAATACTTAGTTATTAATTTTCTTTCATATGTAACCTACATGGCATATTTTTTTAAATCTTTAAAATTACTTCACGTTAAATTTAATAGTCTTTGGGCAAAGAAATACATTCTCCAGAGGAAATTTCTACCGTATAAGAAAAATAATCAGATTTCTCGTGTCCACATTCAACCTGTTCCATAGTAGAATTCCTCAAAATCCACCCACGTGACTTCATAGATAGGTCCAGGGTTCTCTATCGCATTTTCTCTGGAGCCCTCAGTTAAATCTTCTAAGTACTATGTCATGGAAAGCGTTTTCATATTATATACATTGACCATAGGATGTTACAAGGAAGATCAATGCAGGGAACATTCAAGTAATTCATTGCTTTCCAGGCCAAATTTTATCCATATCTCTGTCCTTAGATTCTAACTTCAGTGGGAATTGACTAGTTATTCTAGGTAAGTGATTCCAGGCATCCATCATATCACTGCTTTTAATTCAGAGCTTCCATGCTCTTTTTTTTTTAAAGTAAATTCTAAAAATGGTATCCTCTGTCTCTACTTCCCTAGGGTGCACACTGGCTAGAGCTAAGAGAAGGAATTGTTGTCCAAGAAGCCATATGCAATACCATAGTAGTATTTTCCTACCATAGCAACGTTTGTAAGAAATAGGGTAAACTTCTTTTGAGCTATGGAAAGGTCATCAGGATTATACCACTGAAAACTATCCTTGCTTTTTATGAAGAATAACAAAATCAGGATCTTTTTCTCTGTCATCAACATATAACATGGCGAGTTGAGAGTTTCCAGCAGAGTGGAGCTGATAATTTCAACTTATTTTCTTACTGATGAAGGAGAACAGTAGTGTAAATAATACAAATGGCAGATATTACAAAAATAACCTATGTTTGGCTTTAGAATATATTGTGCAACTTTTTAAAGCCAGATTTTCATTCCCAATCCTCTTACTTTCTATTGTTTTGCTTACTGTTCACATTGTCTGTGTTCCTTAGGGATACGACACCTGCTGGCAGAGAGTGAGAGCAGCAGAATCTTCAGGGAACCAGAAGGCAGAGAGACAACAATTATTTAAAGTTTATTTTGATTATTCCACATACATGTAGATAATTAAGAGTTAATAGTATTTACTAGAGGTGGACAGATTATTGATTGTTGGAGGCATTTCAGCTCCTTCTGGTGAGAATGACATTTGTAATAATCCCATTCGAAAGACAAAGTACCACTTGCTGCCTGCAGACTAGGATTCCAGCATGAGTCCTTTGCAACCATAAATAAGCATATATGAAAAGCTAGTCGGAAACACAAATACATGATTGGTGAGAAGAGGTATTCTAATGAACTTCACCAAATTGCCTTTCTCTTTCTTTCCTCTGACGTCTTTGGTCATGTAGAACAAGCTGACCGACCTAGAGACACTCGCCCTGCTGATTGCTGCTCTCAGCCACGACTTGGACCACCGTGGTGTGAATAACTCTTACATACAGCGGTAAGGCGCGTCTTCCCCAGTAAAAGAAGAAAATGTTTCTTTTAAATTGTAGGGATGTCTTTTTTAAAGTAAGAGCAACAGCAAAATTTGATGGTACCACATTTCAATTGATCGGGGTCCTACAACATACTCTGGTTGTATTCGAGTGAAATGGAAAAAAAATAGTGTGAATCCAATGTTGTGTTGGTAACATTTCTGGCCTAAAGCTCAGAAAGTATGTTTGTTGAGAATCTTATTTCATTAGATAATTATCAAGAGTTTTGCTTTAGTGTATGCATACCCAGCTTAGGAGCTTCATTAGAAAACTAAGTCTGGTTCAAAAGAGGTGGAATTTTATCCTGGACTAGAAAAGATAATATCTGAAAAGTGCTTAGCTCAGTCCTAAGTACTTAGTAAGCACTCAGTAGAAGGAGGATTTTGGTGTTAGTGGAGACAGTGCAGCACAATGTTGGCAATTTGGGGCTCTGCATTCAGGCTGGATTCGAGTCCTGCCTTTGCCATGCAGTTCCCGTGTGACCTTGGGCAAGGGAACTTATTTCTCTACTTTTCTCTTGTTTTCTCTATTATTCTCTATTCTCTTTTATTTCTCTCTTTGATTTCCTGATTTGTAAAGTGGAGATGATAGCGAACCTACCTCGTAGGGTTGATGTAAGTTTTAAGAGATAACACATATCAATATGAGGCGGAATGTGCAGTGCATTTTTTTTATTTCTTTTAATGTTTATGTATTTTTGAGAGAGAGAGAGAGAGAGAGAGAGAGAGACAGAGTGCGAGCAAGGGAGGGCAGAGAGAGAGGGAGACACAGAATCCAAAGCAGGCTGCAAGCTCTGAGCTGTCAGCACAGAGCCCGATGCGAGGCTCGAACTCACGAACCACAAGATCATGACCTGAGCCGAAGTCAGATGCTTAAGCGACTGAGCCACCCAGAGGCCCCTGTATGGTGTATATTTAAGTGTTAAGTCTTAGCAGCAGATGCTAGTGATAGTCCTATCACCATCAGAAGCCTGCTTTCTGGCTGGTTTTGAAAGTAGATACTAACCCTTGACACAAGTGTTTCAGGCTCCCTTATGGGCCATGCTTAAAGTGACATTTGCAATGACAAATGAGATGATAAAGGTGACATCACTTTTCACCAGAGTTTTGAGCCCCTGTGACATGTTTATTTTCTTGTAGCAACTTAGTTGAAAAGCCTACATCTTAATGGCAGGATCTCTTACTACTTAGCATTTTTCTAAGTATGCAAGTGATTCAACTAATGGATAGATCTCTTAAGGAAATTCCAGATGTCTGATATCTTGAGGGAATTTCAGAGAGCTCTCTAATCACATTCCCTTTATCTAAATAAATGGAAAACTTCATGTAGAAAGAATTGTAGTGATGCAGCAACTCTGTCCTCTGCTGACCTTTGATGGGAAAAGATATCAAGCTCTTGCCTGAGTGTCAGAGACTGGCTCTTTCCTCTCTTAAGATCTAACGTTTTGGAGAACAGATTGGATGACATGTCCTTTGTCCTCTGTGCTTTGTCATATGATTGTGTTCCTGAGCCTGACGTTGACATGGGAGTAATTATGAAAGGGAACAATGACATGAAAAGGTGTATAAACACAGACGTAGCAGCCTAAAGATCCAAGCCAGCAGTGCTATGTTCCCTCCATACCTCAAAGCTGAACATATTATTATGGTCGCTCTAAGATGCTATGTTGCATTGCTTTAGAGTGAAAAAAACACTCAGCTATATTTTACTTTGTTTATTTAAAAACAATTACCCGGAAAAACATCTGGAGAAACGTCATCTTCTCTTCAAAAAAAAAAAAAGTCCTGGGAAAAATTCATAGACTGCAGAATCTTGCCTTTACACACACCACAAAGCAGACTTCCACCAAGTAATAATAACTTTAAGAAAAAAAGTTAAAGGAGTTTCAGAGATTTTTATTTCTTCCTACATCTCTGTGGTTTGAGTAGACGAAACCAAGAATTTTCCAGGGATGTTTCTTTTTTTTTCTTTCCTTAGTGGTAAATGAGTTATATCTCAAGGAAGAATTTCTTCACCAGGGGACTCGGGAGATTCAGAGTGCCATAAACATTCCCGTATAGAGAACTAACTTGCAAAAAGGTGTACAGCGTCCAATTTCATCAGTATTCAAACACTACATAAAGAAAACCACCACAATAAAAGAAGGCACAGAAACAAAACTAATACATCAAAAAGAGAAAAAAAGCCCTCATGTGGTAGCAAAGTTAGATGCTAAACTTCTCCTGTCATTCATTCTTCTTGAATGTCTTTTCAGAAAATTAATTTAGAGTAAGATGTAAAGCAGACTATGTTTTGATTCATTATTGGTTATTTTTTGATTCCTTCCTTGATTAGGAAGACTGCCATGATGAGGAGTACGGCTACTATGCCAGTGAAATATTTGGGGAAAGAGTTCACTGCTGTGCTTTCTTCTCCCATGTGGGTGGGTAAAAGAGGGAGTGGTTTCAGATAGATTTTAGATGATTACTTTAAAAACAGGCAAGAATAGGACAAAATGACTGAAGGACAGACATCTACTAAAGAAAGCACAATGTGGCACTCGGCTTAAGTAGAGAAACCTCTTGCAATTCAGCCTGCAGTCAGTATAAGAAGACTGTATGAGTGCATTTATTTGGTTAGATTCATTCAAGTTTGGTGTTTTATAAAATAGAGTGAAAGTGTCCTACATTTTGGACAGCTGGCTAATGGGCAATTACTAGGGCCTGGCATTTTGCTAGGCAGAAAGAGAGCTATAAAGTATAAAATGTGGTCCCTGCTATTAAGGAATTTTCATAGCCTCATGAAACAGTGGTGATCAATACAACAAGGTACTTAGTACGTCCTGAATTGTTTAGTAATGTGGACTGTAAATGTTCAGCAGAGAAGGAGATTGGTTAAGACCAATGCAATCCCATCTGCACTGTTAATGGAAGAACTGAGACAAAGCGGATCCCAAAGAGTGGTAGGATTTGGAGAGGAGAGAGGATGAAGATATACCAGAAACAAGATGAGGTAGGCGGGCATTCTCATGGAACAGTGCTGATGGCTGGCCTGTGCAGAGTCAGAAGGCTCACTGACCAGGGATGAAAAGTAAGAGAGTGAACAAGTAGTTGTAGGACTCTTTAGAGACAGCTATAAAACTAAGCGTATTTGGTGTAGTGAAGAAACAAGGAGCCATTACAGTGAGTAATAAAGACATTGTGTAGGAAGGAAAGACCAAAAGGAAGATACAAGGTATAATGGGTAATAAATAGGACCCCAGAGTTCAGCTAGGAAGCTGTTACAGCAAGCTGAGTTTTGGTGAAAAACACATACTGACTACAGAGAGGAAGAGATGGAAGGAGAAATGTTTTTCAATTTAATATTGAACAGGGGGAAGGGATATTGTTCAATATTGTTCAATATTGTTAATATTGAACATGAAGGAAGGGGGAAATCCTGACTCCTGGTCCAAGAAACTGGAAACTGATGGAGCCATTGATGACAGTAGAACTGGGAAGTGTGTATACACTTGTGTGTGTACTTAGGGAAGGAGGGACAAAAAGGACAGGAGGTAGAAGAGAAAATAATAAATAGGATGGTAGTTAGAAAAGGTAAAATGATCAAAGGAATGTTTTTTTTTCAAGATTAAGTTTCCATAAAATCAGAATAAAAGAAATTTCCTGGTAATCACACTCAGACCATGTGTCTTTGTCCTGGAAAAACTCATTCTGTACCTTGGTCTTCTCTGCTCTCTTAGAGGAACAGCTATAGTCATGGGCTGGCGTGGTGGCAACAGAATGTCAGCAGGCACTGAGGAACCAAACAGGGCAGTAAAGACACCACAGGAATCACAATTTGTGAAGTTCAACTGAGTAGAGTCTGTATTAGCCAAGAATGACATCATCCCTGATAAGTTTGGAGGGCTTGAGAGACTGGAGATCCAAATATGAAAAAAGTACAAGTTCGAGGAGTCCTAAAGTCACTAGCTAGTAATAATAATAATAGAAGTTAACACTTTATATAGCCGTTACCATGTGGCATTGCGAACTCTTTTTAGTACTTCATATACATGAGTTCAACTAGTCCTTTGACCATGCCACAGTGGCTATGATAGTTATGGTGGTTAAGGGCCAACTTGAGTCAGATGCCTGGGTACAAAAGCAAATACTGGCTTCTCCTCTTACCATCTGACCTTGAATGAGTCATTTAACGCCCCTCTTTCTATTTTCTTCTCTGTGTAATGGAATAATGACAGTTATCTATCTTGTAGTTTGTTTCTTTGTTTTGTTTTTTTTTTTAACAAGGATTAAAAAGTATAAATAAATGTGAAGTACTTGGAACAATACCCAAGATATATTAAATGCTCTCCAGGTTTTAGCTTTTTCAAAGGGGATCCTATTAAGGACATATTTAGGACATCCTATTAAGGACTCAAGATCTTGCTTTGTCCCAAGGTGAGATATGGATCAGGGAGTAGCAAAAATGCTGTGCCTGGTAGCACCTAGAAGCTGTGGAACAAAGAAGGGAATATCCATTGTTGACATGAAAAGAGACTATCCGTAGAGTCAAGGAGGTTAAGGAAGTAGGGTCAAAAGGCCAAATGAATCATCACCTTGAATACCTGTGGCATCTAATGTGATTACAGAGAATGCAGGGTAAAATAACCCCTGACTGATAGAATACAACAGTGATGATTTGGAGAGAAGTGGTCAAGTGAAGAATCAAATGGGGTTTACATGCTTACAAAGAGTAGTTAAGAGATGTGAATCCAGAGCAATATACATGTATGAGAAGCAAAATCAAGGATGGTTGTCAAGAGTCTGTAAAAGGATTCCTGGGGTGGCAAGAATTGTTTTCCTCAGAGAACTTACATTTTCTATTGATTTCTAAGGCTTCTTGTTCCTAGAATGTTGTTCTGACCTTGGCACTGACTCCTAACACCACTCTAAGAGATGGACAGACTACTGCAGGACGATAGGAAAATGTAGGGAGGGTGTAAGGTCCATACGAATAGACATCATTGTGGGAATAAGATTCAGTGGAAGCGGTGGTTTAAGTGGGCCCTTCTGACAGGCTCTCATATAAAGAAGCAAGAAATAGCCTTGTGTTTGAAACAGTAAAAAGCAGTAGAATGGAGAACACATTGGTGTCCACTAATATTTCTGTAAACAGGAAACTTGGGGTATGTATGCCCTTTTATGGATTCATAAATTCATATTTTTAGAATGTAAGTAAAGGCAAACACACATAATTTGCATTCATCTCTCTCATAAGCCAAGAAGTTTTTCTAATGGGAAGCAGTCCTGTCTGCATTGTCTAAAAATGTAATGTGCGCCTGAAATTTTAAACATGTTTGTGTTGTATGCACCTAATTGCATCTCGGTCCAGCCTCTAACTAGGTCAATAAGTGGATGCTGTGTGCAAAGTATAGAGAGAATAGAGAATAGAGAATAGAGAATGCAAGCCAGAATTCAGAAGGGAGGCCATCATTCTGTTTCCCTGGGCCCTCCATTATCCTGCATCGTCTCATCTGCTCCTGTGGCTTGGAGATAACCAGATATCTGCAGGTTATTGTGTTCTAAGTCTACATCTCCAGCCCAGACCTGATACAAACTTTTATATCCACTTGGTGGACCTCAGTCACTTTAAAATCGACAGATCCAACACTGAATTACACAACTTCGCCTCCTTTATCTCCCATCCTTAATCCTCTCCCTTTCTCCTATGTCAGTAAATGACAAGGCAGAAATGTGGCATTCATACTTTTCCCCTAGGAAAATCCCCACTAGGTCCCAACATCAAGATTCTTTGCCAACTCTTACCTCCTAAACAGCTATGAGGCAACTCTACTTGTCTTTATGTGGGATTCTGTCACCCTGGTCCAGGCTGTCTCGTACTTACATTACTAGAACTAGGACTATGAGCTTCCCAGTAGTCTCCTAACTACTTTCCAGTATTCTCCATGCATCTCCAGTTTTGATTCCAGCAAATTTAATTTACCTTTTTTTTTTTTTTTTTTTTTTTTTTTGTAAATCTGCTCATTTTACTCCATCGTTTTCCCATTGTCCAATGAGAAGGACAGTATCTGGTCCATTGTACAACTCACTAAACATGGAGGAGCAAAGAAGACAGGCAGGAGTTAACTTGAGAAAGTTTACAACACAAAGAATGGCCGTTTGGGGGTCAGCAGTTATCAGTGGAAGATTAGACAACTGGAATAGATGAGATTGCCCATTCTCTTACCTTTATTTCCCTTGTTTTATTTTTGTTTTCCCTTAAGTTTCTCTTACTGCACTCATTTTCTTCCCATGTTATGTTCCTCCAGTCTTGGGCAGCTTCTCTAAATTAAATGAAAACTCAATTAATGACTCATATAGTAATACAAAGAAATAAGTCAGCTGTGTTATCCACACTTGTATTGTGCTTTACAATTCATAAATCCCCGTCCTACAAATTTTAGGAACAGAGACTTTCAGGAACTCTCACGTTTTCTTTTTCTTTTAAAGAAAAACTGGTGAAAATTGTGCTTTATATTCACATGCGAAGGGTCGTGAGAAATAAGAGGTGGAGGACTGTACTTGACATGCTTTGGACCTTGATCTGTGACTGCCTGTTACATACAGTGAACTGAGTATAACACCCCTTCCATTCCCTTTACTCAGCCAGACAGTCTCCTCTGTTTGTCCCCAAGTTCAAGTTAAAAGAGCTACCAGGACATCCTATGCTGAAATACTCTGGATCCCACATGCATGGGGAACTTTTTCTGACCCAGCTGTCTCCTTCTTCCCTTCAAAGGAGGGTGGGCACCAACTCTGCCCCTTTTCTTTGCCTTTTGTCCCTCCTACCCATTCGTTCCATCGCAGTCCATTCTCCTTGGATATACAGGCACATGCGAATATGCTGGCCCTCAGCCTTATTGCAGAGGAATAGACTAGCATTGCAATTTGTTTCAGATTTTATTTATTTTTTTTTTAATTTTTTTTTCAACGTTTATTTATTTTTGGGACAGAGAGAGACAGAGCATGAACGGGGGAGGGGCAGAGAGAGAGAGGGAGACACAGAATCGGAAACAGGCTCCAGGCTCCGAGCCATCCCCGACACGGGGCTCGAACTCACG
This sequence comes from Acinonyx jubatus, assembly GCF_027475565.1. Taxonomy (NCBI): domain Eukaryota; kingdom Metazoa; phylum Chordata; class Mammalia; order Carnivora; family Felidae; genus Acinonyx; species Acinonyx jubatus. Next base: position 102,281,329 of record NC_069382.1, read on the forward strand.
GACCGCGAGATCGTGACCTGGGTGAAGTCGGACGCTTAACCGACTGCGCCACCCAGGCACCCCGTCAGATTTTAAACTAATTGCAGTTTTGAAATTGAAAAATACCATTGGTACAAGTATTTCAGAGAATTTTTTTCTCATGGTTAGAGAAATTAGTCCTTTGTGCTTACTCCTACTATTTAATCAATATTAAAACCAATGAAATTGCTCATATTTTGAACAGGCAGTGGTTACCCTGGTATTTGAAAATAATTTGACTGTTTTTTTCCCAGAGATCATCTCACTCTTCCTCAGCAAAAGGAGAGAAAATTGTTAAGTCTGATTAATTTTGTGAAGTAGCCTCTTTTTTCATTGACTAATATGAAGAACAAATTAATGTATTGGGGAAACTAGTAATTTTTAAGCCTTTTTTCTCTCTTCCACAAAATATTTTTCAGAAGTGAACACCCACTTGCTCAGCTCTACTGCCATTCGATCATGGAGCATCATCATTTTGACCAGTGCCTGATGATTCTTAATAGTCCAGTAAGTACCTACTTTATGGTTGTGGAATTTTAAAAGAGAGCTTTATAAATTCAATTTTATTTTTAAGTTTTGGACTTCTTCCCAGCATCATAAATTCTTGAGCATGCTTTATTCCTTTTTGGGTAAGGAAGGCAAAGCCAAAACATTTGGGATCTTCCCAGCCTCACTTCTCTGGACAGCCCAAACTGTCTAAATGTTGCCTGATAAAGGATATCTGGTTACACACCTCTATTTGGTTATGGCAAACTGGAAACAAACAAAACTAGTATTTTTTGGCTCTCAGTTAATTCTCCCCCCCCCCTTTTTTTTGCTTTTGCTCAAATGAAATGGTTTATACAGCGCTCAAAGGTTTGCTTTCACAAGACCATGTCTGTTCCTCTTTTTATGGAAACTTCTGACCATTAACAAACTGCTATGTTAAGAAATAAAGCTATTCAATAGTTTGGTTAAATGAATATTCATCAGTGTAAGAAAACATACGATATGCTATGCTAGACAAATAAACGCTAAGGAAAATAAAATTAAAATAATGTATGCCAAAAGATTAACAAAAGTTTTCTTTGTCCAGTTATGAATACTTTTACATTCTCATTTTGATTCGTTCATTATTCACAGTATCTGCTATATGCATGTATTACCTTTATAGTAAGAAAAAAGTCAAAGTTGTAACTACTATGTGGAACAAGCACAATGCGTGGTCTATAATCTTAAAGCAATTTTACCCCCATCTTTTTATGTTTGCCCCGTGTGGCTAGTCTTCTCTGAGCCCTAGAAGAAAACTTGAGAGGCCCATGACTTTTCTGGTTATTCTTTTATAAGTAAAAATTACGTCAAGTACTAATTACGTCAAGTCCCAAAATAGACTATGCAATTCTCAATTTAGAAACCAAAATGTCCAGTTCTGTGTAATACTCTGGATTTTGGATTTGGTTTAAAGTTTCAGGTTCTCCCCCTACTGCCTGGTTGGCTTCTCTCAACCCTGTCTTGTGCTTCTTCTAACTCCTTCTCATCCCTAATCCCCCATGTAGTTTCCTTCCCCTCCAGACTTGGAGAGTAGGAAGAGAGAATAGCTAAGAAGAGGGGCAAGAAATTTCTCAACACACTGGTACTGTTAAGAGTGTCTCACTCTTTGTGCCTGGCAGGTGTTTAAACCAAGTTCTTTTCTTGTGGGTAAGTTCATGATGCCTGCCAAGTGCCCTCATTGTGGGGCTTTTCTACCAGATGTTCCTTTAATGATCATCTCTGCCTGCCTTACTTATGGCTCTTTCCTCTGCTCAGGAAAATCTGATCGTTCACTTTCAGCTCCTTTCTGCTAAGGTTCTCTGGCCTTCTTTGTCATCCCCTTTGAAAAGGACAGGACTGAAATCAATCCCATGCCTCCAAAACTTGCAGAGGGCAAGCCATCCCATATAGTAGGAACCTCCCCATTGCTGCCAAAGTCAGAGTGGCTAGTCAGCCTGTGTCTTGCCTTTTAGATTTTCCAGACAGGAATTAGACATGAGACCACTGTGGCCCTTCCCACTCTCACTACACTACAAGAGACATATGTAGGGACTTCATGCCCCACTCTCTTATTTGAGATGGAGGGGAACACAATCTCACCTCTCCCTAAACATCTCAGTGTGGATGAAGGGTTGAGTTATACAGCCAATTTGGTAACCTCATTATAAATTCTGCACACAGTGGGTGCCTGGGTAGCTTAGTTGGTTAAGTGTATGACTTCAGCTCAGGTAATGATCTCGTGGTTCATGGGTTTGGACCCCATGTCGGGCTCTGTGCTGACAGTCCAGAGCCTGGAGCCTGCTTCGGATTCTGTGTCCCCTCTCTCTCTGCCCTTCCCCTGCTCATATATATATATATATATATATATAATAAACATTAAAAAAATTTAAGTTCTGCATACTTAAATTGACTTTAGATTGATAAAGTATTGATTAGTATGAATTAGTTCATGTGTGACTGGTAATTGAATGACGTTAGTGTAAGTGTACAAGTTGTATTCTTTCATCTGCAAGTTCTCTTGGGTAAGGTACAAGAATTATGAGAGTTGAATTTTTGACCTTATACAAGAAAGAAAAAAATCCCTCTACTTGGCTTTGCTCAGGCACCCCTTCTGCCCTATTTCAAGAATATTGAAAATGGGCATTTGCTCCCTTGCTTTGGACTGCTTGCTTTAGGCTCCTAGGAGGTTGCTCCTCCTTCGGTGCCCACCTTAATAGCAGCCCCAGTGTCTCAGTGATCCAGTCCCATCCACGTTGTCTGTGGGACCCACAAACCATTGCTTCCATGCCATCGTTTTGTGTGTTGATTGTTCTCAAAGGACCTCCAGACTGGCTAGCCTGAGCTGACTGGGTTACCGGCAGATGCACCAATTTTCAGTTTGGTTTATACTCTGGTTATAAAGTTTCATGGGCTTTGTGCAATCTGTCCCAGCACTAATTTTTCCCATAAACCATGTCATTTTTAGTGTGTAGTTTTTCAGAACTGAGATTTCTCAGGAATTATATGCTGTTTTATAGTAGAGAAATCTGTACTTTCCTTGGGATTTGCTATCTATATGCCTCATTTAAAACTATAAAACCTTCATTTTAATATCTTGTTTAGTTTTAAGGAAAGAAAATATGCTAAGCTTTTTCTGAACCCCATATTTAACAGTATCCCTATCATAGCTATCTATGTTATTAAATAACATAACTTACTAAGTAATATGTTATTACTTATAAGAAATTTGGTCATATAGATGGTTGGTCTCAAATTATAAGACCATATAAATATTCTGTCTTTGTAACCACCAAAATATTACTTAGTATTAGCACCAAAACATTTACAGAGAATTTACAGTCTCTGTTTTTGAAAGCAAAAATAAAAATATAACACCAAAAGATATTTCCTTTTTTTTTAATTTTTTTTTGAATGTTTATTTATTTTTGAGAGAGAGAGAGACAGAGCATGAGTGGGGGAGGGGCAGAGAGAGAGGGAGACACAGAATCTGAAGCAGGCTCCAGGCTCCAAGCTGTCAGTACAGAGCCCGACACAGGGCTCGAACTCACGAGCTGTGAGATCATGACCTGAGCCAAAGTCAGATGTTCAACCGACTGAGCCACCCAGGCGCCCCAAGATATTTCTTTTCCATTTGAAATTGTTTTATCTTAAAACACATAGAAGTATCAGTTATTTTCTAAATAGTTTCCTTTCTGGCCCAGAATCTAAAGTGATTACATATTTTAAAACAATGTTTATGGTTGTAATCACAGATTCATTAATTAGATACATGCCACAATTTTGGCGTCTAGTTATTCTCTAACCGGTGTTTTGGCACTGGCCTACCACACTCGGCAGTTTCTCTTTGTTCAGAACAAATCCTCTGCCTCCAGATCTCATTCCCACTCCTCTAGGTTCTTCTTGGCCCTGAGATTTAGGAAGCACATCTGATTCAACTTATAGATGTTGTCCTGAGTGTATGCTGAATACCCAAGGAATGTTTTATGTAACTCAACATCAGAGAGCCACTATGCCTTAAATTACAGACAAGAAATAAAAAACGGTTACATAGCACCTTTTCAATAATTCTTTTTTTTAATGTTTATTTTTTATTTTTGAGAAAGAGAGAGAGCACAAGCAGGGGAGGTACAGAAAGAGATGGGGACAGAGGATCTGAAGCAGGCTCTGTGCTGACAGCAGAGAGCATGAACCATTAGATCATGACCTGAGCTGAGATCAAGAGGGGAGGCTTAACCGACTGAGCCACCCAGGCGCCTTTCAATATTCCTTATAGATGTTTCAACTATACTTGCTTTTTTGTGACCAGTAAGTACACCTTTGGCTCATGCCCTACGGGGCCACCATCTACATTCACATGTTCCTAAAGAACACACACTGTCTGCCATATTGATTAAGTTAAATTATAGAAATTTGCACCCAAAAAATGTTATTAGATTTATGACAGAATCCATAGAGAAATGATTCTTTAAATAATCAATGTTTAAAAGTTTTGCTACTCCATTCTAGATTTCCATTAATATGGCTTTGATTTGGGAGCACCTGGGTGGCTCAGTCAGTTAAGCGTCCGACTCCTGATATCAGTTTAGGTCATGATCTCATGGTCGTGGGTTCAAGCCCCACATCAGGCTCTGCACTGACAGTGCAGAGCCTGCTTGGATCCTCTCTCTTAGTCCAAATATATATATATATATATATATATATATATATAGTTATTAGATTTTAGGCCTGGACTAAGGCCTAGGGAGTATAAGATGTGGAAAAACATGCATGTGTAGGTAGGTGCACCATTATGAAGCTGTATTTTCTTATAGGACAGGGTGGTGGGAAGTGGAACATAGAGGGGAAATATCATTTCATGGCATTAAAGTAAGCAGCTGTCCTCTGTATTCACGAGTTTAGAATACTAGGCATGTGTTTAAGATATGTCACTCTACCTTCAGATTTTGCTCTTGTCAGCAGCCTCTCCAGGCAGAGTGCTAATGATGGTTTTCTTTTTTATAAAGGGCAATCAGATTCTCAGTGGCCTCTCCATCGAAGAATATAAGACCACGCTGAAAATAATCAAGCAAGCTATTTTAGCTACAGACCTAGCGCTGTATATTAAGTAAGTTTTAAGAAATATTCTGAGATCAATAGGTCTTGGAAATGTTTGCATTGTTTCAAACTTTTCAAATGCACTTTGGGAGGTTTTAAGATTATAAAGACAAATGTCCTGGCAAATCAAATGTCTTGTTTTTCAAACTATGGGGCAGTTTCTTAAAGGAAGGCAGAAAAGTCTACTTCTTTGGCATATGACTTAGTGCTAGAAATTACAGAATACAGAGTCATTTCTGACGTGTGACTACTCCTGTGCCTCTGAAGTTGTGTACAAGGTAAATAACCATGCCAAGGTCATTCCAAGGCTGCGTTGTCCAGCCCGAAGGTTATAGAGCCCATCTGCTTTTCCTTCACCCCCCTCCCCAGCTTCTGACCATATTACAGTGCCTTTATACTGTCATCTAAGCCTAAGTGGGCAGGAAAAAGAGCTAAGTGCCAGACACATAAGTCTTGTTTCTTTTTATTTGATTTTGGCAGAAGGGTATTAATACAGAACTTTAATTAGTGAAGTCACTGACTCAGAAATTAGAGTGTGCATTAGAGTAGTGTTTGTCATGCATGTATGCATTTCCCTGTAATTAAACTACCTTTCTAAAAGCGAGAAAAGACCTTGCTGCATTTGGGCAGGCATTAGTTTCCCACACTCAGACCAAGATCTTTTGCTGCACACGTAGGAGTGAGGGGAGTCTGGCGGTCACACTTGTGGTATTTCCCTGAAGCACAGGCCTCTCTCCTTCTGCACAGGGATTCATATGTGTGGCTTTCACCACTCTTATGAGAAGTAAAAACAAGTAGAACGGATATACAAAAACACATACCCCAGGTACCTACTGTTGTACATCTAAAAATAGCTGCACCTAAAAGTGTCTGCGTCTAAAAGTGTCGTGCCATTGGATTTGGCAGCACTTTAATTAGGATAAAAGAAAATACAGCAAACTTCAGTTTAACTCAAAATGATTACAGAATAAAGATGATCAGATTACCAAGAATTTAAAAATACCTGTAACCACAGAGACTTCCCAGCCTTTCCAGGCCACATGGGTCTCTCCTCTGAACCCTTTTGCAATGTATTTTTCATTTTTGGTACTCAAGTGACATACATTCAGTTTCGTTATATAAGTTTTTCTTATCTTTAGTTTGTGTCTCTGACTAGATTTTAAACATTGTGAAAAGAACTCCTGTCTTATAACTTCCCAAGATGCGTAACAGTGTTGGGCACATAGGAGGCATTCACTATGCACTGAGTGAATAATAGTACATACTTTTTACCTAATACCATAATGTATATGAATAAGATATATGAAATTGAACTGAAGCCATAGAGATCTCATTATGCCATACACTTAAATTTTCAAGTCATTCTTGGCATCAAATTTTAAATTTGTTTTATTTTCTTAAAATCATGCTTAAGAATTGAAATTACCATTATTTGTGATCTGTAGTTAAAAACTAGGTGAGGTGTTACTGTTTTACCCAAAGAAAATGGCACAAAGGAAAAAAGTGAGGTATTTTTAGCTTTTTAAATGATGGTTTCTATATCGGATTCTAAGATGGGAAAAACCATTAGAGATTTTTTTCCCCCAAAATTTACTCCATGGGTCTTTGTTAGCTGAAGAAATAAGAGCCTGGGGACTCATCATAACTACCATATGTTTTTCTTTTACTTTCAAGGAGACGAGGAGAATTTTTTGAACTTATAAGAAAAAATCAATTCAACTTGGAAGATCCTCATCAAAAAGAGTTGTTTTTGTAAGTAGGTTTTCTGTCCTTAACACCGACGTTTTGCTCTCCAGTTAATTTTATAACTATCAGATTTTATTGCAAGTATTTGTTACAATGGGATGATCTTAGAGGCTGTCAGAATTATCTGGAGTGTTGTATAAAGGGCTGAATATGAATATTTATTTGAAAAGAAATGCATTTGCAAATTCAAGTCAGTAAATTACTCCTTTGTCTTAGAAGGAACTTTAAAATGTGGTGGAATATGAATAAAAGGCTCTAGGGTTCCCCCTGCTCATATTCCCAGTACTTTGGAATAGCTGAAAATAGCATCCCAAAGATTGTGGGAGCAAGAAGGTGGTTGTGAAGTGTTTACTTCTCTTGAGTGATGGGAGAGTAACACCATCAGAACCTCAAGATTTCCCTTTTCCTCACCTGTAGGCCTGTCCCTCCCTTCTAGCTGTAGATGCCATCTCTTTGCTGTTACTATTCCTACCTTTACCATGGCTAGAACTGGATCCATAAAAAAGAACAAGCGGTCAATAATTTTAATAAAAGGATGACACAGAACACCAAGGACAGCGCTATTACACTTCTGAAATCAACATTTCTTTAAATGGATTGATACTACTTAGCATGCAAACAAAGATGCAGATTATAAGAAAACAGTACACAAATGCGTGGCTGTCTTTTCTATGTAATCATGCTTTATTTCATAGCCTCAAAATGTTTTTCTTAATGGTCCCTTAGAAATGTATAGACAGATGGGGGCACCTGGCTGCCTCAGTGGGTGGAGTATGCGACTCTTGACCTCAAGTTCAAGCCCCATGTTGGGTGTCGAGATTACTTAAAAATAAAAATATTGAAAGAAAGAAAGAAAGAAAGAAAGAGAAGAAAGAAAGAAGAAAGAAAGAATAGACATACTACTGTAGTTAGGGAACAGTTTTTCCCGTAACAAAAAGGAAATCCAACCTTGGCTCCAAGTCTGCACCAGTTTCCGCTGCTCCATCCATCCGAAGCCATGAACCTCTTGCAGAGAAGTACTCATAGTTCTAGTGCTCAGTGTCGCCACTTGAACTCATGTGTCTGATTTTAATGAAGCTCATTTAGGAGCATTGTCTTCTTTGGGGGAGGCAGTTTATATTGGCAAGCACCGAAATCTTTTATGAAAATGGGCTTAAACACTGATTAAAAATATCTCTGGTGCACTCACTTTTTCTGAGAGAGTTGGTGTAAGACGTAGAGTAGCGGCAGGAAACCGTTTTCTTTTTGCCTTACATAGTTATGGAGAACATGCTTTTAGGTTGGGCTTCCCAGCAGGGACGAGGGTTCCCATCCTTTGCTATAAGTGTTTCTATATGACCGTGACTGGACTTTGTTTCTCCAAATTATTACAAACAGGTATCCAGATCCAACATGGGAAAACACGGTGCTAAATACAGAACTATTTTCATACTGTAGTTGTGGTACCGAGCTATAGAGTACCTTGTCACCGACTCCAGATTCCGTCCGGCATGGTTTTTACTTCTCTGAACAACAGAAAGACTAAAGAGCTCTGTCCTCTCATATCCCTCCCTCCCTTTCTCTGGCACATACTGTGTATAAGTAAGAGCTTTTCACACAGAAGTCACCGCACATGTTGAGTGCATTAGGATGACCCACCTTAATTCTTGCTCTTAGAGGCCTTATATCAATAGAATATCTGATGTTATCCTTTAATGGTTAATTATTAGTAATCAATGCGTTTTCATCTTACTACCACTGAGAATGGAATACCAAGGTGAAAAAAAAGAGCAACAGCAGGCAAGTTTTTACCCAGAGGTTAATAATTTCTCTCGTGCCAATCTGGAGCTAAATGAGGCGTTTTTAGGGCAAATTCCAGTAGTTCAGTGGGCAACCAAAAGAGTGACATTCTGCTATCCCTGAATCAGCCACACTTCCATATAAGTTGTTTCTGTTTCTTTTGTCTTTATAAACTGCCATCTTCATAGTTTAGGGAGCTTTAATTTAACTTTTTTACCAGTAACTATTTACTGAGAGTTTATGTTCACATAAAAAGTAAACAGTAGTATTGGGCTTCTTTTTCCCTGAACAGAGCGATGCTGATGACAGCTTGTGATCTCTCTGCAATTACAAAACCCTGGCCTATTCAACAACGGGTATGTTGTTTGCTGACAGTAAAAGTAGTAATTAAAAAGTCAAAGTAAGAAAAGTCTGTATTCTTAAAGGTAGCTTCTAAAGTATTTGTGGAAATTTTTATCCAAATTTTAAGTAGCATTAAAAGCAGAATTGGACATAAATAGGTTTTCTTTCTTAGAAGATTCATTAGCATTTACTAATATTTATAACGTATTAAGAAAGACAGCATCTATACTAACACAGCAAAACCTAGCTGCTGATAGTCTTTAATTCCAGTACTACTTCTGGCTCACTTAGGAATGCTTTTTAACACATTTCCTTAATAACCTTGAAAAACAGAAAAAGCAAATTATTTTTCTTCTTATGATTTTTCTTTATGGTTAGCCTACCATGCTATAACTCAGCTCTAAGTAGGCATTAGCGAGTAGAACTTAAACATTTCCTAAGTCTTAAAAATATAGGAAGTGTTGATATAAGGTGTCAGGAAGGATGTAATCAGGACCTGTGGCTAGGAGGCTAGAAATATATCCTTCTCTCTAAATAAGTAACTGCCATAACATTTTGCAGAGGCAGTAAAGGCCCTAGGCTCAGAAAAGAGATGGCTATACACGCAATGATGTGTGTATTGTGCTTTTGTTTTTTGAGACTGCATTTTGAATCCTGAATGCACTACCTGAGACTAATGACAGTCTGCTGTTGGTCAGGGCTCTGATCTGCAGAGTCATGGAGCCCAACGACAGGTTCATTTCATGAAACATACATGCTGAGAAAACAAGATCAGAAGTGTGCTATCCATGTGCCAAAGCTGACATGCCGTAAGCACTCAGGAAAGGTGGTCTTTACAGAGTGTGCTGCTCTGTAATAATAAATGGGACTGTACGCCCATTTCCAAATAGGGAAGGGAATGGAAGAGGGAAGAATTTGTCTTTTCATTTATCCTTTCTTCTTAATCAGATCCCCAAAAGGTTGAGCAATGAGGTTAGAGTCCAGACATAAAAAGCAATACTATAAAGCCTCTATAATTAAAACAGTTTGGTATTGGTGACAGACCAATGGAACACAATAGAACTTTGAGAATTACATAGAACGTTTAATATATATAATAAAGGTAGCATTTCAAATAACTGGGGGAAAAGAGAGACTTTTTACTGAATAATGTTAGGGTGACTTTCACATCTTCTATAACTGTATCTATTCCACATACTTAAATTCCAAATGGAACATACAGTTCAGTCTAGAGAATTAAACCATAGAAGTACTAAATAAAAACATTTGTGGATTCTGCTATAACTTAGGGGTGAGAAAACTTTCCTATTACTCAACATGCAGAAACAATAGAAAAGACTGGTAAATTTGATTACATAAAAATTAAAAAAAAATAAAACTTTTGCATGGCAAAAGACACCGTAAGCAAAGTAAAAGTCAGTGAGAAACTGGTAAAGATATTTGCAACTTATATTTGGTAGATACCCCAAATATTAAAGAAATTGTAAAAAATAGAGAAGGAAAAGGGCAACAACCCTACAGAAAAATGGGCCAAAAATTTGAACAAAAAGTTGATGGAATGTGAATGGCTCTTGCTATTTGCAAAGGTTCTCAGAACCTCATTCATAAGAAAAAATGCAAATTAAAACTACACTGACACACGCAAAAAACTTGTATAGAATCTCATAACAGCTTTAATCCTAATATAGTCGTAATATCTGCAGCAGACACATTCCAAGACCCCCAGTGGTTGCCTGAAACCAGAAACAGTACTGAACCCTTATATGTACTATGATTTTTCCTCTACATGCATAACTATGGTTAAGTTTAATTTATAAATTAGGCACAGTAAGAGATTAACAACAATAACTAATAATAAAATAGAACAACTATAACAATACTGTAATAAAAGGTATGTGAATGTGGGGTCTTTTTCTCAGAACATCTTATTATATTTTACTCACCCTCCTTGTGATGATGGGAGATGATAACGTGAGAGGTAGTGAGGTGAAGGATACAGGCGTTGTGATGTAGTGTTAGGACCTTCTGACCATGTATCAGATGGAGGATCACCTGCTTCTGGACCACAGTTAACTCCAGGTAACTGAAACCATGGAAAGCAAAACTCTGCAAAAGGGGGACTACTGTAGTCAGAACTAGAAACAACCCAAACGTCTTGTCAACAGAACAGCTAAACATATTGTGGTCCATTCCTTATTCAGTGGAGCACTGCTCAACAATAAGAAGGAAGTAACCATTGATACCTGTAACCACATGGATGTGTCTCATAAACACTATACAGAGCAAAAGAAGCCACACAAAAGACTACGTCCTGTGATTTCATTTATAGGAAGTTCTGGACTAGGCAAAATTAAAGCACTACAGTGAAAGAAATAAAATAGTGATTGTGAGGAGAGGGAGGAAAGAAGGGGCAGGAATTGACTGAGAAGGGTCATAAGGGCAATAGAAATATTCTATATCTTGGATGGGGTATTTGTCACATGGTTCTATGCGTTTGTCAATACACTGAACTCATGATCTATGCAATTCACAGTATATAAATTCTACTTCATTTAAAAAAAAAACACAGATACCATTTCTCATTTGGCAAAATCCAAAGGTTTTATGATATACTCTATTGGGGAAGTTGAGGGAAAACAAGGAATGAAAAATACTGTAACTCTTTAGAAGTTTATAAATATACATATTCATTATTTACCATTACTTCTAGGAATCTTATCCCAAAGATATACGGGAAAGAATGTAAAAAGATATTTATACAAGGCTACTCATTTTAGTGCTATTTGTAATAGCAAAGACTGGAAGTAACCCAAATACTCATCAGTAGGTTACTGATTGAATAATTTGTAGTACGTTTACACAGTGAGTTCTAGGCAGCTATATAAAGAAATGAGGATTATCTGTATACTACTATGGAGTGATTACAAGGATCTATTTTTAAGTGGAAAAAAAGCAAGGTAGAGAAAATGTATATGGTACTCTACCATTTATCTAAGAAGAGGGTAAGGGCGTGCCTGGGGGGCTCAGTTGGTTAGGCATCTGGCTTCGGCTCAGGTCATGATCTCACAGTGAGTGAGTTTGAGCTGCACATCAAGCCTTGTGCTGTCAGCACAGAGCCTGCTTTGGATCCTCTGTCCCCATCTGTCTCTGCCCCTCTCCCATTCACATGTGTGTGTGCTCTCTCTCAAAAATAAATAAACTTAAAAAAAAAAGTAAAATATGAATATATGTACATATTTGCTTAATATTTAAAAAACCTAGGATTAACCACAAAAAAGTTAATGATCCCCTATAAGAGAAGGAAGGAACAGAATTTAGTGAACAGAACCATGGAACCATGTAAATAGTTTAAAATCATAAAGTTGAATTCTCAGCATTAAACCTTAAAAATAAAATGAAACAAACCTGATTTCAGTTGCAAAACCATAGTGACAGAGACTATTTCATTCCAAGTGACATTAAAACAGTAATTTGACCATGTATCTCTTAGTGGGATGTACTCTAAAAACAAAAAGGAATTATAAATCCTTTAAAAAAGCCTTTAAAACTGTTTTCAATAATGTTATTATTAGTGGTAATTTTATATAGATATTCAATCACAATTGTAGATGATGTGGGATAAAAGCAAATAAAAAAATTGTATCATTGAGGACTGTCAGTGTGAGTGGAAAGATAAAGATCTAAGGTGGATTAGGTTATGCAAAAACACTGTAGTCCTGAATTTGAATTGAAATGTTGTATGAACTTCTGTTGTGTCCTAGCTCCATCCTCTAAAAGGGCTTACAAATACTGGTAGTAATGAACAAACCTAGTGCCCATACTGAGGTTTCTAAGTATCTCATTAAAGGAACAAGGGCTCCAACAAAGAAATGGCTGATAGCAGTTTTAAAGCAGGAAATGTATACAATGAGCCTAGAGCATCTTATTCTATCAGAAAGCAGGGAAGCTTTCAAAGACTGATAGGATTCTGTCAAAAGAACAGAGATGCCAACTTTATAGCCTCCCAGTGGCCAAAATGGAACAATCTGATATCAGTAAGGATTAAAATACATTAAACATGTTTAAATTTAAAAGTTCAAAATAATAATAAAAATAATAAAATAAAATCTTCCCTGGTCATCTTTGATAGTTGCTTGGTAACCATGTTACTTTTTTAATGGTAATTAAAGTGGAGAAAATCAAACATTTCTCCTGCTTTGCTTTGCTTTTTTTTTTTTTTTAATCTCCTGCTTTTCTTGTACAAATTGTACTTTAGGGAAACTAAATAATTGATGTGGGGAACTTCCTTTTTATTGTATTTCAACTAATAAAACAAAAAGGAATGACTACTTTGAATATCACCTTTTTGCAGCCCTTAAGGTAGCAGATCTACTAGACAAAGATCATTAATGGTTGCTAATATCACAAAAAGAGAGGCAGCCGGGCATTGTATAGCTCTTAATGGAAGTACACAGCATTGCCTATGAAGTAGTCAAAAAATAAAAAAAAAAAAATTCGGTCAGTCTTATCAAGTCTCTAGATCTCATTACCATTGTATGTAAATAGGGCACAGAGAAACAGTAATTGTCATCATAGGAATGCAGTCAGCAAAATCCAGATAGTGGGAAACTACAGGATAAACAACCAGTTTATTTAACAGCAACAAAAAAAATTATAAGGAAATTTTTTTAAAAGAGAAGAGAATGTAATGTAGATTAAAATCAATTTAAAAGGCACAGCAATCAATCACAATATATGCAGCTATTTGATAACTGGTTTTCACAGCAGCTGGTATAACAGGTGCTTAATAAATATCATTGCTTATGCATACAGATGGGCATACACGGCCTTTTCCCCACTAACTGCTGAAGTTGAAATAACATGTTGCTTTTTTCTGCCTAATTTCAGATTACAAACTCTAGCCTTTGTGATTAGATACATATTTAAAAGCAAATAAAATATAATTTCCATTACTCATTATTGTTCTATTACCATTTTGCTAATGTGGTTGAAGCTAGATTTGATAGATTTTATTATCTTTACTCAAAGTCTCTATTCTATTCTCTGTTCTAGAGTTATATGCTATATATAGAGTTCTAGAGTTAACTGCCAAAACTTAATCGGTCATTTATTTCAGATAGCAGAACTTGTAGCAACTGAATTTTTTGACCAAGGAGACAGAGAGAGAAAAGAACTCAACATAGAGCCTGCTGTAAGTCTGAGACCTTGTTGGTAGGAATTATTTCAATATATCTGTGATTGTGGACTTCTTAACACTTTTATGAGATCTTTCCTTGAGAATACAATTTCTTTTCATTTTATTTTTTAAAGCATTTTTCTTATTAAAAGAATTTTATGTGTTTATTACAGAAAATATAAGCAAATAAAAGAAGACTCTTTGGTTCATCATATTGTACCTACTTTTTTTGTAATTTGTTTTTCTATTTAAATTTAAATCATAAGCTACGTTTCATTCTGACAAATGGTCTTATGTTTATTATTTCTAGTGATTATCTGAAATAGATGCAGCCATAGTCTATCCACTACCTTTGGGGTAATGTTTGCAGTGTTCACTATTACCAGTAGCACTTTGATAAACATCTATGTTGCTAAGTGTTTCTGTGCCATTTTTCATTATCTTGTTAGGATAAATTCCCAGAATTGCTGTGTTGAAGGGCACAGATTTTAAAGGTTTTTGATACTGCCTTGTTCACATAGAGTTTGGATCTCACAGACAAGAAGAAGACCCTTCTCAAACCATCTCTAGGTTTTGGAATGAGTTTTTCCTGAAAATGAACCACGGTCATTTTTTTTTAATTCAAATGGACATTTATTGAGCCCATATTAAATGGGACATGGTTATGACCCCCTTTCTGTGTGTACAGTTTCATCCACTCTGCTCTTTAGTCTCAGCTGGGCACATCTTCTGTCTCACTAGTCTTTCACAATTAGCTCAGTGTCCTGTAATGTAATGGTAGGCTCGTTCAGAAGCTCAGAATCTTCTTAGAAAGTCGTGGGTAGCAGAGTAATGCTAACAGCTAATGGAGAATTTGCTTCATTTTAAACAAGTACTGTGACAGACTCATTGCTTCCCATGGGAGTGCTGGGCTTGTCTGGTGCTCCAGCCATGACCTCCTGGGAATAAGCAGAATGACATCTGCATAATCGTCACTAAGAAGGCTCTCTGTGTGGATTGAATTGTAATCAGCTGTGGCCTGAGTGGCTTCCCCCACAAAGCTGAGGGTGTTTGATTCCACATCAATAGACAATTCAAAGCCTGTGTGTTCTCCAAATACACGTCAGTGGTCAACTCTAGGGCAGTGGTTGACTCTAGGTCGGTGGTCAGCTCTAGGTCAGTGGTTGACTCTAGAGTAGTGATGAATTCCAAGGGTAGTGTGGGAAAAGTCAGCCAGGATGAACAAGACAGAGAGAATCAGGGCCTTTCTGAGCACAGTGCTGGCAGGGAATGCAGGAGGCTGGCAAAGGAAGGAGACAAGCAGGTATCAGGCCTTCATCAGCTAACCTGGTGATTCATGTTTTCGGAGCCAACTTGCATTGTGTTCTTTAAGTAAATGCAGATATGTGTGTTGTGTGTGTGTGTGTGTGTTTCTGTGTTTGTGTTTTCAGGACCTGATGAACAGGGAGAAGAAAAACAAAATCCCAAGTATGCAAGTTGGGTTCATAGATGCCATCTGCTTGCAACTATATGAGGTATTTATACAAAAACACTAGACTTGCTAAACTTAGACTGTGTTATGAATTAAAACCTCAAGTAAATTGAAGCGATTAACACTAGGCCTTTTTCTTTTTTTTCTTTTTCTTTTTTCTTTTTTTTTTTGGCTGATGAACATGCTGTTTGCATTGAACAAGGAACACATTTTATATTTGATTTTTTTCAAAAACGTTAATTCATCAATGTGTGACTATCTGTTGAGTGCCCACTGTGTGCTAGACTAGCAAATTGGTGTAGGAACACTTAAAAGAATTATATGCCAGTGCTACCTTAAGGAGGTATACTCTGCATACATTATGTCAGCATATTCTTCTAAGTTTAGGCCTCAATAAAGAAAAAAAAATATCCAACTTTTTCTCATCTTATAGTGTAATTTTCATATTGTCAAGGAAAATTTTATAATGATGAAAAGAAGGTAGCTGGAAAAATATTACAGGGTCCCATTTCCTTGCACCTACTGGCTTGGAGTTTTTATTTTTTAGGTAAAGATATTCTCCCTAAAACATCTGGTTTACTAGTTTAGATGTTCATGCCCAAAATACAGAAAGCAGACACTATCCTTGTTTTTAAAAGTTTGAATAGGAAACTGTCTTCAGCTTTAATTATTTGGGAAGACAGCATTTATCATAGAGTTATCATACAATGTCAAAACTCAAACCCTAGAATCTTCTAATCCAGACATTTTCACAATTCAGTGATGGTTTAATCTTACATTTCATATGTGTGCAAGGATTTATTTCATTTGAATCTGATGTTAAATTCTATGTAATATTGATTTGTACTTTTACTACATTTATTTATAAGTATTATATTATAGAAGTAATAATATTCTCACCGTAGAAAAGTCAGAGAATTATAATTCTACTAAGACACTACTGTTAATATATCACTGTATATACTTTATGACATTTTCATATTTTTCACTTAAATTTGCTTTTTGTAATTCATATTACATCATAATGTATTTTTTGTTTTATTTCTTTAACACTTATTTATTTTTGAGGGACAGAGCGTGAGTGGGGGAGAGGCAGAGAGAGAGGGAGACACAGAATCTGATGCAGGCTCCAGGCTCTGAGCTGTCAACAGAGAGCCCAATGCGGGGCTTGAACTCAGGAACCGTGAGATCACGACCTGAGCTGAAGTCGGACACTTAACTGACTGAGCCACCCAGGCGCCCCTTCATCATAATGTACTTTTAAAGCCTGCAAAATAGTAACATAATATACCTAACCCTGTTGTTGAGTATTTATGTTATTTTCAGAGTTTCTCTATTTCAAAGAAAACTGCAGTGAACATTCTTGTATCTAAATATGTATGGCATTATAGTTGGTAAAGAATAATACCATGCAGAATTATAAATCAATCTTTATTATAATCTTGAATACAAGTGTATTTAAATACATTGTATAAAACTATTTTATAGAAAACACAAAACAGGGTGCCCGAGTGGCTCAGGCTGTGTGCACACACTTGTGAAAACCCCAGCAGTGGGTCTGCTTCTGAAATGAGTGTGAGATGTGACTCTTTGAAATAGGCCTGGGGAGAGGGCTTATTTCCTCGCTGCTTTCTAGTTTGCTTTCTTTTTCTTCTTTAGGCCTTGACCCACGTTTCTGAGGACTGTTTCCCTTTGCTGGATGGCTGCAGGAAGAACAGGCAAAAATGGCAGGCTCTTGCAGAACAGCAGGAGAAAATGCTGATTAATGGGGAAAGCAGCCAGGCCAAGCGGAACTGAGTGGCCTATTCAAGCAGAGTTGAAGTTTACAGATGGTGTATTCTGCATATGTCTAGTTTTGCCACACACTGTACAGATTTAGTGTATACTTTGCCACTGCTGTATTTTTATTTTTGCACAACTTTTAAGAACATAGCATGAAATGTTTTTAGGGGACTATTACATATTTTCTGTATATTTGTTTTATGCCACTGATCTGAGATTATCAATGATACCCA
The DNA here is from genome assembly GCF_027475565.1 of Acinonyx jubatus. Lineage (NCBI taxonomy): Eukaryota > Metazoa > Chordata > Mammalia > Carnivora > Felidae > Acinonyx > Acinonyx jubatus. The sequence goes on from NC_069382.1 coordinate 102,298,979, forward strand.
CTCTTAGCACATGGATAAGAGCGCTGTTTGTGATACTTTGTGTACTGCAAAGTGCAAGTTGAATTCTTGCACTGAGATTGTTTTGTTATTCGTTGTTTTGGGGGTTTTGTTTTTTGTTTTTTGGGGTTTTTTGCTTGGGGATTTTAAATAATTGTTTTTGTGTTTTCTGAATTATCAATCTTGTAAAGAATGTTTGGAATCTTTTTTTTCTCAAAAATAGGCTAGGAGAAAATTGAATGTATTCTGTGACATTGAAAACTTTCAAAAGATAAAGTGTTGTTGGCTGAGTGGATTTTAAGATGAAAGGATACTATTTGTCAGCAATGTTTTGCATTAACAAAAAAAGCTAAAACTCTGAAACAGATGGAAAGTACTAGAAGGCAGTATTGTAAAGAAAAGGTATTGTTTAATAGATTTGCTGTTTTTGTTAGTGAGCAGGAAGCAGGAAGGGGAGAACTCTTTCATTTCACATACATTTTATCCAGAGACTACCCATAAAATCTGACCCATCTGATGGAAAGCAGGGGAAACCATAGGAGAAGACACTGATTTCACTGACTTCACGGTCACTGACTTTACTGAGGGATGAATGTGATCGAGAAATGGAATGGCCGTATCTGTCAGTGAAGGGAAACATTCTGTTGGAAGACTCTTATGAGTCAGTGAGTGTTTTGAACATTGAACTTCCTTTTTTAAATAACTTGTTTTTCTTACAAACCATAGTTTATAAGTGAACAGTTTAAGTCTCAAGAGAAAATTGAGAAAAAAAAAAGCGATAACTGGAACACTGACCTGAGGTGAGATATGACTGCAGATAAAAGGTAAAATGAACCATTATTTTTCTTTGTCAAAGGAAGTATAGAGAATAGTTTTAATTATATAAACAGCAAAGGGCCATCCTTGATATCAGGGTCAAAATTAAATTGAGGGAGCACTGTAAGATAAGAAAGCTTAGGCCTGAATAAACTTAAGAGTATTCAGTTTGCAGTTGAGAAACTGCCCAATTTCAGTTTATAGGACTAGTCAATTAGAATCACAGAAGTTTGGCTATGTATGCTAATTGTTGACCCTGAGCTTATAGTTGTTGGTATTCACTTCATTTAGCTTTTAGTACATTTAGAAAATGTTAACATTGTCTTAGTTAGATTTGAGTCCTTTTGAATGGATTCCCATTGAACACATGTGCCATAAATACACATTTATTCAGTACTGGAGAAGTAGATAATGAATTGAACAACTGGTTCAAGAAAGGAAAATCTGTTCCAAATACGTGGAAATGTTTGGACTGGGGCAGAGTAGGAAGAGAAATATTTGTCTGAATTGTTAACCACCCCCCTTCCCAAAAAACAGGTTCTGAGTTTTTAGCTATCACTAAATTGGATAGCAAATCTCTTGGGGCCATGGTTCAGCATTCTGAAACACCTTTTTTTTTCTCTAAACTGCCTAAAATTCAACTTATTCATTAAGTTTTTAAAATTCTGAGTGTATCTTACATAATGTGACTTACTTCTTACCATACAGGTAAAAAAAAAAAAAAGGGCAAAACAAATTGTATTGCCATTACTTTGTAGTGGTAAAGGCTAGTATAGAATGTTATCAGCTGTTTGTTTCCATATGTATTATTGTTGTAATACTTGTATTTTCAGGATGTTATTCGATTTTTATTTGATGTCATATAGGTGAGATCTATAAGATTGCCTCTTGGTGGCACTGGTGTGTAAATTACACAGGCTGTTACTAAAATAACATATCTATATACTGGTATCCCCCTATGCATGCATACATAATTCCTTAGTATAGAAAAATTGTTTAAAGAATAGCAGTCTTTAATGACCTTTACATCATACACATTGTGATTTAGCAGTTATGCTAAAATCTGTAATCATATACTTTAGTAGTTTGTTTAGCTCCATCTAATCTATGCCACTGAGATGTATGGAGGTTTTGTATGTGTGTCATTTTAACAAGCAAGGAGATATATTTAGATTAGAAATTGTTTGGTTTACCTTTAGACAGTGGTTTATTTTACTTTACTAGTTTAGCAATTAAAAGAAGTTGGGTAGTACCATGCCTATTTTGTTGTTGGAAGTTTTAGTTCTTCTAAGAAGAGTACTTCTTTAGGACCAGTTATTTGGTGCAAATAATTTTTAATTTTTAGGAAAATCATTCCATACATAGATTAATATCTGGTACAGAGGCAAAATCAAAGCTTTAGTTCTTACATGAATATTTTTCCCAGTATCTTCTCAAGTGGGAATATATATATATATATATATTAGTGGGAATATATATATATACATACACATAGTGGGAATATATATATATATATATATATATATATATATAGTCCTCCCTCATCCTGCTGTATATTTCTGTTACCCATAACTAGCAAGAAGTTATTCTTTTTCTGGATTAAAGTAGTTTTGTGATAGTTATAACTGAATGACATACCATTTCATTTCAATTTTTAGCTCCAAAAGTCCCCACTATTATACTAAGTTGTTTAAAAATCTCTATAAAATTGTCCGGCCTTCTATTTTTCACAAGACTGACGCTTGCCAGTCGCAGTCCTGTGTGAACTTGTGTAAGTCACTTAACCTCTGTGTGCCTGAACACATTGGGCTGTTAAAGGAGTTATGTTTGGGTGAAGCCTTTGTCTTCAAGGAGAATGTCACAGAGGGCAGCTACTGTGTAAGCCCTAGTGGGTCTTGGAGACCAGTGTCAGAAGTGGGATATTGGGCTACAGAGCATGGTATCTCATTCCACATGTCATTTCCTGTTTTGAAGATTGAAAACAAGACAATACATTTATTTGGCTTCTCATGTGCATCACCAGTTACTGTGAGATTTTGAGCACCTTGTCTCAAGGTACAAACTCTGGACAGTGGTGTTGTCACCACTGATCTCTTAATCATAAAGAATAGTTTCCTTCAATAAGAGTACTGAGATAAGAAAGTGTATGAAAATATACTGGAAATACTGGGTTCTGGGAGGAAACTGGTCACAGATGTATTCTTGCCTAGCAGTGGAAGTGCCTTTATCTTTAGCATAGAGCACAAATGTTAGACCTACTCCAGTTTGACTTTCAGTTTTCCTGTGTTTTCCACCAGATTTTACTCCTAACACTTTATAGGTCATCACAAGCAGTGCTCTTGTTTTGTTTTGCTTTGTTTTGTTTACAAGAGTGATTTTAAGAAGAGAGGAGGAAAAGGTGTAATTGCTGTCCTCTCCTGTGAACAACTGTAGTTAAAATGAGGTGGTATAATTTAACATCTCAGTATTAGACATGCAACAGTCCACCTTTTATCGAGTCCCTGCGACATGTCAGGCACTGTGTTCAGCCAAAGAGACAGAGCAATGACCTCAAGGAGCTCACAGTCTGCAGGAAGTGCTGGATAAGAGACTTACCAGCTTCTGATCCTGCCAATTGAACATGAAAATATAGGGTACGTTATATCACTTTCATTTTCATCTATAAAATACATATTATACAGTTTTCTGAGGACCTTCTCCCGCCCCGCCCCTGCACCCTCCCCCTCAAGGATCTTCTTTACCTGGAACTTACTAAGAATCTGTCTGTGAACATCCTGCCTTCTAACAAGTATGGATGATTTAGCCTGTTGATAGCTTACAGAACACCTTAAGTAAGGAGTCATGTATTCTACTATATAGGTTTTTTTCCCATTTGCTAGCCAGGTAGAGCTTACTCAGAGTTCTCTTAGATTGTTAAATTGTGCACAGTTTTGGACCCCTTCTGCTCCACCACAGGGAGCAAGGAAGAAAGTATTAAAGCTCACTTGGCCCTTCCATATGCTTCTCAAAAGCCTGTGTAAACATGTCTTAATAAATGTCATTGAAAGCAGTGTAAATAGTTGAAAATATAAATTTCTATTACGGTTTAAGAAAAGAAAACCTTATGGATCATCACTAGCCACTGTTAATATCTATTTGTATTCTTATACCTTTTTCAATATATTTGAACAAATATATAGTTTCTGGCACTATTTTTGTACTAGGATAAAGGAGTTACTGTGTATATTATGTTTAGCTTTAAAGTCCTTTTAAATAATTGTGAGTGTTGATTTCTTGTCTTTCCTCTCCCCACCATGAGAACCATGTCAGATGACTCTTCCATGACAAAATCACTTTAAAGGAACACTTCCCTACCTGTGATCTCTATAAAATCAAGAGATGGTCAGAGTGATCTTCTGTTGTGCAAACTCTTCACCTGTCAGTTGTTTACTCATTTTGCTATGCTTTGTAAGAATAAAAAGAAGAATGAATAAGTAGGTATGACTACTGTGTGATTATTAGGGGAATTTTAGGCAGGGAGGATGGGTCCAATGCTTTGAGAGACTGTAGGCAGGCTAGCCTTTGGTCATATTAGCTGAGAAAATGTGGTTTAATCAAACCCTTTCCTTAGTCAAGACTCCTCTCAGTAATAGTCTTCTTTTTATTAACATCCTTTGCTACCAATTTGAAGGCAACATTTTCCATACTTCCTGTGCTTCAAGTCGGTAACAGCTCTCTGGAGGGTGATGATTACCTGCTTACTGTTGCATAAGGAGCTAAGACTTAGGAGTTAAATACTTGACAAATGGCGTGAGCTGGATTCGAGCCTAGACCTGTCTGGTTTCAAAGCAGGTATTTATTCCATTTAGTTCTTTCTTTGAGTTTTAATTGTAAAAGTTCCAAAATCCATTCTTAGTGGATCAAATGGGCTATCTACAAGCTTTAGAGAGAAGATTTACCTCACCCAGCAGGTTTGGTTTTGTTTGGGTTTTTACTGTTAATTTTCCTATAGTTCATCTGAATAGCTAATGTCCCACCTTCACAAAATCCCAGATACCACCCTGTTTCAGTACTGCTAATGTAGAGGTGTGAGGGTATAATTAAATTCAGAATATCTGATTCATTATTTAGTTTTGCTAATATGACAAGCCCTAGACAAGTCCTCTTCATGTGGGACATAATATCTAGGCTATACCTAATTCACAAAACTAAAGACAAAAATAAAATGAAAGCTCATGTAAAATAATAGTTTAGATTTTCTGACCAGTAGGGGGCATGAGAGTTTCTGTTTTATTTAAAGTACTCCCCCCCTACTGGGTACAATGAATAAAACTGCTTTTTTTTTTTTTAATTTTTAAAAATGTTTATTTATTTTTGAGAGAGAGAGCATGAGCAGGGAGAGGGGCAGAGAGAGAATCCCAAGCAGGCTCTACACTGACAGTGCAGAGCCTGAAATGGAGTGTGAGATCATGACCTTAGCTGAAATCAAGTCAGACACTTAACTGACTGAGCCACCCAGGAGCCCCTAAATTTTTTTATTCTAATGTTTATTTATTTGTGAGAGAGAGAGAAGAGACAGCATGAGCCAAGAAGGGGCAGAGAGATGACACAGAATCTGAAGCAGGCTCTAGGCTCTGAGCTGTCAGCACAGAGCCCAACGTGGGGCTTACACTCACTCATGAACCGTGAGATCACAACCTGAGCTGAAGTCAAACACTTAACAGACTGAGCCACCCAAACTGCTTTTTAAAATATTTTTACTAGCTAAAGAAAAACAAAATGGAAATAATCAATAGAGAATTAATTCTTGGTTACTGCTCTTTGTTCAGTGATCATTTCATCAAGATGTCCTCCAAACAATAACTGATCATCTGAAGGCTCTGATTGATACTCAATATTCCATCCATGGAGACAGCATCCCATTTTGCAGAAAACGAAAGCTGTATGACAATTCTCTTCAACTCACATTCTTGCTATTAACTGTGCTGCCTTCTCAGCAAACCGGGATTCCTATGTTTGATATATGCAAGTGTCACAATATGATTTTTTATGTTTAAGGCACATGACATTAAATTCACAGAAACTCTTTGAACTTGCAGAGAATATTCTCTGATTTTAAGCTATGTTCAGCCTTGGCAAACAAACAAAAACTATGTTTCCTGTTCACAAACCACTTCCTCAAAATAAATATGCACAAAAGGTATGAATGGAATCTAAATAATTATTTGAAACCAAAAGAAATCTGACGAATTATATGCATGATTTCTGTCTTGCCTTATTTTAAGTGTGTGTGTGTGTATGTGTGTGTGTGTAAAATATACAGAACTAAGTTGACTTTCTCAATCATCTAACAGCAATCTCAATGGCACTTTTTAGGATTCTTCTTTCTAAATCACCATGTAAGGGATAAGATTGCATAGCCAGACAGTGGGGGGCAGCAGGGGGGGAAGCAATAAACGTAGACTGCCACAAGAGCTTTCAACCTTAATATCCCCAACACTGATTACTTTTAAAGCCATATTTCACTTCATATCACTGTTTCCCCTTACCCAACAGGAGTGTTTTAGGCTTTATCTGACATATTCCTGTATGTCTGTCTAGCATATTACTGTAAGAAATAAGCTTCTCCTTTTACCAATCAGCTCTCTGAAATTCAGGAATTCTCTGGTCTCACTGATCTGCATAACCCAAGGAAGAAAGGCATAAAACATGGTTAATGACTGCTTCAGCTACAACTGCTTGCTCTGCTCACATGTGCTCATGCTCTCTCTCTCCCCCTCTCTCTCCCCTCATTCACACAAGCCAATAGGAGTGGTTTCTAAGAGTGCTCTACTGAGTCTGTTAGAATAAGTTACAGATTTCTTGGGAGATGAAGGGACGATTATGTCCTACATTATTTCCTCTTTCTTGAAACCTCTGTTTCTCTTTTTTCTATTCTAGCTCCATCCCCTTGGCCTTCAAACATATTTGATTCTCCTGTGCCCTATGACACCTTGAATCACACAGCCCTCCTAACCTACCAGCATCTCTGCATCTTCCTTGTACTTTGAAGGTACTCAACAAATACTGAGTGAAAGAACAGATTTCCATAATTTTCCACTTGACATAAAATTGATATTTTTATAAAGAAACAGGAAGGTAATTCCACTGAAAGGAAACAAAAATCAATATAGTGTTTTTAGACATTCTCAGCTGGACAAGAGGTAAAATTTAACATGAAAAAACAAGCTGAACAAAACAGTATCTTAGGAAAAAATACTTGTTTCCTGCTGTGAAAAATAAGTTAGCTACCAGACTTTCATTAATAAATTGATAACCATTGGTGGCATTACTCCCGGTGGGAATTGTACCATATTGCTACAAAGCTAAAGTCATAAAGGCTAGAGGCCAACAGTCTTATGGAGGAGAAAGGATTTGCACTTAAAAATAAATAGGCAAACAAAAGTCAACCAAAGATGTTCCTTCATTCACTCACAAACATTTCATTCTCAACCCAAGCAGAGGTAAACTAAAAGGCCTGGCTTCACAGAGCTTCTAGTCCAATGGAAGCTACACACAAGGGACAATGATCTCCGGTCTGTGCATTGAGGGTGGGAAGTAGAGGTACTTAATTCAAACTTGAGGGTTCACAGTTGGCTTCCTTCAGAGTATGATACCTGGTTTAGCCAAGTGAAAAGGGAGAAGAACATTCCAGGCAGAAGAAACAGTATGTGTGCAGACCTAGAGGTAGCTGACTAGGGAACTTGAAAGTTTTCCCGTCATTTATTTATTTATTTAAATACTTACTGGTTTTATAGTTATGAATGATGAAGATTAAAACTATTTATAAAGTATTGGTATGATGTATAGATCTTTATAAATGTATAAAATAAAGCAAATGTGCTTCAACAAATGTATGTTTGAACTCTTAAGAAAGAGAAATCACCAGAGGCCAAAATAAAGCCAATTAAAAATCAAATGAGTAAGCATGTGAACTGATACTTTGTCAGACCAAGGAATATTTGCAGATATATATAATGAAGGGTATTTAATGCCCACGCAAGCAGGAAACAGGGTAAATGGGTAATGGTTCTCCAAGGAAAGCTGAAACTTTTGAAAGAACTGAATTGAAGCAATTCACAATGCCTGAAGTCAGAAGCCACAAGAGTAGCATCAGATCCCCATGAAATTCAGACAATAGAGTTCTTTGATTGAGGCTGTTGGGAGGAATCAATTTTTTACTCTTGTCTTTCCAAATGAAGGAACACCTCTAAAATGACACTTTTAGCCTCTTGTTCCACCTCTAACTCAACTCAGTCAAATACCCAACTGGAGGGTCATAGACATCAGTCCACACCCCTTAAGTGGGTGAAGTAAATCTAATAAAAAGCAGTGAATGCTGGAAATTTGTTTCTTTTCCTTACCTTTCGAACCCAATATAATCCAGTGTAAGTTGGAAATCCTAGGTAAAAGTGTCTGGTTATGTGGCCTGTTTCAAGATCTAGCTTGCTAAAGGGTTGGGGTTTCAGGCAGGGAATGTAACTTAGCAAACCCATTTAACCATAACATGTTCTCCAACCTATACGTGTTCTTCAAACACCTTATTTACCTAACTATCTCTGCAAAGCTCCACACCAGCCAGCATCACATGGTTTTCTCAGAGTGCTATGCCTATCTCCTGTAAGGTCTTTCTAGACTGTCATTCTACAATATCAGTGGGCCACTTCAGTCAATGGCCTCTCCTGCTTCTGACCAATGTGGTAAATCTGCGCTTTCCTGAGTCTGTCCATCTGCTGTTTGAGGGACATAATGTACAAGTCAGAGCATTCTTCTTACTTACGTGCTAGTGGCTGTATAGAAGGCAGGAGCGAGCTAACATTGAATGAGATCCCAGGAATGCAGTGATTACGGCCTAAAGACTTGAAGAAAAGCATAGTTGTAAGGTATGTTGTTCTATTTTGTGTTATAAAATTCTGAAAGGTAAATTTAACATGACCAGAAATTATCGTTCATATTTTTCTTCTGCCTATTCTAAGACTTGCATTTATGATGATCATCACCTGATGACTATCAGCTCACTGGCAGCCAGTATTCATAAGCAGCACAATGGATGTGGCATCGTCAGAACTAATAATATAACCAATATAAATAAATGGTATTAGGGAACTGCAAAAACAAGAAGATACTATTTTCACACCAACAGGTTCTAAAGAGCCACAACATTGTGAGTATAACAGAGTTGCTCTTTTTTTCTCTCAGTGGAAATTATGAAATTAGGGAGGAGGAGCACATTTGACAATGAAATACACAAGAAAATTGTTCCTGAACCTGAATAAGAAGAGATGGTACCGGGGCGCCTGGGTGGCTCAGTTGGTTAAGCGTCCGACTTCGGCTCAGGTCATGATCTCACGGTCCGTGAGTTCGAGCCCTGCGTCGGGCTCTGTGCTGACAGCTCAGAGCCTGGAGCCTGCTTCCGATTCTGTGTCTCCCTCTCTCTCTGCCCCTCCCCCATTCATGCTCTGTCTCTCTCTGTCTCAAAACTAAATAAACATTAAAAATTTGAAAAAAAAATATTATTTAAAAAAAAAAAAGAAGAGATGGTACCTAGACACTGCTAGTGTGAACTGATTTTCACATGCGCTGCCTGGACAATGAAAAATGTAAACATCGCTTCTGTACCCAATCTTCTAAATTTTTCATTGAAAATTTTAATTGTGTTAGCCTCCTATTGCTGGTGTAAGAAATTACCAGAAATGCATGCACTTAAAACTTATTATCTTACAGTTCAGGAGATCCGAAGTCTAAAATGTGTTAGCACCGCTGCATTCCTTCTAAAGGCCGTTTCTCTGCCCTTTTGAGCTTTTAGAGACTGCATGCATTGCTTACATCGTAGCCTCTTCCTCCATCTTCAAAAAATAATGTAAATTCTGACTCTATTCCTTTTAGGAAAGCAAACATTTATATGATAAAATAGATTTTATGGGGCTTTTGAAAGATGTAAACAAAATGTGTTAAGTGCCTAGCACAAAAAGTACACAAGTGGGAGACTGGGAGACATGGTTATTGTTACTATTTTCATGATGATGATAATGATGAAAGATTTCTATCCCAAAAGTTAAAATCTTAAGAAGAAAAAACTGACTACTGAAAGCACATCCAGAACGAGTTAAACTTAGATTGTACTTTGCCATTTACCAAGCTCTTTCACACACATGATCTTATCTCATCTTACCCGCAATTCTGTGACACAGGCATTATTTTCATTCCTGATTTTATGATGAAACTGAGTCTTGAAAACTCAGTTGCTTCACCACTTGTAGTCTGCATTTTGCCACTTGAACCCAAGACTCCCCCCATCAAATCTGCTATACTTTTCATTACAAAATAGTTCTGCTCTCTAACAGTTCCAAATGCTCAGGTGTTTATTATGTAAATCAGTAATTTTCAAAGCCGGGTTCTGGGCCAGCAGTATCAGCATCAGCATCACCTATTAAAAATGCAGATGCTCAGGCACCATGTCTGAAGTGCTGAGGGTCAGGATGGGCAAAATGAGTTTTGTATTAGCCCTCCAGGTTATTCTGATGTACTCTAAAGCTTGAGAACCACTGATCTAAAATATTGCTCTCTTCTTCTAACTGCTTACAACCCCGAGATTAAAGCCACACAAAGCCATGTAAAAAATGATTCAGTGATTAAACTGACACTTTTATTAGAGAGAATCCTAGAAGCTTGAAGAGCAAACTCATTGAAAACTTTGTTCTAATTATTTGGATTTTTCACCTCAACAAAAGTACAACATATTCTGCCTGTGTATGAAAGAGAAAAGTAAAAACCTGGGGGCTTTAAGATTGAATTTCAATAGGGACAGAAGTAGGATAATAATGATGGCTTCCATTCATTTATTAATCTATTGATGGACAGTTGGGCTGCTTCCATAGTTTGGCTATTGTAAATAATGATGCAATAAACATCAGGGTGCATGTATCCCTTCAAATTAGTGTTTTTGTATTCTTTGGGTAAATACCCAGTAGTGCAAATTCCTGGATCCTAGGGTAGTTCTATTTTTAACCTTTTGAGGAACCTCCATACTGTCTTCCACAGTGGCTGTACTGGTTTGTGCTCCCAGCAGTGAACAAGGGTTCCTTTTTCTCCACATCCTCACCAACACTTGTTTCTTGAGTTTTTTATTTTAGCCATTCTGACAGGTGTAAGGTGATAATTTGCATTTCCCTGATGATGAGTGATGTTGAGAGCATCTTTTCATGTATCTGTTGGCAATCTGTAGCTCTTCTTTGGAGATATGTTTGTTCATGTCTCTTGTTCATTTTTTAATTGGACTATTTGCTTTTTGGGTGTTGAGTTTTATAAGGTTTTTAGATATTTTGATTACTTCTCCTTTATTGGATATGTCATTTGCAAATATTTTCTCCTATTCAGTAGGTTGTCTTTTAGTTTAGTTTTTTGTTTTCCTTTGCTGTGCAGAAGCTTTTTATTTTGATGTGGTATATATATATATATATATATATATATATATATATATACACATACAATGGAATCTTATTCAACCATAAAAAGAATGAAATCTTGCCATTTGCAAAAACATGGATGGATCTAGAGTATAATGCTAAGCAAAATAAGCCAGTCAGAGAAAGACAAATACCATATGGGTTCACTCATATGTAGAATTTAAGAAACAAAACAAATGAACAAAGGGGAAAAAGAGACAAACCAAAAAAAACAGACTCTTAACTGTAGAAAGACAAGCAGATGGTTACGAAAGGAGTGTGGTATGAGGGATGAGTCAAATAGGTGAAGGGGATTAAGATACATTGATTTCGATGAGCACTGAGTAATATACAGAACTGCTGAATCACCATACTATACTAATACTGAACCTAATGTAACTCTGTATGTTAACTACACTGGAATTAAAAATTTTTTAAATATGTTGTGGGGTGCATACATACATACATAAAATGATGGTTTCCAGAATTTCCTCTCCTATATTATCTATGATTGCTTAAGCAGGACCTTGAAAGATTAGTCTATTATCAGTCCTCCTCCTCTTCCTCATTGATCATATGCTTTGAGAACACTTAATTGCAACAGGCCAGAATGACGAGATTACGTCCTCTCACAGTTGGAACAAAGACAAATTGTATGTGGCATGCCACAGGCCGAGAGGGGCAAAGGGAGAGCTGACATTTTATATGTTATAAATACTGCTTACTCGTAGTTCATCAAATTGTTTCTAGATCTGGGAGTTAAGGGCAAAGGCTCTCATTCTGATTTACCATCTGTGTCCTGATGGGTTGAATCAATATCCAGGAGCAATTTGGGAGGGCAAAGATCCCTGCAGGTTGCCACACCAGAGGTTTATTAGCAGAAGCTAGGGATCAATCAAGCTTTGAAAGAGGCCCTGGGGAAGACTTGCAAAAAGCATCCCTCAGGTAAAGCAGTCTGCTCCAAGTCTACCATGGAGAGTAAGCATTTCAAAGGAGATTTAGAAGAGAAGGTGAGGCTAGCAGTGCTTTCATCAGAAGCCCAGATCTAGGGTAAGGTTGGTTCTCTGCTCAGGCTTAGGCTTTCCTTGTCCCTCTAGTTTGGAGCCTCTTCAAAACCTGGGGTATACTCCACATGAGAATGGGGTTATTCCAACTCTTCAGGGAAAGAACTCTGCCATGGCCAGGGAAGAGACCCTGGCATCCGTCCTGTCATAGGTACGGTGAAACATCTTTCTGCAGAGCCCTGTACCTTAGTTGGCCCCCAAGAGCCACGAAGCCTGTGTCCTGGGCACAACTGGCGGGTGATTTCATGCCTAAAGAGGACTTTTCTATAGAATCACCAGAGGACAATTCCCTGCAGCATAGCAAGGCCTTCTAGCGGGGTAGAGGGAAGGAGGCGAACATTTATTGAGCAGTAACTATGTGCTAGACCTTTTCCATACACTAACTCATTTTATTCTTACAACAATCTCATTTAGTAGATAATTTTATCCCCATTTTTCAGACCAGAAAACAAGGCAGAGGAAGTTAGGTTACTTACTCAAAGTCACACAGCTTGCAGGTGGCACAGCCAGAATATGAACTCGGGTCTGGCTTCAAAGTCCCTGCTCTCCTCACTACAGTGCTATCACAGCAGAAGGAGCCCAATGAGCTCACCACCTGTCTCTGAGCAAAGGGCACTTCAGGCCTTCCCGTGTGGCTGTTTCCAACAGATCAATGGAGGTCACAGTGTATACATCACCTGTGCCATCTTTGTTGGCCCACAGACATACATCCTAATTATGTTGTCCTGAGGGAGGATCATTATGCACTTTTCCTACCACTGAACAAGGAGATGGGGATCAAAGGACAGCTGAGTCCTCACGGATGATCCCTGTTTATTGTACCTATTCCTCTTTCTCCATCCAAAAACCTCTTTCCTCCATGTTACCCCCATACATCCCAATTAAACAGAAAGCCATCATCAATTTTTTTGCTATCTCTTACAAGAGGAAAAAAAAGGCTAAGGAAAACATTTTATTGCAAAGGCCTAACAGCATTTGCTGCAATCTGCTTATTTCAGCACAATCCTCTAAGTGCTGTTTTATTTGCCCTAAACAAGCTTGATATACAACACAGTCATAACCTTAATGATATTTCAGCCAGTTAATCATTCATTAGGCTAAGTCAGAACAGTCTTCTGCGAAGTTTGTATTCCCATTTTCAGGTTGGCCAAACTGACCTCTTTTAGAACAGACTGCTTTCTTCTTGAAATATATAATGTATTATTCCCAAGTGGAGATTTTAACTATCATGGAATAGTGCGGTATTTACTGATACTTCACTCTGTATTCGCCAACTACAATTATATCCTTCATTTTACAAGCTGTTTGCCAGGACAATTCCATGACAGAATCCATTCTTCCATACTAGGGCAAGGTTCCTTGGAAGCACTAACTTAGGGGTGCTAATTGCCAGGCAGAGCAAACAATCTGGAATGGAATAGGAGAAGAGCATTTGTAGACAGCCCAGGGTATTTTTGCCATGGCCTAGATAGATGTAGGAAGGAACACTTACTCTCATCTTTGTAAGCTGATTTTACTGTGGCCATTTGGTCAGCAAATCTAAATTCGGAAATTCGCCTAAGGAATAAAAATGGGTATACACTGCAAGAGTGAGGCATCAGCCTCCAGGATACAATGTCTACTTACTAAGAACCATCATAGGGTGCTCTGTCTTCAATGGGCAGAATATATGGGTCTGAGAAATAAAGAGTAAAGGTAAAAGTTGCCCTATTGCTACCACTTCCCACTCCAACTCTGGCCTCTATGAGTTAGGAAATCCTATTTCCCAAGAGGCCAATAGGCAAGGAAAGAAGTTACCATCCCGGCAGGAATAATTAACCCACGGTAACAAAAGATAGGGTTGCTCTTACACCGTGGGAGCAGGAAGAAATATGTTTGGTACCCAGAGGTTACACTCTCTCTCCAGGGGCAGCCTGCATCCTATCACTGGACAATGAGGGTTCGAACAAAGACCCAACCCCCTTGTCTGAATGAGGTACAATTCTGAAGGGCTATTCCAGTTTCAGACTTCCTCAGAGGATTGGCCAAGGACGTTGCTGCTTTTGCATAGCAGACTAAGTTCCTCCCCCACCCCCCACCCCACCCACCCACACATCCAGTCCTGCTGCCTTCACTCACTCACAGGTGGCTACCCAAGAGCACTCCCCAATAAACTGCACTGAATTATCTGTCTTCAAGTCTGTTTTTCAGGGAACCCAATCTAAAATGAATGTGAATAGTGGCAATTCTTAAATGAAGGGATTATTGAAGGTTACTGTCTCCTTTTTGCATATCTGCATGTTCAGATTTTCAACAGTAAACATAAATTGTATCTGTAGTAAGAGTTACATATGCATACATACACACTGCATATATATAAAGTTTCTTAGAGTCTCTAAGTGCAGAGGAAAACAGCCATTTTGGTGTGACCTACAACATACAAAATGAAGAGAAGACATTTGGAGGGAAGAATATTTCATCACATTGTCATTTGAATTTGCAATTTTCTAGTTATTGGTTTGTTTGAATAAATATTTCATGTTCAATGACCAAAATGAAAAAAAAAAAGAAGAGGAGACAAAACCAATACAAATAGATTAAATATATTAGTGAAAAAAATCTTGGTAACAGACAAAAGAAAACACCTTAGAAACAAATAATTCATTGAAACGGATTCAAAATATAAATATGTATAGTATTATAATTAAATAAATTATAGTATTATATATAATATATACATTACATGATATTATTATATACACTATATTACATTATATTTATACCACTATATTGTATATATTATTATAATTAAAGGAATTAAATTGCTCTTTTAAAATTTTCCCATAAAGAAGAAAAAAAGACCTGTCAGGCTTAGATAGGTTTACAATAAGTCTCGTCAAATTTTTAGAGAAAAATAATTATTGATGAAAATGAGGTCTACAGCAATCTTATATACACTGGTTTAGGGAGATACACGACTCCGAAAAAGGTATTCGGTATTATTTTCCCTCATTTTTTAAATCCATTTTAAGGTGTGTGTGTGTTTTTTTTAAACTAAGTTTTAGATGCACATTTGGTCCTCCAACAGCTTCTTAGGATGTTTATGAAATAATTTTTTTTTACCAATAACTTTTTATTTATTCATTGGATTTTCCCAGGGTAAAAAGAGAAGGGGAAAGGGTCAACATGTGTGTTACAAAACAATAGCAAATGGGAAAGGAAGTACCCGGCACAGCAAAATCAGCCACATAAACACCCCCCAGAGATGTAGTCACTAAAGACCAAGGGGGCTCAGTCTCCTGCAGTTCAGAAATGAGGGGGAAGGGATCAGGGAAAGAACAGATAGGTACAAGCTTTCCTACCCCACCCCACCCCCATAAGTTCAAGATTTCACACAAAGCTTTGGTTTCTAGCAGTAAACATGGAGTTCATTAGTTCATCTCCTATTTCACAATCTTGTGGCCACTTTGACATATGTTTCTTGCACCTGCATAAAAGTTCCTGAGTGACTTGGATTATACATTCATCTTCCCTTCCTTGGCCTCCAGACCCTATCTCTACATGGAAGGCTCCCCTCATTGCTTCTGCTTCTCTCTACCCTAAGATTAGAGATTAAAGTAGGGTTGATCCATCCAAATACAAGTGTATTAGTATGAATCACATCAAGGAATGGTCTTGACACAGGATACTAGGAACGAGAAATGGAGTGTTTACAGCTTTTTCATGGTTTAAAGGTGTATGGGGGGGGGAGGCTTTTGGGGGAAGGAGGACAGGGTAGGACTCAAGTTTTTAGGATAGAAGATCTTGCCCAAAATAGGAAATAGGGGAAGGAAACGCAAAAGAAAGGATGGTTCAAGACCACCACATTTTAAGACAGGTCACCAAGCTGTGTTCCAGATTCTCTTCCTGTGAAATAAAATTTTTGAGATGTGTATAACAGGAAAACATCTGTACTCTATCCCAATATTCAGTTGATAGTTTGGATAGGCTAGAATTCTAAATTAGAAAAATAAGCAATAATCTTGTTCATATTTGGAAGGCAATGCTCTTTGATCATCTAACTTCCAGGATGCTGTTGAGAAATGTAAACCCATTATGGCTGTGATATGGATGTCACCTGTCCTTGCCATCTCACCCTATCCCCCCAAATCACAGTAATTTAGAAAATTCTTTCTTTTTCCCCACATACATGAAATTTCACTTTGTGCCTGAGTGTTGTCCCATTTTCACCCACTCTACTAAGCACTTGGTGAGCCTGTTCAACATAGAAAATAATCAGCTTTCAATTTGGGGGATTTTCTTGTGACTTACCTGCCTTATGATTGATTTCCTGTCTTCTGTTTTCCATTTTCACATTCTGAACTTCTGTTTCTCAAATGTCATAACTCCTGGACTACTCCTCTAATTTCCTTATCTTTTCTTTGTATTTTTAATGTTTTCTGGGGTGTTCTTTTATCATCCAACTCTTTTATTAAGTATTTGATTTCTTCCATCATATTTTTAATTTCTAAGAGCTGTTTCTGGTTCTGTTTAATTTTCACGACATCGTTTTTGTTCCAGAAAAACATATATTCTCTTACATCTCTGAAAATATTAATGATAGGTACAGTTCTATTTTTATTTTTGAGGTTTTATCCCTCCCACATATATATAAAATAATTTCATCCATTTATTTTGCTCTTTCTTTCATATTAGAGATTTCTTTTCTCAAATGTCTCCTTGATTAAATGTTCATTTTTAAAGGTCTATGACTAAAGTCCTGGTGAACTTGTCAACTGTGAACTTCCCTGTAGCGTGACCTAGGTGGGCCATATATTGGGGAAGGTGCAATGTCATTTTCTTTACATCTTTCTACGGACTGGTCAGATCCCCCAGAGAAGACTCTTCCAAAATCTTGTATAGAAAGCAAAGGCCTGGCTTCCAGTGTTCTAAAAAGTGAATAAGGTGGATCTCTCAATATTTAAAAGGCACACATTCAATTAATCTTCCTATTTCTTTACAGTATCTGTGTCCTCAACTGTATCTACTTTTCCTCAGTCAAGTTCTGTTTTAGCTTCTCTGGAGAATAATTCTGCTGGGTGTGAGGGATAATTACTCACGGGTTAGTATAGAGAAGGTGATTTGAGAATTTCACTGCTTTTTAAAACACTTTCAATCAATTCACCATCTTTCAGCTAGCTCTTTTTATCCCATCTTCCAGAGATACCTATTATGGAGTCTTTTGAAGATTCTGCAGTATACATTAAGTTGGTCTGGCCCCTCACCCTATCTTAGGTTTGGCTTTCTCAGTTCTACCAAGTAATTTACCATTCATCCATCTACTTTACCGATTTAAAAATTTTATTGATACTGTCTTGTCTTCTCTTTTCCCCATCGCTGTGGATTTTTGCCTTCTTAAAAGCTTTAGTGAGATTTTAAAAGGAAATAAAAGTAGACACATGTATTAGGACTACTGTCTTTACTAGGAAATGTGACTTTAAAAAAATGAAGATGCACAGAGTCTATTACTCAGTAATTTCACTTCTGGGTAAACTCTTGACATGTGTACCAGGAGAGATGTACAGAAATATTCATAGCAGTATTAACGTATCAATAAAAAGTAACTCATGGATGAATCTTAAAAACATAATGGCTTGTTGTTTAAAAGTTACAGAAACATATATACAGTATAAATTTGTTCAGTTGAAAAACATTAAAAAATCCTAAAAATGTATTGTCAGTTACTAGTATCTTTAATATAATAAAACCATTTAAAAAAGCAAAGCAATGATAAACATAAAAAAATCAAAGCAGTAGTTACCCTTGGTTGGAGAGAAACAGAGTTAAAGTTGGGAATGAAAATGAGCTTCAACAGTATTGGCAATTGTTAGAGTCCCCACAAGCAAACCCTGATGTGAGAACTTAAGTGTAAGTAGCTTATTTTGGAAGGTTATCCCAGCAAATACTGGTAAGAGAGTAGAGAAGTAAGATGGGAAGGGAAGGAAAGGCAAAGAAAGGAAGTGAACACAGGGTAAGTTATAAGCAGATTCTTACTGTGGACAACTGAGGCTCAGTATCACTGGGGACCTCTTGAAGACTGTATAGAATACAAGTCAAAGTCATCCTACCTGCGGGACAAAGAAGTTTAGATGTCTAGCTCCCAGCTCCCACCCATTATTAGTTGAGGTATGCTCCTGATGGTCTTAACTCCCCCTATGTCCAGCATGCCCTGCTTCTGGGGCTGAGCATCTTTCTTGACCAGAGGAAAGCCTGCAGGCAAAGCATCTCAGGTGCTTAAAACAGAGAGCCATCAGTGCTTTTTGGGAATAGTGAGCACTGAGGGGGTAAGCCTGCCACAGTACTATTCTAGTTTTTCAACTAGGAGTGGCTAAAATGGGATTTATTTGGTTATTCTTCATACTATATATATGAAATGTATTCTTTCATATCAATGCTAATGTTAATTAAGAATATTAAGTAAACTTTTACATATGTCTTGAATTCCCATTTTCTTCTTTGGGCAATGTTTGTTAGAAATGTGAACTTCAAAATATGTTTCATTTTCACTGACCTTCTGCTCATTTGCAGTAATGGGGCCACAGATTCCCTGGTGTCATTGGGCCCTAATTCATTCTCTGAACAAGCTGGTCTTTCACTGAAGGAGGGCCATTGTAATTCAGTGTAAATATGGTCATTTATAAAGCAGCAGGAACTGATTTGCAAGAACTCTTCAGACAGTATATTTTAGGAGAGCAACATGGTGTGAAATTCAATTCAATTCATGTCTCTGTTTTTGTATTATATGGATAATTTTTACATAGTAAGATTTTGGCTTTAGGGGTTTTAGAACTCATATACCATTGGCTAAGACAAGTTTTTGGATTATAATTAACTCAAATCCCAATTATGCTATTCCAAGCAAGAATGGTTCTTTATAATCCTCTTTTCTGGGACCAGAATATTACAGTTTAGTTTCTTGAGCCAGATGCATTTTAGGCTGTTCTTATGGAGCAGGGCCATTTAACTGACCAAGACAATAATAGCTAACAACTGGATGTTTTATAGAATAATACATTGCTGTTGGACTCAAGGGGGAAACTTACTAATTTGTATTGGGTTACACAAATAGGCCAAAGGTGCTTAACTGATTTTAGAGAATTATCTCTGACAACTCAAAATCATTGGAGCCAACATGTCTCTATGAAATCAGTTACAGAGACAACAAAGTATTTATTGACTAAATTACCTTTCTAATACATCAGCTTAAAAAAAACTCTGAAAAGAGGTTTAAAAAAAATCTCAGTGCCTACCATGACAGGCATAACTGTATTCTGTGGCACAAAGTTTGACTTAATCCACTAGGTGAAAACAATTTCCTCTAAGGCAGCTGAAGGGTAATAAAAACACTCTCTACAAAGGAAGTGACAATTATTAGCTTGAAGGTCCTTAGTTTTTCTCTGAACAAGACAGTCTCATCAGTCTACCTCTGAAAGCGAGTCTCTATTTACACTGAAAACAAACTGATCAGAAATTATGGAATGACCTGTTTCAGAACAGCTCATAAAAAATGGACTCTATAGAGGTGGGGATGTAAGCAGAAGAGAGCAGTTGGTAACATGACATGTTTTAGGGGACATTTCTAACAGGAAAGTAAAATACGCTGTGACTCCCTTTAATTTTACACATCAATCTAGCCTCAAGGCCTACTTGGTGAGGCAGACAAATTTAGTATTCCTTTTGTAACTGTAAATGCATCTCTTAAAATGAATTAGTCATTAGCTTTTGAAAAATTATTTAAAAAAAATTTTTTAACGTTTATTCATCTTTGAGAGACAGAGAGAGACAGAGCATGAGTGGGGAAGGGTCAGAGAGAGGGATACACAGAATCTGAAGCAGGCTCCAGGCTCTGAGCTGTCAGCACAGAGGCCGACGCGGGGCTTGAACTCACGAACTGTGAGATCATGACCTGAGACGAAGTCGGACACTCAACCGACTGAGCCATCCAGGCGCCTTTTTTTTTTTTTAAGTTTTATTTATTGAAGTGATCTCTACACCCAACATGGGACGCAAACTCATGACCCTGAGATCAAGAGTCATATGCTCTTCTGACTGAACCAGCCAACCTCCCTGAAGATTGTCTTTATTCTCCTTCATATCCAACCCCAGTAAATAAGTGGATGGATTGATGGGTGGATGGGTAGGTAGACGGACAGATGGATAACTAATTTAAGTTGGAAGGTTTGACCATACGACAGCACACAAAATACATTTCAAAGGGAGTTGTTAGACCCCAGAGCCTAAATTTAAACATAGGTATGAAAGATGATGGCAATGGAGAGAATTTTTTGAGGATTATTTCATTGGAAAGAGAGATGTACTGTGGGTGAACAATGATACAAGTTGTTTGCGGTGCACCTCATGATGATCACAGAATTCAGTAAGGATCTCCTGCACTAACCCTGTCTTCATCGAAAACTTTGAGATCTTGCCCATCATATTTTTTGCATTAGTATTTATTTTTTAAGTGTTTCACTAAAATATTGTTTATCTTGATTGCTGAGCTTTTTGGCATCCCCTTTACTTTTGCTCTTAAGGTGAGTGCCTTTCTGGCTTCACCCTAGTCCCAGTCCTGATTGAGGGGGACCAGGTGATGATGTCTGACCATCACCTGTGCCTCTAAAGCAGCCTATTACAGCAGGATAGAGGTCGATCGCCAAGGAAGGTACTACACCCTCCTCTCATAGTGGGTCAAAAGTGTGGGAATTCTAGGAACTAGATGAAAACTAATGGTAGGAATAGTAGCCTAGGGTCATTTAAAAAGGTATCCTGTCCAAGAGGATAGTCTGAGAGAATTGAGGGCGACCTAAGAGCTGGCAGGGCAGAAGCCGAGGGGCACTAAGAGTGACCCAACTGAAGGTAAGGCACTGCTACATCTGGAGAGTGAGACTGAGGTCTGCCTCTCTACCCTCCACTCTACTCTCTATCCCTAGAGGTGACAAAGCAAGGTTTAAGGCATACTCTCCCCAGAAGACTGCCGGCCTGCCTGCAGCCAAGCCCTAGAACGAAGGTAGGGTGTAGAAGAGAAGCCTTAACTTTGAACGAAGAGTAAAGTATTCTTAATATGTTAGACAAAACATTCCTAAAAACTGAATTAAAACTATAATTTTGATATTAAAGTGGCCTTAGGACTCAAGGCCCTGTTGTAAAACTCCAGGAGCATTATTCCCATTAGAATCTATTGGAGCTAAACTCCAGGAGACTCATTTACAAAAATTACAGTGCAAATGGTGCCCCCTGGAGTTGTGTGACTTGGAGGCTGTGATAGAACATTTTATTACTTGAATAGGCAGGAAAAACAAGGGACTGACTGGGTTTTTAAGCAACCACAGGAAAAAACTTCTCCCAGTGAAAGATAAAGACAAAAATAAATTTGCATTTTAGTTAAACTCCATAAATTGTGCTCATTCAACTTATGGTTACAGAAGGATGAATAGAGGAATGAATGGATGAATAAACAAGCAGATTGTAAAAGACCAATTTAAGTTATTGAAGAGCATGATTCTATCTAAATTAATCTGTTTCTTTAACAGGGAGATGATTTAAGAAGCAAATTCCTATTGAAAAGGGTATAAACATTCATTGAGGGCAAATTTCAATGTCTGACTGCCTGATGTTATTTAGCGACTTTATCTGTATTTCAAAGGTTGGCCTTCCAGATAGATTAGCTCACTGAAAAGAGAAGCCTGTACCCTGATGCCCTTGTGAGATACTATACACATCTGGTACAGCTGGCATCTGCTGTTTGCTCATCAGTCTCTGACAGCCACCTGGGGCGTTCCCACATCACTGTGGTTCTCTTTTTTCCAGGCTCACTTTCCTTATTTTCAGTTCTCATTTCTCAGCAAGGTTACAACAATATTTAATTAGCCTTTTCTCCCAGATGAGTCCCTCAAATCCCTCCCACATTTGGTGCCAGATGAAACCTTCTAAAGTACAAACCTTGATCAAATGAAGATACGTGCATGGGTATCTACACACACAGCAATTTATATGAGTATACACATATCCATGCTTATGTGTACATACACATACATATGTATACTAGAAATGTATAAAAATATATACATACACATATGTATGTGTACAAACGTACATATAAACTTAAAACTAGATGAATACATAAATATTACATTAACTATGTACAGTTGGTAGAATTATAAGTCCTTGATCAATATTTTTTCTTTATGCCTTTTTGTATTTTCTAAGTTATCAGCATTCACTGCTCATTAACCTATAATTTAAAATTTTTTTCTTAGGGATGTAGATAAATTTTTAAAAATTTTAAAAATATTTATTTATTTTTGAGAGAGAGAGCCTGAGCAGGGAAGGGGCAGAGAGGGAGAGAGGGGGGTGGGGGACAGACGATCTGAAGTGGGCTCTGTGCCAACAGCAGCGAGCCTGATGCAGGGCTTGAACTCATGAACCGTGAAATCATGACCTGAGCCGAAGTTGGACACTCAACCAACTGAGCCACCCAGCCACCCCTGATGTAAAGGAACATTTAATGAAATTGAAAAATGTTGACAGGGTTGTTAATTTTTAAAGATTTGTATAAGCCCACGTATTTGTGTAAAATGTATATTTCATATGAATGAATGGTGTGTGTGTGCTAGTACTGACTACCATGGGAGATGACACCTTGAGTAATTTTTATTTTTCTTTGTCCTTAGCTATATTTTCAAAAATTTCTATAGTGATATATACAGTCATGATAGTTTCCCCAGTAAGTGTGAGTCTCTGTGGCAAGGATGCAAAGCTATGCTAGAAGGTATAGCAAAGCCAACTGATGCTTTTCCTAAAATTGGTAACATTTTCTTGATTTCTAGAGGATTACTTCTGCCACGCCTAAAAAGTAGTGCTTTGGCAACACTATTCTTTCACTCTGAGATAAGTTTGCTTCATTTCATCAAGGAGCCAAAGTCCCTGTAGTATTCTGCCAACCAGAGAGCTTTGAAGCCTATTACCTACAATTAATTTTCCTCTGAAAAGCCTGCAAATGGAGGCTCCTTAATTAGGCTGAAAAACAGGGAGGGAGTCAAAATATTACACTGGGTAAACCCATGACCCTAGTACCAAAATAGAAGGCAGTAGGGTACGGTTCACTATTAAACAATCTGCTAGCTGCTGGTCAAACACTCACATGCTGAACCCAGGCTAGGAAACAAATGACACTTCTAAATGGGCAACAAAGTCTTTAATTAGGATACATATGCTTATTTTGTACATATTTTGTATTGTCTCTGCCCTCAAATCTGAAAATCTCTTAGAAGAAACAAGTTAATATATACTACAATCAGTACAGTAAGTGTAAAGAAAAAGGGTTATTATGATGGCAATACCCAGCACAGGCAAAGAGCCCAGCAGGAAGGAGGAAGGCAAGGCAGCTCGTTAAACAGGTGACACTGAGCTGATTCTTCAATGCTAAGTGGGTGTTAGGCAGAAAGAGTATGGGGTAAGATGTGGGATTTGCCTGCAGAGTTAGGAAGATGTACAAAATACAGAGATGTGAGACATCATAGCACTTTGGATGGGGGAAGAGTAAAGCTGGGTGAACAGAAGTAAGGAATATAGAATTTTATGCTGATGGCAAAACAGAATCACTGAATGGTAATAGGCAAAGACAGGACATGGCCAAATGTGCATTCTATGAAGATAATTCTCTGGACAAAATAAATTCTGAGAGACTGAAGGAGAGGAACACCATTTAGATTATTGTAGTAATCTAGGTGAGAAATAATGGCTATTGGAAAATACAAAGAGGGGATACATTTAAGTGATAATAGGGAGTAAAAGTTAATTTGTTGATAAAATGTAAAGCCAAGAATAGAGGAGAGGGAAGACTTTAGAATTATCCCTAGGATGGCAGGACCAAGCACTCACGTAGGAAATATAAGAGGAGAAAACAAGGGTGATTGGAAAGTTAAGCTCTTTTCTGGTTGTGTGGAGTTTGAGGTGCTGATAAAGCATGCAGGTAGAGAAACCTTGTCAGGAATAGGTACCAGTAGGAGAGAGATCTGGGTTGTAGCTCTAAATTTTGGAGTCACATAGATAGAAACTCAAGACATGGAAATGAAAAGAGATCTTAAGATGCAACATTTTTTTTAATTTTTATTTTTTTATATTTATTTATTTTTGAGAGACAGAGATGAGCAGAAACTGGGGAGGGACAGAGAGAGAATGAGACACAGAATCTGAAGCAGGTTCCAGGCTCTGACCGGTCAGCACAGAGCCTGACGCAGGGCTAAAACTCACAGACCATGAGATCATGACCTGAGCTGAATTCAGACGCTTAACCGATTGAGCCACCCGGGTGCCCTAAGATGCAACTATTAATATAAGGTGACAAATGAGGGACAATTGCCCACGGAAGAGCCTAAAAAGGAGCATTCAGATTAGTAAGATGAATATCAAGAGAGAATAAAGTCAGGAAAAGAAAAGGAGAAATTCCAAAGGCGGAAGAGTCAATGGTCTGGAATGCTGCAGTGACATAAAGGCCAAGATGTGTGCATAGTGTTTGGCAACAAAAAAGTCATCTATAACCTCAGTCAGTAGTTTCAGTGGAGTGGCGAATATGAAAGCTGGTATTGCAGTAGATTGAGGCAGTAACAGAAGAAAATAATGTAGAGACAAGTATAGGTCATTTTCTCAAGAAGCCTGGCTATAAAGGGAAGGAGAAAGACTGATTAGTTTCTAGAAACATCAAAAGAATCTAGAGAGAGTTTTTTCACATCTTAAGATGAGAAAGACTTGACTGCCTTGATGTGGAGAAAAGATTCTACCTCAACAAAATAAATAAAAGAGAAATAGAGAGGTGCTGGGGGGGGGCGCTGATCTTTGCATGTGCCTTACTATTATATTTTCAAGTCTTGCTTCCTCTTGACTGAAACTGTATGTATTCATTCTTCTACTTCTCTACTTTAGCATAGTGCTTAGGTCACAGTAGAAATTCTAGTATCTGTTAAGTGAATAAGTTGGTAAAAGAACTTAGAGGAGTAAAGAAAGTAATAACAGGTAATATTGAAAATAAAAAGGCATAAATTGAGGGAATTATAATTTGATGGTTAATTTCCTCTGTGGAGTAATATATAGGTCATCTGCTGAAGGCAGTGGAAGAAAAACTATAGGAAAATGATTAAATTTAACACCAAAAAAAAAAACCCAAAAAATAATCTGATTAAAATGGGCAGAGGACCTGAATAGACATTTTTCCAAAAGAAGACATACAGATGGTCACCAGACACATGAAAACATGTTCAACAACACTCATCATCAGGGAAATGCAAATCAAAACCACAGTGAGATACAACCTCACTCATGTCAGAATGGCTAGTATCAAAAAGACAAGGAATAATAAGTGTTGGTGAGGATATGGAGAAAAAAAAAAAGGAACACTTGCACACTGTTGGGGGAATGTAAATTGGTGTGGTCCCTGTGGAAAACAGTATGGAGGATCCTCAAAAAATTAAAAATAGAAATACTGTATGATACAGTTAATTCCACTACTGGGTATTTACCCAAAGAAAACAAAAACACTACTTTGGAAAGATCTATGCACCCCTATGTTTACTGCATCATTACATACAGTAGCCAAGATATGGAAGCAGCCCAAGTGTCCACTGAGTAATGAATGGATAAAGAAGATGTGGTGGTGAGGATGGTGGTGATGGTGGTGGTGTGGGGGGGGGGGGGTGTGTGTGGTGTGTTTATATATACAATGGAATACTACTCGGCCATAAAAAAGAATGAGATCTTGCAATTAGAGGACATGGAAAAACCTAGGTGGTATTATGCTAAATGAAATAAGACCGAGAAAGACTAATACCATATGATTTCACCTCTGTGTGGAATCTAAAAAAATAAAACAAAACCGAAATATAAATAAATAAATGAACAAAGCAGAAACAGACCCATAAACACAAAAACCAAATAGGTGGTTTCCAGAAGGAAGAGGTTAGAAGGATGGGAAAAATGGGTGAAAGGGAGGTATAAGCTTCCAGTTAGAGAATGAATAAATCACATGACTAAAAGGTATAGCATAGGGAATACAGTCAGTGGTATTGTAATAGTGTTGTATGGTGACGGATGGTAGTTATGCTTGTGGTGAGCACAGCATAACATATAGAGTTGCTGAATCACTAGGTTGTACACCTAAAACTAATGTAACTTTGCATTTCAACTAAACGTCAATAAAATAATTTTAAGAAAGGATAAAACTCCACTTTTAATAGAAAAAAAAAGAATGATTAAAGATACAGTTACCATCATGAAATGAGAAGGGAATTGATTGGGATACAGAGAAGTCTTGCCAGGCAGTGTGGAAGATTCAGCTCAGACTAGAAACCATGTGTGTAATAGCACCTGGCCTAGTGCAGGGAAAATGTGCAAGAGCGTTTTTCTTTTAACTGGTAACAGGATATTGATTAGATAGAGAATGTAAATAAACCAGATAGGGACTCCAATTTGGAGAAAATAAAGAAAACTGATGTTCTCTCCAAGCCATTTTCTCCCAAGAGATGGGAGAAAATGAAGGAACCGAGAGGACAGAGTTGTGGTCAGAGAGTCGCATGTTAAATTTTACAGAAGGAACAACTCTAGTGAGGACAAACCACAGGTCATAGCCTTGGATGTAAAGAGATAAAGTGCAATCAAAGTAAAGGTTACTAGAGATGACGAAGTTAAGGAACTGTGAGGCCAGAGTGACAAATGGCTTATCTGTGTGGACTTTGAGGTCACTCAGGATGATGGCAGGACACAGGAGATGATGATGAGCCAGGTGCCAAGATCTCTAGTGGTAGATGGTAGACAGCAATGTTACATGGGAACAGATGGTAGATAACGATAGATGGGGTAAACCACAGATAACTATGGTGAAGTAGGCTGGAAGGTGATAGCCAAAAGGAAATGGTCTCAAAAGAAAAGACTTAAAAAAAAAAAAGGCAGACACATGGTTTAGATGGGGAAGTAGAGAGCTGAGATTAATGCAAACCCATCTTCCAATGTCTGTGGTATGAGGGGCATAATAGATGAATGATCTTCCATTCAAAGTGCCTGAGGGAGACTCATTATTTGGGGGACAGAACTAGATTACAAATAAGTCAGAAAATGTGGGGTGCCTAGGTGGCTGAGTCGGGTAAATGTCCAACTCTTGATTTCAGCTCAGGTCATGTCTCACAGTTTGTGAGTTCGAGTCCTGAATCAGGCTACTTGCTGACAGTGTGGAGCCTGCTTGGGATTCTGGGATTCTCTTTCTCTCTCTCTTTCTCTCTCTGTCTGTGTCTCTCTGCCTGTCCCCTGCTCACTGTCTCTCTCAAAATAAATAAACGTAAAAAAAAAAGAAGGCAGACAATGAAGGAGTTGTAAATCCTTCATGCAAGACCACTCAACTGACACATGTAGATCCCATAAAATGGCTGTCCTGGTATTAAGGACAATCAGCAAGCCACACTCACCATTATATGGTAAATGTCCTGTTATGCACTGCTATAATTCTAGAGTCTTTGGAAGAAAACCAACCAGCCGTGTCAAGTGCAAAATCTAAGACATAATTTAACAAGTCTCAATTATTTCTAAAATTTAGAAGATTATGGTTAAAACATAATGAAGTAGTCTCTGTAGGCAAACATTAGAATTCTTTCTCATTCCCCATTCACTGGTAGGGACTGGACATAGTCTTTCCTTTTTTAATTAATTAATTTATTTTTCAGAGAGAGTGGACACATGCACAGGAAGGGCTGAGAGAGAGGGGGAGAGAGAATCCCAAGCAGGCTCCATGCTGTCAGTGCAGAGCCCAACATGGAGCTCAATCCCACGAATAGTGAGATCGTGACCTGAGCCAAAATCAGAAGTCAGATGCTTAACTGACTGAACCACCCAGGTGCCCCAGGATTGGACAGTAATCTTAAAACTTCTTGTTGCTCCTTCCACCGGTCCCTCAAATCCTTCTCTTATATGGGCCTGATAGAGATGACTATTTTTCTCTGACATGTGCCAGTTAAACAAGTTGGGATTGAAATCCTCAGGTGATTAGAAAAGGCCTGAAAATGCTGTTTTCCATAAATGATACATGTTTTAAGTACTCTAGAAAAACGTTCCCTCCTACTATACAATGGGGTAAAAGGATTTCTCTGATCTCTAGAAAGCTATTCCTTTGTGATGAGCTTGAAACACTGTACTGCCCTTCCTCATGATGTCTCTGGTCTTCATGATGATACTAATATTTCCTTGGCTATCATGAATTAGCTGTTTTTGTCTGTTATGACTTTTATGGGACCTTTAGAAGATCATTACATTTGGGAGAAGTAGGCTTACCTGACCCACTCTTGGTAGTTCAGGACAGGCTTCTTAGACCTGTCCCAGTGGCCAAGCTGGGACCTGAAGCAACAGAAAGCATGCACATCCAGGAGACTGGAGACTGAAAGAGGTTTAGTATGCTTGGACCTTGAAGGAAACAGTAAGGAATGTCAAGAGACTGGAGATATGAGTAGAGGCTTCATAAGCCACAGTAGGAATGCAGTATGCATAATCCCCTGAAGGAATGGGATAGGGATCAGCAGGAGCTTCTGCTGATTTCCACTTCTTCCATACCATTCAGTAGCTGTTGTGGACTATGAAACCCAGAGAGAGACAGAGCACAGCTTTACCTCCATAGCATCTGCACCCACATGCAATGCATACCCAATCCACCCACTCTCCCAAGCTGCAAGACCCTAAGTCTTCTGGCATTATCAGAGAAGAAAATAAAGAACTGGGTCTGCCATCAGCTGGGGAGTCCAATTATATCATCAGTAGGAGAAGTCTGTAGGGAACTTGGTCTACAGGTTCTGTATAATCTTTCCTAGGTGGTGTCAGGTAAGTGATAAGAATTGAGAAGCTACAGAGTTGGGAAGCTGGAGAAGGAAAAGTACAACGTTAAAAATTTGATCTAGTCATTTTAAAAATCCAGTGATTCCAATCTATAGACAAGAGACTCCTAACTGACTTTAAATTAGGATACTAACACTGATAAATGGAAGACTGAAAAGTTTAACATGTTCATTCTGTTAGTAGGTTGGCCTGAGTCCAAGTGCTATTTGCTTACCTGATGCTACTCTGCTCCTTCTGGAAAGCTCAAATGTGGCCAGGAGACAAGATCATGTTCCGAAGGCACTGTTAGGTGAACAACGGTAAGAAGCCACTTCTTGCTTTTTCCTGCCTACCTTCCTAACTGGGTCAGACACTTTTAGTTCAGCCATGAGATTACAGAGTAGACAAATGTATTCCTGGAGGGAGCTATATGGCATCATGTTATCGTTAACAGGCAAATCCAAGTCATACCCAATCCCAAGTTAGTCACCAGTGAAGTCACTAAATACTTAAACAACTTTAAGGTGACTTTCTAATAAACAGCAGAAAGACAAGGATTTTATTTACAAAAAATTAAAGTGGCTTGAGACCTGGGAAAAATATAAAAGTTTATTAATACTGTTGGAATTTCTTTCTCAGAGAATGAGGAGAGAAAGATTTACTGAGTACTTGATGTCTACCAGTTGCTCAGGTGTATGTTTTATATAATTTGTTCACATAACCCCATGTATTAGGTATTATTATTATCTTCATTTTATAAATGAAGAAACTGAGGCTTAAACAGATTAAGTAATTTCACCAAGGTCCTATATAGCAATGGGTGTTCTAGGCAGTATTTTTTTTAAATATGAAATTTATTGTCAAATTGGTTTCCATGCAACACCCAGTGCTCATCCCAACAGATGCCCTCCTCAATACCCATCACCCACCCTCCCCTCCCTCCCACCCCCCATCAACTCTCAGATTGTTCTCAGTTTTTAAGAGTATTTTATGGTTTGCCCTCCCTCCCTTTTTTTTCCTTCCCCTCCCCCATGGTCTTCTGTTAACTTTCTCAGGATCCACACAAGAGTGAAAACATATGGTATCTGTCTTTCTCTGTATGACTTATTTCACTTAGCATAACACTCTCCAGTTCCATCCACGTTGCTACAAAAGGCCATATTTCATTCTTTCTCTATGCCATGTAGTATTCCCATTGTGTATATAAACCACAATTTCTTTATCCATTCGTCAGCTGATGGACATTTAGGCTCTTTCCATAATTTGGCTATTGTTGAAAGTGCTGCTATAAACATTGGGGTACAAGTGCCCCTATGCATCAGCACTCCTGTGTCCCTTGGGTAAATTCCTAGCAGTGCTACTGCTGGGTCATAGGGTAGATCTATTTTTGATTTTTTGAGGAACCTCCACAGTTTTCCAGACTGGCTGCACCAGTTTGCATTCCCACCAACACAACAGTGCAAGAGGGTTCCAATTTCTCCATATCCTCTCCAGCATCTATAGTCTCCTGATTTGTTCATTTTAGCCATTCTGACTGCTGTGAGATGGTATGTGAGTGTGGTTTTGATTTGTATTTCCCTGATGAGGAGTGACGTTGAGCATCTTTTCATGTGCCTGTTGGCCATCTGGATGTCTTCTTTAGAGAAGTGTCTATTCATGTTTTCTGCCCATTTCTTCCCTGGATTATTTGTTTTTCAGGTGTGGAGTTTGAATTCTTTATAGATTTTGGGTACTAGTCCTTTGTCCAATATGTCATTTGCAAATATCTTTTCCCATTACATTGGTTGCCTTTTAGTTTTGTTGATTGTTTCCTTTGCAGTGCAGAAGCTTTTTATCTTCATGAGGTCCCAATAGTTCATTTTTGCTTTTAATTCCCTTGCCTTTGGAGATATGTCAAGTAAGAAATTGCTGAGGCTGGGTCAGAGAGGTGTTTTCCTGCTTTCTACTCTAGGGTTTTGATGGTTTCCTATCGCACATTCAGGTCCTTTATCCATTTTGAGTTTATTTTTGTGAATGGTGTAAGAAAGTGGTCTAGTTTCATTCTTCTGCATGTTGCTGCCCAGTTCTCTCAGCACCATTTGTTAAAGAGACTGTCTTTTTTCCATTGGATATTCTTTCCTGCTTTGTCAAAGATTAGTTAACCGTACTTCTGTGGGTCTAATTCTGGAGTCTCTATTCTATTTCATTGGTCTATATGTCTGTTTTTGTGTTACTACCATGCTGTCTTGATGATTACAGGTTTGTAATAGAGGCTAAAGTCTGGGATTTGTAGGCAGTATTGAAACCCAAGTCTTTTTGTTTCTAAAATACATCTTCATTTTACTGTACCATATTTCTATTCCAGTGACCAGATACATCTATTTTTCTAACCTAGAAAGATATATTGGATCCATCATTCATGGCCTTCTAAATTCTCAAATGACCATAAGCAGTGAATTACCTGAGAGACTAGTCCTTGGCTTTAGAACTTTTCTACTGTTCTCAACTTGAAAGTATCTCAAATGATGAGGTTTTCAGTATCTTTGACAAAAGGGAGAAAAACAAAGTTGAGGTAATCAACTTTTTTCCATAAAGCTAGTTACAAATGTAAAAGACTTCTATTATTCTAAAACTACAATCTCTCTCCCCCAGCACCCCTCTTCCTCTCCCTGTCTCTATGTTCTGATGTCTTTTTCTCTTTTAATGAAACAATGGAGCTAGTAGAAGGTAGTTTGCTTTTTAACATGCTTACAAGTAAGCATGTTTCAAGCATGTTTCAAATAATAAGTGGGCAAGTCCACTGAAAGAGTGTGTCCAATGAATATAATCAAAATTACAAACTTAATTCTGTTCCCCAATTTCCTGTTCAAATGTGTTAGTTATGTCCTTCCTCTAACTGCGAATGAAATTTTGGACATGCTCTGTAGCTTCTCTATTGACCTTTAGTTAATAAAATGTTCTCAGATCACATTCACTCACAGTAATAGTCTCTTTTTAGTAAGTGATAAGTTGAAGCTAGTTAATAATCAAAACTCTGATCTTCATAGTAAGTTAATGTGTTTCCTCTACCAGCCCAGTCCTGCTCCAGACTGAAAGCCTACAGTGGGGGAAGGGAGAGATATGGTGACCTCCTTGTCTTTTTTCCTTTTTAGCTGACCTCCATGGCCTCGCCCTACATACACACTGAGTTTTAGCTTCTGATTGCACCAGGATTGGGGATGAGGGGAATAAAACAAAGATATGGTTTTAATTAATGGCATAGCTAACATCTGGCTTTTGTTTTCTCTGCCCATGGCAGATGCTTGGAACTGATTCTTTCTCTTATAGAAGCTTTCATATAATCTAGCTACATTTCTACATCTTAAAATTTTTCTCAGTGGCCTATCACCATTCAAGACCAAAACAAAAACTTGGCGAGTACTTACTCTGTGTCATGCACTGTACCATGTGCCAGGATATTTACCAACCCAAAAACACAATGTGAAAGAACATATTAGTAAAATAAATAAATCTTCAGTCTCAATATCATATTAAGTTTAACTTTTTATTTAAATTTGGTCATAAAGTCTTACTTTACAAGTTAATTGCTATTGTAAAAAAGGGATAGGTCATTAATAGTCTCATTTCTCAGATGTTATTTGATATATGTTCTGAATTGTGTTACCTCCAATGTAGTGTGCACTTTGAACTTATAAGCAGAAAATCTATTTTCAAAGGGTATGCATTCGAGTTCTTGAAATAAATGTGCTCCCAAGTTTGTAGTTTAAGACAGAGTAGGCATTGTTTATCATGTTTTACAGCTGA
This sequence comes from Acinonyx jubatus, assembly GCF_027475565.1. Classification (NCBI taxonomy): domain Eukaryota; kingdom Metazoa; phylum Chordata; class Mammalia; order Carnivora; family Felidae; genus Acinonyx; species Acinonyx jubatus. The sequence goes on from NC_069382.1 coordinate 102,331,962, forward strand.
CTCCTAAATAACATGGGGGTCAGGAGCACCAACCAGCCCCATGCAGTCAGAAATCCTTGTGTAACTTTTGATTCCTCAAAAACTTAACCATTAATAGTCTACTGTTGACTGGAAGTTTTACTGATAACATAAACAGTCGATCACATATTTTGTATGTCACATGTATTATATACTGTATTCTTACACAATTCTTATTTCTCTAGTAAGCTAGAGAAAATACTTTAAAATACATTTAAAATACTGTGCTGTATTTATCAAAAAAAATCCATATATAAGTGGCTCTGTATAGTTCAAACTCATGTTGTTCAAGGGTCAACTGTAATTCAGTTGAATTTCAGGAGAGGAACCAAGAAATTTATAGAAAGATAAACTATGATGGGTTGGCATTAGTGTAGTTAGGTGACCTTTTAAACTTTAAACTTCCACATCACAGTATGAAGTTGGTTCTGAGATAAGAAATAGAATAAATTGTCCCCTAAGGACAGACCTGAATCTCTGACTGCCTAGAGGCTCACTCAACCGGAGATCATGGCTTTTGATGGTACTTGGAAGATAGACCGGAATGAGAACTATGACAAGTTCATGGAAAAAATGGGTAAGGACTTAATTCTTCAGTAGCTTATTTTATTCCTCACACATACTTTCCTTTCTAATTCTGTCTAAACCTCAGGGTTTAGGGAAGGCTCCTGTTCTGGTGGTAAGGATCCAGAATGTATGATGGTTCAGAGTAGGGAAAATAATATTTTCACTTCTTATATTAGGAAGACTACACTGTCTCACTAGTAGAAGCAAAGATTCTTTGAGTTCTCTGAAACAAAAAATATCCAGGTAGGTTTCATTCACTCTTTAACTAATGATTGTGCTTATACCATTGAAAACTGACTTTTTTTTTTTTTTTTTTTTTGCTTAGTAAAAAAGGGCAGTGTGTAATGAAAAGCTCAAAACTTTGAAACACTGAATTCTAGAGGATGGAAAAACAAAGATAGTAAAGCAATGGGAAAAAAAAGTTCTATCAAAATTCACAATTCTAAATAACTTAGACTTAATTCTCATTCCTCTGACATGTAAAATTGGGGGAATAATCTCATGATTCCATGTGGTTTCTGTGTGAGTTTTAACTATCTTTAATATCTATTCCAATACTCTGGAAGTCCATACATTGTACAAGATGTGCAAACAAACTTCTGTCATTCCTCAAAAAATAAAACCTGCATCAATTATGTCCTATAGTTCCAGAATTCCATGTTGAAATTTATGGAATTTGCACATTCTTACACTAATGAATTTGACTGCAATATTTGCCAATTTTCTCATTTTTGTGACAGTCAGAAATGCTACAAAAAGCAAGGAGAATTATGAAGTTCAAAATTTGAAAGCTATTATGGAAAGTGAAAAAACGTTTTAAAAACACTGTTTTTGCAGAATTAAAGTTCCTTATAAATATATGAATATATTTAATCCTTCATTTGACATTTCTGGAATTTAGTTTACTTAACACTGAAACAAAAAGTTTGATAACTGTATTAAAATTATTCAGTTCTAAGATCCTACAATTCTAGTTTTCATTTAATTTTTCTTAAGTTTTAGAAAAATAGCTTGAATCACTACTCTTGATCTAAGCTTGAACTTTTTCGGCAAGAGGCATTTTGAATGTTCTTGTGCAAAGACAATGCTATCAGGCTTTCTTCCCCACCCTCAAAACGTACATAAACAAATAAGTAGAACAGGACTTGTTAAAATAAACACTTTCTATGGCATTTTGACTTTTTTCTCCAACATATTTTGCTTTGCAGGTGTTAATATGGTGAAAAGGAAGCTTGCAGCTCATGACAATCTGAAACTGACAATCACACAAGAAGGAAATAAATTCACGGTCAAAGAATCCAGCAATTTTCGTAACATTGATATTGTTTTTGAGCTTGGTGTCACTTTTAATTACAGCCTAGCAGATGGAACTGAACTCAGTGTAAGAAACTTTTTATAAGCAATGCATTCTTGATTTTTTTACACAATACTAAAATAATCTGTTTTCTGTCATTGGATGTGGTCTAATTAAGTCTCCTTCATTTATTGAAGCAGCCAATAGTTTATCCACATTGTATCTTGCACAAATTGGCAGAATATTTAACTATAATGTTTTTATTTTCATACACATCTGTAAATAGTCTGGATTGAACAATAAGAATTAGAAAAACATCCTTCAGGTGATTAACTATAGACCTATTATTCATAAAGAAAATGATAGCTCAGTGTTTTCAACATTATATAACTGATAGCAATAAAAACTTTCATATTTCTCTAACTTAAACATAATAGTAATTTAATAAATATACCAAAATAGTAAAATAAGTGAATAAATTAGTTAATGGATAAGTGACAAAATGGGAAAGTCTAATGCTACATTGTAGGTCATTGGGAATATACCTTTTAATGTTTAAGATAAAAAATTTTAGAAAGTCATACTTCCAACTGATTTTTTAAAAACATTTTTGTCCTCAGGATTTTGTAATTAAATTATATGTTGGTAATGACAAACTGTGAAATATCTTATCACTTATGGTCATTTTTATTTATTATTTATTTTTTAAAGGTTTTATTATCAAACAATCTCTACACCCAGCTTGGGGCTGGAACCCACAACCCAAGATCAAGAGTTGGATGCTCCACTGACTGAGCCAGCCAGGCACCCCTATGACCATTTTAAAATTATTACAACAATTATAAAATTAAAACAAACACAGGGTTGTTAGGTTCTCCATGAAACTAACTTGAACTATGACTAAATTTAGGACACTCTTTGTAACATGAAACATTGAGAAAAATGCTGTTCATTTACCTTAAAGTTTAGCATTTGGAAACAACTGAGTGAGACAAGCATAATGGTTACCGACACATACTCTAGAGCCCCAAAACCTAGGCTGAATCCTGGCTCTGTGACTTTAGGTGAAGTACTATGCTTCAGTTTTCTCAACCATAAAATGGAGATAATAATATCTACTTCACAACGTTATTGTAAAGATTGAAAAAGTAGATCTATAAATTGAGAACAGAGGGCACCTGGGTGTCTCAGTAGGGTAAGCATCCAACTCTTAGGCTCAGGTCATGATCTCACTGTTTGAGTTTGAGCCCCGTGCAGGGCTCTGTGTTGACAGCACACGGCCTGTTTGGGATTCTTTGCCTCTCTCTCTCTCTCTCTCTCTCCCAAAAATAAATAAACATTTAAAAATAAACAATAAACTCCCAAAAAACCCCACCTCAGAACAGTGTTTGACATACTTAAGACCCTAAAAAATATTATCATTATTATTATTTGTTGTGGTTACTATTATTATTTTACATATTATTATTATTATTATTATTATTATTATTATTATTATTTTACATATGTAGGGTGCTTGGAGCCTAGAGGGAAATAAACTTGTTGGAAAATTCAAACGGGTAGACAATGGATGTGAACTGAATGCTATCCGAGAAATTGTAGGTGGTGAACTGGTCCAGGTGAGTTGTAAAAATATTACAGCTATTTCTTAAAGACAAAAATAATTACATAACAATAATTTTATTTTGTGATTCCTGAGTTATAGCTTCAACAAATAAACTTATACTGTTCTCATAAATCTTATTTTAAAGAGATACGTTATTTTCTGATGCCTATTTATTGAGGAGAGCTTATATATATGCCAAATATATCAGTGCCTATTGATAACCAAAAAATGTGTTTTGAAGTGGGCATATCCTGCCTCTGTATAAAATGTTGCTATCAAGACTAAGAAAAAAAATATTATAATCATTTCAAAGCTATAATAATACTAATACTTTTCTTAATTTAGCCTTAAATCTTAATGGCAAATTCTTCTATGTTTGTTAACACCTTTCAGACTTACACATATGAAGGAGTAGAAGCCAAGAGGATCTTCAAAAAGGAATGAGCTTCATTTTTGGAGCACAGCCCAGAACACAAATTGAATAGAAAATCTATATTGTATTAAAACTGTTTTTCTCTCCCTGATTAGTCCTTTTGTAAACATAACCAGCGACTTATATTTCTAGTCTTGCCAAGGCAAAAGAAGTAAAAGCTAATTAGGATTTAATTTGTTTTACATTCTCTAAGATGTACATTTATTGCTGTATTCATGTTGGAAAAGAATTTGTGACATGTTTTAAAATAGATGAATAAACTTTGTTCCCACATTGCTTTGTAGGTAGCTTTTCCTTTAAAAAAAAAAAAAAGAAAGAAAAAGAAAAAAGAACAAAAAGGAGGGGCACCTGGGTGGCTTAGTTAGTTAAGTATCCAACTCTAGGTTTTGGCCAGGGTCATGATTTTACGGCTCGTGAGTCCAAGCCCCACAGCAAGCCCCGCATCTGGCTCTATGCTGACAGTGTGGAGCCTGCTTGGGATTCTCTCACTCTCACTCTCCCTCTCTCTGTCCCTCCCCTGCTCTCTCTCTCTCTCTATCTCTCGGTCTCTCTCTCTCAAAATAAATAAAACTTAAAAAAAATTTTTAAATACAGATTAAAAAAAATTAAATAAATAAAGTTATGCAACATATGCATTGATAGACTATACTTCCCCCCACCCCCACATTTGGTAAACTGAAAACACAGACTGGATTGGGGTCTTTAAAATCTTACACTGGTTGTGATTTTTCAGCAGAAACTTTGCAGGCCAAAAGGGAGTGGCAGGATATATTTAAAGTGCTGAAAGGGAAAAATGTATAACCAAGAATACTCTACCCTGCAAGGTTATCATTCAGAATTAAAGGAGAGATAGAGTTTCCCAGAGAAGCAAAAACTAAATGAGGTCATCATCACTAAACCAGCTGTACAAGAACTGTTAAAGGATCTTCTTTAAATGGAAAAGGAAAGTCCACAACTAGAAATAAAATATATGAAAGAAAAAATCTCCATTGTAAAGCAAATATATGATCAAGGAAGTGCATTTGCTACTTAAAAGTTAGTATGACGGTTAAAAAACAAAAATAGTAAAAACACCTATAACTACATAAATAGTTTTAAAATACATAAAATAAAAAGATATATAATATGACATAAAAACAAAACATGGGGAGGGGGTTAAAATGTAGTGCTTTCAGATGCATTCAAACTTAAGTGACTATCAGCTTAAAATAGACTGCTATATAAATAGATCAATATAGAAAAACCTCATGGTAACCACAAGCCTAAAATCTACAATAGATACACAAAAAATAAAGAGAAAAGAACCCAAACATAACACTAAATAAAATCATCAAACCACAGGGGAAAAGACAAAGAACGGAAGAAAAAAAACAGAAAAACTACAAAAACAACCAGAAAACAATTAACAAAATGGCAATAAGTACATACCTATCAATAATAACTTTAAATATAAATGGACTAAATGTTCCAATAAAAAGACACAGGTTTGCTGAATGGATAAAAATAGAAGACCATCTATATGATGCCTATAAGAGACTCTATTTTTTTTAATGTTTATTTATTTTTGAGAGAGAGAGAGACAGAGAATGAGCGGAGGAGGAACAGAGAGAGAGGGGGACAGACGATCCAAAGCAGGCTCTGTGCTGATAGTAGATAGCCGAATGCAGGGCTTAAACTGACAAACCCTGAGATCATGACATGAACCGAAGTTGGATGCTTGACTGACTGAGCCACCCAGGTGCCTCAAGAAACGCTCTATCTAAAGACACACACAGGCTGAAAGTGAAGAGATGGAAAAATATTTTACATACGAATGGAAATGAAAAGTAAGTTAGAGTAGCAATACTCATATCAAATAGACTTTAAAACCAAGACTGCCACAAAAGACTAAAAAGGACATTACATAATGACAAAGGGGTCAATCCATGAATCAATTAATTTGTAAATATTAATTCATCCAACATTGGAGCACCTAAATATATAAAGCAAATACTAACAGACATAGAGAAATTGACAGTAATACAATAATAGTAGGGGACTTTAACACCCCACTTACATCAAAAGATAGATGGTCCAGGCCAAAACAAAAAACAAAAAACAAAAAATCAGTAAGGAAACAGTGGCCTAAAACAACACACTAGACTAGATGGACTTTACAGATACATATATATAACATTTTATCTAAAAGCTACAGAATACACATTATTTTCAAGTATACATGGAATATTCTCCATGATCAACCACGTTAGACCACAAAACAAGTCTCAATAAAATCAAGAAGATGAAAATCATATCAAGCATCTTTTCTGGCCATAATATGAAACTAGAAATCAATTACAAGAAGAAAACTAGAAAAACCACAAATATGTGTAGACTAAACAACTTGCCACTAAACAATCAATGGGTCAATAAAGAAATTAAAAAGGAATTAAAAAAATACCTTGAAAATGGAAACACAAGGCTTCAAAATTCATGGAACACAGCAAAAACAGTTCTAAGAAGGAAGTTCATGATACAGGCCTACCTCGAGAAACAAACAAAAAATCCCATATAAACAATCCAACTTTACAACCTAAATAAACTAGAAAAAAAATAAAAATAATAAAGCCCAAAGTTAGTAGGAAGAAGGAAATAATAAAGATCAGAGTAGAAATAAATGAAATAGAGACTAAAAAAAAAAAAAGAAAAGCAATGAAACTAAAAGCTGATTCTTTGAAAAAATAAGTAAAATCAATAAACCTTTTGTTAGTTCCATCAAGAAAAACGACACAGGACCCAAATAAAATCAAATGAAAGAGAAGTTACAACTGACACCATGGAAATCTAAAGGATCCCAAGAGAATACTATGAACAATTATAAATCAACAAAATGGAAAACCTAGAAGAAATGGATAAATTCCTTGAAACACAGAACCTTCCAAGACCAAATCACAAAGAAATAGAAAACCTGAATGGACTGTTTACAAGTAATGAAATTGAATCAGTAATTTAAAAACTCCCAACAAACAAAAGTCCAGGAGCAAACACTGTTACAGATGAGTTCTATCAAATATTTAAAAAAGAGTTAATACCTCTTCTTCTCAAATTATTCCAAACACCTGAAGAGGAAGGAATGCTTCCAAACTAATTTTACAAGGGTAATATTATTCAATACTGGAATCAGACACCACAAAAGGAGAAAATTACAGGTCCATATTCCTGAATGACACATATGCAAAAATCCTCAACAAAACACTGACAAACTAAATTCAACAATACATTAAAAGGATCATATACCACAATCAACTGGGATTTATTTCAGGGATATAAGAATGGTTCAACTTCTATATATCAATCAACGTGATACATCACATTAACAAAACAAAGCATAAAAATCCTATGATCATCTCAATAGATACAGAAAGAGCATTTGACAAAATTCAGTACCCATTTATGATAAAAAGTCTTGAAGTGGGTATAGAAGAAATGTATCTCAAAATGACAAAGGCCAAATATGACAAACCCACAGCTAACATTATACTCAAAAGAGAAAAGCTGAAAGCTTTTTCTCTAAGATCAGGAAAAAAACAAGGATGCCTACTCTTGCAACTTTTATACAACATAGTATTGAAAATCCTAGCCACTGCAATTAGGCCAGAAAAAGAAACAAAAGGCATCTAAATTTGAAAGAAAAAGGGGCACCTGAGTGGCTCAGTCAGTTAAGCATCTGACTTCGGCTCAGGTCATGATCTTGCAGTTTGTGGGTTTGAGCCCCTCATCAGGCTCTGTGCTGACAGCTCAGAGCCTTGAGCCTGCTTCAGATTCTGTGTCTCCATCTCTCTTTGCTCATCCCCAAGTCATGCTCTGTCTCTCTCTCTCTCTCAAAAATGATAATAAATAAATAAATACATAAATAAATACATAAATAAATGTAAAGAAAGAAGTAAAACTGTCACTCTTTACAGATGACATGATACTATATACAGAAAATCCTAAACACTATTGGAGCTAATAAACCAATTTAGTATACTTGTAGAATACAAAATTAACATACAGAAATCGTTTGCATTTCTATACACTAACAACAAGCTACCAGAAAAGAGAAATAAAGAAAATAATCCCATTTATAACTGCATCAAAAAGAATAAAATACCTAGGGATAAATTTAACCAAATAGGTGAAAGACCTGTACTCTGAAAAGTGTAAGACACTTTTGATGAAAGAAATTGAAGCAGACACAAACAAATGAAAAGACATACAGTGCTCAAAGACTGGAAGAATTAATATTGTTTAAATGTTGGTATTAGCCAAAGAAATCTATAAATTCAAAGCAATCCCCATGAAAAATGCCTTTGCATTTTTCATACAACTAAAACAAAATATTCTAAAATTTGTTTGAAACCACAAGGACTCCAAATAGCCAAAGCAATCTTGAGAAAGGAGAACAAAGCTGGAGGTATCATACTCCCTGATTTCAAATTATACTACAAAGCTGTAGTAACCAAAACAATATGGTGCTGCCACAAAAACAGACACATAGATTAATGGAATAGAATAGAGAGCTCAGAAAGAAACCGATGCTTACATCGTCAAGTAATCTGTGACAAAGAAGGCAAGAATACACAACAGGGAAAAGATACTCTCATCAATAAATGCTGTTGGGAAAACCGGGTAGCTACGTGCAAAAGAATGAAACTGGACCACTATCTCACACCATGTTTTCAAGACTTGAATGCAAGACCTGAAGCCATAAAACTCCTAGAAGAAAATATAGGAATAAACCCTTTGACATCAGTCTTAGAAATATATATATATTTTTGACTAGTCTCCTCAGGCAAAAGTAACAAAAGCTAAAATAAATAAATGGGATTACATCACAGTAAAAAGCAGAGAGAAGAAAACCAACAAAATGAAAAGGCAACCTGTTGAATGGGAGGAGATAACCTGCAAATCAGACATCCGATAAGGGGTTAATATTCAAAATATATAGAATTTGCAAAACCTAATATCAAAAAAAAAACAAATAACCTGATTTTAAAATGGGAAGAGAACTTAAATAGATATTTTTCAAGGGAAGACTTACAGATGGCCAATAGTCATATGAAAAGATGCTCAACATCAGGGAAATGCAAACCAAAACCACAATTTTACTTCACAACTGTCAGATCGGTTATTATTAAAAAGACAAAAAATAAGTGTTAGCAAAAATGTAGAGAAAAGGGAACCCTCATACATTGTTGGTGGGAATGTAAATTGGTGCAGCTACTGTTGAAAACAGCCTGGAGGTTCCCCTAAAAAATTAAAAACAGAACTACCACATGATCCAATAATTCTACTTCATGGTATTTATCCAAAGAAAACAAAAACACCAATTTGAAGGGATACATACACTTCCATGTTCACTGCAGCATTATTTACAATTACCAAGATATGGAAACAACCGAATAACCTGTCTATTAATAGATGAGAAGATAAAGAAAATGTGATGTACACACACACACACACACACACACACACACACACACACACACTGAAATATTACTCAGCCATAAAAAAGAATGAAATCTTGTCATTTGTGACATGGATGGACCTGGAGGGCAGTGTGCTAAACAAAATAAGTCAGACAGAGGAAGACAAATACTATATGATTTTACACAAATGTACAATTTAAGAAATTAAACAAACATATAAAACAAACAGAAACAGTCATGGATACAGGAAATAAACTGTTGGTTACCAGAATGGGAAGGTATTGAGGAGGGGGGCAAAGTAGGTAAAGAGAATTAAGAGGTATAAATTCAAGTTATAAAATAAATTTCATAAGAATATAATGTACAGAAAAGGGAATATAGTCAATACTACTGTACTACTTTGTATGGTGTCAGTAACTAGACTTATTATGGGGATCATTTCATAATGTATAAAAAATATGGCATCGCTATGATGTATACCTTAAAATAATAGGATATTACATGCCAATTATGACTCAATGAAAACAAATCTTTCACTGGCTGTAAATATTTTCCTTAGAAACATCTATTATTATAAAAATAATATACATTCAATTAGAACTCAGAAATAAGAAAAGCAATTGCAAAATAAATATTTCCATAAACCTACAATCCAGAGATTATCACCATTCTGATTTTGATAGATATCCTCCTAGTTCCCTTCTCTTGGTGTAGATATGTATATTTCCCCATTAATATCACTCAGAACAATATGATAGGAAATAAATGAAATACTAAGTCAAAGAACTATATTTTTCTACACTAGTGATTCTCAAATCTGGCTAAGAATCAGAATCAGCAGAGAAACTAAAAACTTTTGCATTCTTTTACAAAATTTTTAAATGTTGATTTATTTATTTTGAGAGAGAGAGAGCCTGAGCAGGGGAGGGGCAGAAAGAGAGAGGGAGAGAGAGAGAGAATCCCAGGCAGGCTTCATGCTGCCAGCGCAGAGCCCAAACTGGGGCTTGAACTCACAAACCATGAGACCATGACCTGAGCCGAAATCAAGAGATGGATGCTGAACCAGTTGAGCCACCCAGGAACCCCCAAATTTTTTGCATTCTTCATCTCTACTGTTAACCTACTGGATAGAATCTCTGAAAACAGAACCAGAGATTTTGGAAAGCTCCCAGTAGTTCTGCTGCAGCAGGTCTACTAACCAGTCTTTGAGAACAACTGGGCCATCAGGCACCAAAAGTGTCACCTTCAACTGCCACCTCCTCCTCCCTTTTTTTTTTCATAAACACTGATTCTGACAACTGGCTAGGGCCCAAAAAGTTTTCTTTTCCTCGTATTCTCACATGATGTACTATTTTATACACTTCAAGCAATTATATTTTAAGAAGGTGTGTATTAGGGGGTGGAGAGGGGAATCAACTTTTTCAGCATTTAACTATGGACTTTTGTTTTGACTAATTCTTTTTCACAATGATGAAAATAGCAGCTAACATTTATATAATTCTTACTACGTGTCAGGCACTGTTCTAAATGGTATATACATATGGCAGATACATTATAGTGAGGGAAGAAAACCATTTGAGTACGTGATGAAAAGAAAAGAAATAGATTAGAGTATATGTAATCTTTTGCAAAAATAATAACTTAAATCCACTGTTTATTTTATAACTGCATGAAAAACTTCACATAGAAAATAGCAATTACTGGGGTGCCTGGGTGGCTCAGTCAGTTGAGAGTCCAACTTTAGCTCAGGTCATGATCTCGCGGTCCGAAAGTTTGAGCCCCGCGTCAGGCTCTGTGCTAACAGCTCGGAGCCTGGAGCCTGCTTCAAATACTGTGTCTCCCTCTCTCTCTGCCCATCCCCCACTCATGCTCTGTCTCTCTCTCTGTGTCAAAAATAAATAAAAACATTTAAAAAAATTAAAAATAAATAAATAAAAAGAAAATAGCAATTACTTAGATTTTCACTTTTTAAAAAAAATAAATGTTCAAAGTACTTTTATCTCTCTAATCTTATTTGTTCCTACTTTTATATATATTTGAAATTTTCCATAAAAAAGTTAGAAATATAATACTTAAATACATATATAACTCCAGAAACCCACCCCTTCCCATCACTTCCACTGAATCACCATTATCTTTCCCTTGGATTAATATAACTCCCTTAAAAAGCCTCCCAATATCTACCTTCCCTTCCCTACCCTGTGTTTTTCAACACAGCAGCCAGAAGGATCCTTTAAAATCTAAATCAGATCATGTCACTCTGACAAAACACTGAAAGGTCTCCCATTTCATTCAGAGAAAAAGCCTGTATCCTCAGTGGCCTACAATCAGATCCCCTATTTAGCTGACATGCATTCCTGTTTTCATGGATTGTCTGGGAGAAATAATTCCAAGTGGAAAAAATACCCTTGAGCAAAGGCCCTAAAACAGGAGCAAGCTTGGTAAAGCTGAAGAACACAGAAAGCCTAGTATGAGTCCCCCAAATCTTCTATAGAGCTGACCAAAAATAGAAGCAATGTTCAGGAAATACAAGCTGACTCAGCATTCCTAGAACTCAGGAATGATGTGGTAAAAATAAAATGGGTTTTGGAATCATACAAACTTGCTTAAACTCTTGTCTTCCCACTTACTAAAAGTCAAATTCAGATCCTTAATTTTTCTTACTTAAAAAATGGGGAAAACAGTAATGATTTTCTGCAATTGTTTTTAATTGAGGTGTGATAAATATGTAAACCATCTAACGTGATGCCTAGCATATAGCTGATATTTCAGTAAAGTAAGTAATAACATAAGAACATAGGTAAGAACATGTACCCTTCTCTTATAGAGAAAACAGAACAAAGTAGTCTTGATTGAATAGACAGGAAAACTCTTTTCTCAAAATATCCCTCACTAAACCTATGTGGTAGAGTAAGCCTTGGCCTAGCAGGTGAGAACTCTTAGTTCTGGTCCGGTCTATGATAGAACTAGCTAGGGACTGTGGGTGAGCCACTTCATTTCTTCAGAATTGAGTTCAATCATCTTTTTTTTTTTTTTTGTAGGCTCTGTGCCCAATCATGACCCCTAGATCAAGAGTCACATGCTCTACCCACTGCACCAGCCAGGTGCCCAATCATCTTCAAAATAAGGCAATTGGACTAGATGATCTCTAATAATTCTCTCACACTACTAAGATTCTATGATATCTGAGTAACATTCAGTGATTCTTCCTTTAAATAGCCCTCTGGTATGTGTCATCAAAAGGCGCTGCAATAACAGAGAGTGGGCTGGGCAGAGGGAGATATCTCTTAAGCTCATAAAAGCATGGCTAGCTTCATGCAGGTGCACCTTGTGCGGGCTCAGAAGGGCCTTGTGTTTGGTTTAACGTGCTGCTGTTACTGTGTTAAAATTCTCAATAAATTTTGAACAAGAAGCTCACATTTTCATATTAAACTGGGTCCTGCAAATTATGTAGCTGGTCCTGTTCCTATGAGCTGACTATGAATAAGTATAAAAGATATTTCCTGTGAGCAAATAGAGACTGGCAGCAAGAGATCCCTGGGAGCCTGAAGAGAAGTGACTGGGTGAGTAAGATAGTTGTCTGGGGTAGAATGTGAATGGGAGGGGGTTTTGTGGGGATCAGAAAGGGAGGAAGTTCACTGTGGATGAATACTTCAAACTGAATGTTTCTTTACCTTCTGCAACTACTTGCTTTCTCTGAACTATAGTATAAGACTGCCATCTACTGGTCAATGACACAAAGTCTTTGAAAGACTTCCAATTCAGGGTCTTTGCATTTCACTGTCCAAAGGGTAATCCAGAAAGATTTAACATATTCTGCAGTTTAAAACAATAATTATTAAGGGCTTCCTCAGTTACAGCTTCCAAACTAAAGTAATAACAAAGACCTGTCCACTTGAACAATCCCTTACACCTGCTTTTCTTTATTCAACAAAAAACAATTTTTAAAAAGCACTATGCAGCAGGCATCAAATGTTCAATGATGAACACCCATCAGTAGAGATATTTAGGTCATTAAGAGCTTCGTTGAATGAATTCAAATGTTCAGGTTCATCTTCGGTCTGAATCAGAACACCTAGAATATCATCATCATCTTGTAGGGGTAGAGTTATACTTTTATATTCAGTGTATGCTAATATGCAAGATGGTATATATCTATGACCTTCAGGCCCAATGACCTACGTTCAGCCTATTGGGTAAAGCAGACATTCCTGGAGGACTGACTGGGAAAAAAAGAGTAAGCAAGGCAGTGGCAGAAGATGAAGAAAGTTAGGGGACATGGAACAAATTAATAGTCACCAAAAAAAATTAGTGTTCCAGGGAGGTTCTCATCATAGAATATCTACCCCCACTAAGAATTCTATCAAAATAAAGTATTACCAGAAGCACTCCCTTCTACAATATCTAGATTACCAGAAAGAAAAAAAGGGAATTTAGCATGATGTATAAATTTGTCAAGTCACCAAGGTGTATACCTGAAGCTAATATAGCACTGTGTGTCATCTATACTCAAATTAAAAAAAAGCGGAAGGTGGGGGGGGGGCTTAAATACCTGTCCAATAATTGCTGGTGAGGGCTGCTGTTAAGGGAGAAGAATAACAGAAATTTGAAATCTGGAGGAGGAGGAGGAAGTTCTCCCCAGATCTCAGTCCAGTTTAAGGCCACATCACTCAGACTACAGGGGTATAACTGGTTATTTTCAAACAATTCTTATACACTCATTACATTCACTGGAGAAAATATCTGAGAGCCAAAGACTCTGTTTCTTCACTCAAAAACAAACAAAAATCCAGGGCCTGGCTGAGCCTGGCTGGCTCAGTCAGAAGAGCATGCAACTCTTGATCTTGGGGTATTGAGTTTGAGTCCCATGTGGGGTTTGGAGATTATAAAATAAAATTAAAACAACAAAAAAACCCAAAAGTCCTTTTAGTGAAGGAGTTTACGCTTAATGCCATTTCTTGGTTTGCTTTAGATAATTTTTTATACAATATATCAAGATTAGCAAGGGTATCAAAGGACATAAATATGACACAGGACTTCTCTTCAACACATCCTTAGAACAGAAAAACCTGAGTGAAGACGGAGCTTATTTCACGTTCCCAATCCCCACTGGCTGTTGGTTCTGTGATTCCATAGCACAATGTGTTCACCAATATCATTATTCTGTATTAAATCTGTTTGACTGTCTCTTCTCGTCTGTGAGGTTTGGGAGGGCTAGGATAGAGAGTTATATCTATACTCCACCACACCCCTTTAACACAAAGTAAACTTCAACAATTGTAGTTGAATAAATAAATGGGACCTGCTAAAAAGACTCAGCCTCAGCAAGCCAGCCTTCACCATCCTGTGTTCTGAGAACTTATATATGGAAGCTCTACAGAGGGAACCAGTTCTAGTTATTCCTTATATCCAGATAACCTTATTCTGAACCAGGTCACCAGTACCCTGGTCATTTATTAGGCTAGCTGATGCAAAAACAGTCAATCTATAATACTTGAGAGCAGCCTATAATATGAGAATTTTGTCCAAGATCAATAATACTAATTAATTAAACGAGTTAGAGTCTCTCTTGGAAACCTGACTTCAATATGTGGAAAAAGTCATCAACTAGTAATGATGGGCAAAAGTTCAAAGGCATAGAAGAAAAGGCAGACAACAGAGACCATGAGGCAAAAAGGGTCATGATCGAGTTCCGATAAAAAACTGGATAGAAGAAAAGAGCGTGAAATAGTAGGTTTTTAGAGGTAGAAATGATGAATTCTTGCTTCTGGTGGATGAAAGTATAACTTGTTCACCACAGCATCGTTGGATCCTGGGTGGCCAAGAATACATACTTCTTTAACCAAATATGAACTACGCACCTACTATGTGACAAATATGACATGCGTTTCAGTGGTGAACAAGAGAAATCTATTTTGTTCCCATGGAGCTTTGAATCTAGCTTAGAAGCTTAGAACCTAGAAGTAGAATACTGACACTGAACAAGTAAAAACAACTGTGGTACATGTTATAAAGAAGTAGTGTAGATTCTCATAGAAACATGCAACATCTTAGATTATATTTTCCATTGGTCTATTTTTTGCCAAGATGACTGATTATATAGGCCTTCCTGAATTCAAAGAGGCCTAACACACACTTGAGATTCTTTTCATTCTTATTTTCATTTGTAACCATACATGAAAATGCTCGTTCCCAGGGCCTATAAAATCTTCACAATACAAATTTGCTCCAAAATACAAAGAAGAAACTGTAAAATCTAAACAATTGTTTTACTCACAGAATACATTCAGATGCAGTTCAATGCGATCTTACTACCACAAGTCAACACATATGGTGTTTACAATATGCTAGATGTTGTTCAAAGTGCTTTATAAAAATCAGTTCA
Source organism: Acinonyx jubatus (assembly GCF_027475565.1). Classification (NCBI taxonomy): domain Eukaryota; kingdom Metazoa; phylum Chordata; class Mammalia; order Carnivora; family Felidae; genus Acinonyx; species Acinonyx jubatus. The sequence continues at coordinate 102,347,715 of NC_069382.1, forward strand.
CATTAATCCTCACAATTCTATACAATAAGAACTAGTGTTACTATACTCATAAAAGAAGAAACTGAGGCAAAGAATGGTTATATAACTTGGCTAAGGTTAATAGCCAGTAAGTGGCTATACCAGGATTTGAACCTAAGCAGTCTGGTTTTAGAGTCTAGAGGTTCTGGAATCCAGATTCAATTTAATTTGATGTGATTATGTAGGCAAATTTTCTTCCAAAATATCATTCAGCAAATATTTATTAAGCATTTATTATACGTAGGTGCTTATCTAGCTGTTAGAGATACAACAGTGAACAACAACAACAAAACCCAAAAATCCCTGTCTTCATGAAGGGGATACAGATAATATACAAGAAGTAAAATATGTGGTATATTAGATGGTATAAATGCTATGGAGAAAAAAAGTCAGGAAGAGGGATGAGGAGGAGTGCCAGGGGTGAGATGGTGGGTACAATTTTAAATAGGGTGTTCAAGGACCATAACCTGAGTAGGTGATATTTGAGCAATAACTGAAAGAAGTGAGGGAATGTGCCATTCTAAGTGTGCCTTATATGATATTAGGTAGAATAAGAGTCCTGGGTTTGGATCCTTGGATGCATGACAGTATTAAAATAGCCCTGGAGTTACATTTAGTGACTTTCTGGGATTTGCAATATAAAGGGCCTAACTAGCACATTCTATGAGGGCTCCAAGTTGCTAGCTTAGGAAGAGCAGAATAATGAAACTGAGCATTATTAAAAGAGCCAACAGCCTCTGCATTTATTTTGAGCTGGAATTTGTGTAGGAATACTTTGTGAGTTGGCAGTGTTGAAAACTTCATGAACTTTATTCTTCCCAGTTTCTAAAGTTGATACAGTATTCTACTCTGCCTGGGTTAGAACTGATGTAGTATATTCTATAGCTGTTGAGTGGAGTATCCTATATATGTCTATTAGGTCTAATTGATTTATAGAGTTGCTCAAAACGTCTATTTTTTAACATTTTTATTAAAAGAGAGAGAGAGCAGGGGAGCGGGGCAGAGAGAGGGGGGGGGGAGAGAGAGAGAGAGAGAGAGAGAGAGAGAGAGAGAGAGAGAGAGAATCTCAAGGAGGCCCCATGCCTAGCACAGAGCCCAACACAGGGCTGGATCCCATGACACTGGAATCTTGACCTGAGCCAAAATCAAGAGTCAGACACTCAACTGACTGAGCCACCCAGGTGACCCAAGATCCCTATTTTCATACTGATCATCTGTCTAGATCTTTTACCCATTATTGAAAGTGGGATATGGAAATTTCTTTTTTTTTTTAATTTTTTTTAACGTTTATTTATTTTTGAGACAGAGAGAGACAGAGCATGAATGGGGGAGGGGCAGAGAGAGAGGGAGACAAAGAATCGGAAGCAGGCTCCAGGCTCTGAGCCATCAGCCCAGAGCCCGACGCGGGGCTCGAATTCACGGAGTGTGAGATCGTGACCTGAGCTGAAGTCGGACGCTTAACCGACTGAGCCACCCAGGCGCCCCGAGATATGGAAATTTCTAACTAGTATTGTAGAACCATCTATTTCTCCCTTTAATTCTGGCTTTGTATTCTTCATATATTTTGATTAAACATTTGCTTGGTTGTTGTAAACCTCTGACTATTTCCCAGAGTTCTGACAAACTCGTTTCAAATAGTTTCTGCCTATTTTTAAATGTTTCTGGAGGCTTGGCATTGCCTACTCCACCAATTTGAACACGGGTCTCCCAAGGTGACTTTTTGACACAGCTCTCACCAGAATAGAAAAGAAAAAAAAAAAAAAAGTAAATATGTCTTCTAACAGGACATATTTATATATGAACATAAAAACTGACCCTCTCTAGTAGGGGCTTCTCTAGCAGGGGTCATTCCTGCATCTATCTCTTCCATTTCATATCAGCCCCTGAGGAATCATAGAACTCCATGAAAAGTAGTTTGAAAAGCAGTATTATAAGCCATTATACCCCTTCATAGTTATGTGTCTGTTGCTCATGATCTGATGTTAGAAACAGTTAAATAATAATTAATTTGGGGCTAAGTTATCTCTTGCTTATTTTTAAACTTACTTGTTTTCGAAAAACCTTCTTCCCAACTTCTAGTGCATTTTCATTGAGAAAATTTGGAAAATACAAAAAAAGCACAGAGAACAAAATGATCTGTGATGCCATCTTCCAGAGATAACTGCTGATAATATGTCAACATTTTTCATGTTTACAAAATAAGTTTAATAATGGTTAACATTATATATATACATATATATACATATATATACATATATATATATATATATATATATATATATATGTATATATATAGCAGTTATCACCTTGGCATCCATTTACTTAACACTGTTATTCCATTCAGGCCTATGTTAATATCACTATGTCTACTCTTGGAAGCCTATTATATAATTTTATAAGAGAAGACTTGTCAAGTATTGACTAATCTTTCAATCTCCAACTCAATGCCTGTCCCTCCTACACCTTTCAATGAAACAAAAACAGGTTGATCACTCAGTTGATTAGTATAATGAGAATTCTAGGTTGTAGGTTTCAACATCTTTGTCATCTATGCCTACCAATTTAAGCCTTGCCCTACTGAAGTTGTTTGGAAACTTTAAAAAGAAGCAGAATGCCTTCTTTATATTGAAATGAAATCTTTCATGAAACTCTAAAATTTAAATAAACAAAACTGAGCTTTTGTGGTTGAAGTGTGCACATGTGTGAGAAGGTAGGTGGAAGAGGATAGGTAATTTGTTCATAGCCAATCCTGCTCAGACTTCCTAACACCAAAACCATGATGCAGGACCTCAGGACTCTGGGACAGAGTGAACATCACATTGCTCTGCTAAATGTCCTCAGTCAGTACTGCTAATGAATTAAATGACTACTGCACCTAAACCTTTGGCTGCTCAGACAGAGCCTGACACACAGGAGGCATTTAAAGAGTATTTATTGAAATTAAAGACAAGAAATCCAAAAGGGGAGAATGGATTAGTGCATATCCATTACTACCACTGGAAAAAAACCTCAGAAAGCATCCCCACTGAGAGTGGTAGATCAGTAGTGACATATCTTAGTGGTATCATTATACTATTATGTTAAAACAGAGCTAATTCCACAAGTATTTTTTTTACCAGGATTGTATCAGTGGTTGCAGAACACAACAAAATATAATTGAATAAATATTTAATTTTTCTATGTTCAAGGTACTGTTGAAGGACTGTGGAAACTACAAAGCTGGTAAAAAATATAGTTTCCCTTCTAAAGGATACTTAATACTCTAATAGGGGAGAAAATTTATATAACGTTGTGTTATAAAGCAAGCCAGTGTGCCAGACAATATGTCAAGAAAATTTTGACGTTTCTTGAGTTGAAGGTAAAAAAAAATTTGGAAAAATGATCAGCCCAGGGGATAGCCTCATCAACAGGTGGTTGCTATACAATGTAGAGGATAATAACTAATGCAAAAGGAAGGTAAGAAAAGTATGGAAGTAAATACTTTACTGCCTTGATCTTGAGAAGTTAACCCTCTCCCCAAGAAGAAAGCATGGTATATGAAATAGGTGGAGACAAATTAAATGTGAAGTTTTCACAATTGGTATGTTAGAAATACTGAGAATGGAGAAATCAATGTGATTTCTAGAGGGAAACTTTATGAAGTTGGCATTTGAATTGAAAAAGGATGCGGAGGATTAGGATAGAAGGGGAAGTATTACAGGTTAATGAGTACACACATCAAAGGCCAAGAGGAGAACAGTTTCTCTGAGAAAGAAGGAAGATAGCAATCTGGCTACAGCAAAAGGTGTTTGCTGGACACGAGTTTAGCTGAGTAGGGTGGAGACAGACTAATGGTGGGATACATGGATGGGAGCTGCTGAAGGCCAAGATGAAGATAAAAGGGAAGCTGCAACAAATAGCAATTAATTGTGATGACTATACAATGCTCAAAGGAAACAATAATAGAAGTGAATAGCAATGATGGTGGAAAAGAAAAAACAGACAAAATTCCCCAGAAGACAGAGAAATAACTTGGTGTACCAATCCACAGAGTTATTGGAACACTCATTCAATTTGGAAAGGAGACAAAAATGCAATGAAGATAAGAAAGGGGTAACTTAAGAAAAATCCATGTTTTCAGATGACAATTAGCAAAGTATTTATTTATTTATTTATTATTTATTTATTTATTTATTGTTGGAAAGGTTACTCTATAAAATTAGTTTAACTCCTAGGATAATCATGAGGATGATTTATTATATGGACATACTAACTCAACAGCTGTCTGAAGAAATCTGTATTATCACCTTAGGTTAAAGCATAATTTATCACTCCCTCTTAAGAACTTACTACACTTGAACTTCAGAAGTTTGGAATGTCTTCCTGAAAAATACCTATCTTTGGCCTGATGGTAATGGCATGCTCATACACTATCTTCTCTACCCTAGCTCCAATCAGATTAATTGTGTTGACAGTATTGTGAACATGACGGATCACGGTTGCAGTATAATAACTCATTCTGTAGTTTCTGGTACATATTTTTCACGGACATATCAGGCAGAAAGGTTTAAGGGAAAATGCTAAGCTCCTACCTCACTAACAATGTATCTGAATTTCAGTAAAGTACTTTCTTTGAAATTAAATTGCTTATAATTTAAGGAACATAGTGAATTCTACCACCATACTCCATATTCATTTCTGTCTATCAGGTAGAATAATCAAGAATCACTGGAATTTTTACAGGGGTGAAGTCTGAACAGGTGACAGACTCTTTCCAATGAATTTAGTCTACATGACCCCTCTCTGTTTGTATTAATTGTTCTCCCAAATGTGACAGACCTTCCTACTCAAGAAATCAGACCCTAGTACCAACATCCTCTCACAGATGAACATGTGACTCTTTGCTAAGGACAAGTTTCAAACCATTTCAGAACTTGTTCAGTTTATGTCAGGCTATTTCTACATTTACAATTTCAATGACTTTTATCAATCCTATTTCAATAATTAGGAGTAGCTGATTCAATCTTGCCACTGAAAAGAATGCTTCCATCATTATATGGGTAATAGTTTGCTTGCCTCCATTAATTTTTGTAAAGTCTCAGTGTCACTATGATCAGGGTCTTTTCCAACCTATTACCAGCCTATAATCTGGGCTACATCACACAGTCTAGCTAATTTTCAGATAACAGTCTTCTCATTCCCCAAAGCTACAAAGCAAAAGGACAATGGTATTTTTCTTTAAGGTAGCAGACTATGTTTGTCTCTATTACTGGGTAATTGATTTGGAGGCAAATTAAAGCAAGTGTAGGTATCTGTAGAACAGCATTAAAAATGCTGGATTTGTGGGGCGCCTGGGTGGCTCAGTCGGTTGAGCGCCCGACTCAGGTCATGATCTCGCACTCCGTGAGTTCAAGCCCCGTGTCGGGCTCTGTGCTGACAGTTCAGAGCCTGGAGCCTGTTTCAGATTCTGTGTCTCCCTCTCTCTCTGACCCTCCCCCATTCATGCTCTGTCTCTCTCTGTCTCAAAAACAAATAAACGTTAAAAAAAAAAATGCTGGATTTGGAATCAATTTTAGGCTTTATAATTTTTTTTTAGTAACTGTAGACTCTGTACCCCTTTTGTGTCTCACTTTCTAATTCTGTAAAATGGAGTAATCACAGCTTCAAAGAGGTTTTATCTAGATTTAGTGGCACACAGCCATACCTTCATTCATACTGCACGAAGAGAACCACTAATACATACTTGCATTTTCTGAACAACCCAAGATTCATAACATGACAGGGGAGAAAATATTTAAAATGGGAGCCACCAGGGAAAATCCAGGCAGTATAGTGAAGGAGTTCAGAGCATGTCACCCCAAAATATGCTGTTTTAGCATATTGATTATTTTAAGTTAAAAGAGCTTGAGAAACAGCAGGTACAAGAGGGGCACTCTGACCTTCCTTATTCTTCCAGGCAGGAGATAAAACTCCCACGTCAAAGATCCCCTCCCTCTACCAGGAGGAAGAAAATCATTCCCCTCACCAGAGATGGGGAATCACGCTGAGAAATCTGTACAAACAAGACTTGTTACACTAATGCTTATCCTCCTAGTCATTTCTCCACAGTTTACTACCCCTGGCCCAAACTCCTTGGCCTTACTTGGTTCTTTGTCTAAAAGATATAAAAGCGTTCTGTTCTGGTCACTTCTTCAAGTCTTCATTCTCTTGTGAAGGTTGTCATGTACATGTAAAAAAATAATAATAATAAAACTTGTATGCCTTTCTCCTGTTGATCTTGTTTTTCTTTCTTTCTTTCTTTCTTTCTTTCTTTTCTTTTCTTTTCTTTTCTTTTCTTTCTTTCTTTCCTTTCTGAGAGAGAGAGAGACAGAGAGACAGAGAGTGCATGCAAGAGGGGGAAAGGAGCAGAGGGAAAGAGAGAGAACCAAGCAGGCTCCACATTCAGGTCAGCCTGGAGCCCAGCTTGAAGCTTGATCCCATGACCATGAGATCATGACTGGAGCCAAAATCAAGTCCAATGCTCAACTGACTGAGCCACCCAGGTGCCCCCCTCCTGTTAAACTTTCTTATGTCAGTTTAACTTTTAGGCCCTGCTGGAGACACAAAGAGGGTAGGTAGAGGAGCATTTTTCCTTACCTACAGTTTTGCTGACAAGGATGGGATGTCACTGGTTGTACACTGCTCACTCCAGGGCCACTGCAGCTGAGAGATCCTGGGATCTCTGACACAGCCAGCACAAGGTAAGAATTCTTACCAGTTAGTCTCCTGGATCTCTGCCTGCAAGATCCAATCCAACAAAAGTATTAAGAGTCTCTCCTCATGTTTTACCTTTTCCAAATTTAGATTAGTAGAAGAAAACACTGGTGTGAACTAGTTCTTTAGGCATAGTGATTTGATATTTTCTGTTATGAGTATTCTTGTTTTTGATTTCCAACAGCCGTTAAAAAAAAAAAAAAAGGAAACAATCTCTCTAGACCCAGCACCCTCAGAGGGTTCACTCCCTTCTCCCTTCTGTGGGGCAATACCCTCCTGATAGGGTCAACTAACCCCAAGGTGCACCCCAGGGCTCACCATCCTCATAGCAGAGGATCAGGAACTGGTTCTTAATTGACACTGATGTGACTTTACCATCTGTTCAGAGGATTTTATCTCTACCTGTCACCTCTGATTCTATTCAAGCTTTCAGTCTCTGGGCAACCTATTTCACTGTCTATATCCTAGGCCTCCCGGATACCTTTAGGCCCTCTTAACACCCATCATGCCTTTCTGTTTTCTGACTCCTCCCCAGCAAATCTCTTAGGTAGACATTTGTTATGTAAATTTAATGCCACCATACAGTGTAATGAGAAATGTGTTTTTATTTTCCTGCATCTGACCAAACAGCAAACTTTTTTACCCTAATGGAAACCCATCTCAACTGAAAATCTTCTGAAGAAGATGCAATCTTAAAAGATATCCCAACTAGCACCCAGGCCTCACATGCAAATGAGGTTGAATTGTTACAGCAACAGAGTTGTGCATATTACTGGAAAAGGAGCAAGCTTCCCCCACGTGTAGCCCAGTGCCGCCCTCGTTAGTGCCCTCGTTAGTGCGCAGCGAGGCACTGAACCTATCTCTTTTACAGCAGGATATTCTCACTTCCTCGCTTTGTAACACTACAATCTTACCAGTAAAGAAAGAGGGAAACTGGATTCAGACTGGATTCAAATCTATTAATTTAAAGAACATCTGAGAGCCATTAATGCCTTTGTAATTCCTCATCACTCCATAGTCCCTTATTCAGCTACCATTCTTATCTCAATTCCTGCTGACCCAGCCTGATTTCCAGTAATTAACCTCTGCTCGGCTTTCTTTTCAACTCCATTGCACCCTAACTCACAATTCCTCTTTGTATTTACATTTAGAGAGAGACAATTAACATAGACTGGTATACCTCAGGGACGTTGCAAGTTTCCCTCAATATTTTCCCAAGTCCCTAACGCCAGGGTAGATTCCAAGGCTCTACTCTTGTGCAGTATGTTTATGATCTTTTACTTTGTAACCAAACTAAGCAGCATGCTCTTATAGTAGCTGAAAGAGGCCATAAATCCTCTTAAACTAAACTTATAGGGGTACAAACAACTGTTACCTACTAAGGACATGAGATACCTCAAGTCATTCAAAAGCTCACTCTCAAATGCCTTGAGTCAGTTTTGCCCATCCCTCTCCCACAAATGAAAAAACAGCTACATAAATTTCTAGAGGCAGCTGGCTACTGCCACAAATGAATTCCTAACTTTGCTGCCCTGGCTAACTCTTTAGAAGCCTCCTCCTGGATACTACTTCAGAGCTCATTTCCCGGCCCTCATTAACCTCCTTGGAAGGCTTAAAATTAGCACTGTGAACACCCACAATTCTCAGCTACCTAATTTTGACAACCTTTTTTTTTTCCTATAGTGCCACAACAATACTGGGACTGCTATGGGAATTCCAGGAAAATCTTTGCCTCTCAGGTAAGTCCTTCCTGTCAGCTGGATCCTGTGACAGCAGGCATGCCCTCATGCCTGTGTGCGGTAGCCACAGCTGCCTCCCTAACTGACAAAGCCAGTTCCCTGAGATCAGGCTCCCCATTCACCTCTATGTTCCTTTATGTTCATAAGACACCACACCTCTCTACGTGGTGGCCTCTATTATCCAACCTTCTTTCATCTTCCATCACTGTAACACTTTAAATCTGACTACTCTATTATCCTTTCCTTGATAATGGAGAACATCACTCCATTCCACAGAATTACTTTACGAATATAGAAATTGTCTCAGGGTACCTGGGTGGCTCAGTCGGTTGAGCAGCCAATTGGTTTTGGCTCAGGTCATGATCCCAGTGTTGGCAGATCAAGCCCAGCATTGGGCTCCATGCTGAGTGTGGAGCCTGCTTCAGATTTTCTCTCTTTCCCTATGCCCCTCTCCCCTACTCACATGCTCACACACTCTCTCTCTAAAAAACAAAAACAAAAATTATCTGAAAGCCATGAGAGGATCTCTTAGATACCACCCCCTTTACACAACCGAGACTTAAGTTCTATTTTGTGATCGTTCCTACAGAGGAAATTTCTGGGGAAACAATAACTGGCTGTGCCACAGTTTCCCCACATAAAACGTCTGAGGCACACTCTCTGTCCACTGTAAAGTTAGTTAGCCCAAGGTGCTAAACTCATCAGGCTGTTGACACAATCTGGAAATCCTGTGGATTCTTAACCTCTCTTGCTGGTACTCCTCTCGCCAATGGGCATATAATTGCTGCCCTATACATGCTATTCACTTCCCTGCTAAAATTGATATTGTTGGCTGTGTAGCCATACTAAGGAGACAGATATTGTATCTCTAGGGAATAGCAGGGCTGACAAGGCTGCTACCTTTGCAGCCCCAAATAGAACCCCTTTTCTTTTTCCACCCAATTTAAAACCCTGCTTTTATCCCTGACTGACAGTATTAACCATTCAGGCAAATACCCCACAATTTGAAAAAGACAAATGGATACAAAAGAGTGCCAAACAATTAGATTATACATTGGGTCAAACAGACTTCCTGTGGTCCCCTTTCTTTTGACCTTTTGGCTTACACTCATCTCCCATCAGATGGGACATATGGGTAGATGGGAGATACTTAAGGAGTTAAAAGAGAACTGGTTCTTCCCTGGCATCCACAAAATTTCTGGCCAAATTATTTCCCAATGTACTACTTACAAATCTCACCAAATTTCTGGAGGAAACCAACGTACCTCAGGAAATCCTCCAAGACCCACATTGTCCCTTGTGAAACCCCACAATGGATTCCATAGATTTATCTCCAGTGTCAGGCTATTCCCACTATTTGGTTATGTCTGTATACTTAGTGGGTGGACTGAATACTATCCAGCTAGAAGTACCAATGCCACAGCAATGGTGAAGAATTAATAACTGAGAGTATTCCTTGTTTTGGCATTCTTTATGGATTGGGTCAGATAAAGGGTCTAATTTTACAGCAGAAATTAACCACTTTCTTGCAAAAACTTTGGGGTACTCATTAAAATTTCACACTTTGTGCCATCCTTAATCCTCAAGGCAAAGTGAATATAAAAATCCAGATGTCAAAAGGACTTTAGAAAAAGTCTGTTAAGAAACTGGACTTAATGGCCAGAAGCATTACCTCTGGCCCTTATAAAAATCTGCAATAGGGGCGCCTGGGTGGCACAGTCGGTTAAGCGTCCGACTTCAGCCAGGTCACAATATCGAGGTCCGTGAGTTCGAGCCCCGCATCAGGCTCTGGGCTGATGGCTCAGAGCCTGGAGCCTGTTTCCGATTCTGTGTCTCTCTCTCTCTCTGCCCCTCCCCCATTCATGCTCTGTCTCTCTCTGTCCCAAAAATAAATAAACGTTGAAAAAAAAAATTAAAAAAAAAAATAAAAATCTGGAATACTCCAAAGGGAAGACATTATTAACATCTTTAGAAATAATGTTTGGTCACTTTATTCCTACTAGCATCCCTAAACCTTCTATTTCTGGATTGAGTGAACATTATAGGGGCTTAAGTGAAAAATTCAATGCTGTTGATGTGATATGGGCCAGGAGTGAAAGATCAAGAAAGATTTCTTGAGATGGTACAAAAAAAGTGTTTTTATTATACCATGGTACAGGACCTGGGGGCAGAAGAGCTGCAATGTGATTGTGAGAAGTGATTATACTTTAAATTGGCGGGGAGGGGGCAGAGATAAAGGAAGTTTCCAAAAGGATTTTCATATCTTAAAGAAGACTTATAGGATTGTACAGGTCAGGCCAATGTCAAGCTAAGGTTGCTTTTTGCCTGTAGCAAAGCATTAACTTAAGGCAGCTGTGAGTTCCTGAGGAATGTCATACTCTGCCTACCTCAAGTATTTTCAATGGGCTGCAAGTTCTAAGGAGATTTCATTTTATCTGCATTTCTTTTGCCTTTGTTCTCCACATCACCATGACTAGCTATATACAAGAACTAACTAGTTTAATTGGAGGATATCATCAGCAAGTTACAATGGCATGGCCTCTGCTGACTGGCCATCCCTTTTGACCAGAAGATTAGATGTACATCAAGGCGTTTAGAAGAAAGCATTGTCACCTCACTGAGAAGACCATTATGATGTACTGCTAACCACTCACACTGCCAGCAAAATAAAAGAAAAACCCTCCTAGACTCACACAAACCATGCCAAGTTAGACCAGGATTAGCACTTCCAGGACAACTGGAAGACCACCCCTTAAGTTGACCTTAAAGTAAGGATTTCCCGGGCAAATTCCCAGGCACCAGAAACAGACAGAATCACCAAGTACACAGCTTTTCCCAAGGTCACAGATCAAGAAACATTCACTTCTACCTATATTCTCCCCCAACGGGTCTCCCTACTCCCAAAGGGAAATTTTAAAAGATCTTCCTTTTAACAAAGCTTCCCCCTTCTTTAGCCATTTATTAAAAAAAGGCTGGCTGGAGATTGCTTCTCTCAATCTATCCCATTTTCACCCTGATCCTCCATTATGGGCTCTCTTTCCAGCTGGTGTCTCACTTACCAACCCTTACTGTTTTCTCAGCAAGTTATGCACAGACCTGACACCCCCTAAACCACTTTTCAAACCCTGGCCACATTAACTAATCAATCTGATTGCTGATTATATCAACATCTAGATCATGAAAAAGAACTTGAAATTAATTTTTATTCCTGCCAATAAGACCAACTGGTGGACCAACTCTGGAAAATGGATGCATGACAGGGTATGGCATCCATGACCAGAAAAACACATCACTTCTCTTTTTGGTGAGTAAATTGTACACGGGAAAGCCTCTACAGAAGCTCAAGGACCGTCCTTTGTTCAAAGACATTAGAAGGGATCTCTCCCCCCTTAGCTTTGAAAACTGTGATGGTACTGGGCTTTTCCCACCTGACATGCCAAAACAGTATTACAATCAAACCTTGCGGTGCACTTCCACAGGTAGCACCCTCAAGCCTCTCGTGAAGGTCAGAAATGGTCTCAACACTTACTGACTCTTACAGTACAGACCCTTGCCAAACCACCAGATACTACAGCTGGCTCACAAGCCACCCTTGCGTGACCTGGGAGCAGCTGAGCTGCCAAAGGCCAAAGATTACATATGGGGAGACCAAAACATTGCACTAACTTGGTCAGGTAACAAGACCAAGCCTTACAGCGGCCAAGGCCTAACTGAAGGTCTCCTACATCAGATATTTCACAACCTGTTCTGCACCTATGGACTGACAAGGATACACGGAAGACAAAGATGTGCAGATAACAACATGACAGGTAAGAAGATACACCAAACCCCAATTTAGTAAGTCACAAGCTTCATTGTGACCTTAGCCATGAACAATACTGTTTTTTTTTTAATCTTATGTGATGATAAGGTATATATAGAGTTCCACCTAGACGGCCAAGATGATGGGGCCTCAGATTCCTGATGCCCTCTGTCATCAGGTACTCCACCTTAAATGCCAGCCAAATTACAAACTTGGGTTCCTTTGGTCATAAAGTAGTGCCACATAAATATACTAGACAAGATGTTATAGAATACTGGCTTGTGTATCACAATTCTAAGTTTTTTCTCAATACTGAGCTCCCTTTTCCCAGGCTTTGGAACTTGAGTTGGAAAAGATAGTTCTAAATCTTTCCATAGTAACAGAACAAGAGTTTAGTTATCACTACACAAACACTGGAAGCCATTCTACCAGAAGTTAGTAGTTTAGGCTCTATTGTGCTCCAAAGTTGCCTTCCCCTACACACACTGACAGCCCAAAAGGAGGAGCTTCGTCACTGGCAAAGGAGGCTGCTTCTATGTAAATTGCTTGAGACAAACAGTCTCCAGAGCTGCACACTCTCAGTCAGACAAATGAGGTTCGGCCATTCTATACGAGGGACCTATTCCCAGGCATGGGAGACTGATTTAACAGGATATGGGGAAGTGTGCTTAGATTTGTTATTGCTTGTTTATTCATTCTTATTCTAATTTGTGCTCTTCTTTCCCTTTGCAGATAGACTCTTGGCTGCTAATCCAATTCTTCCTTCCAGTGCCACAAATTCAGCTTTTTAAGAAACTTTCAGAGGAAATGAAGGAGTTCAGAGCATGTCACCCCAAAATATGCTGTTTTAGCATATTGATTATTTTAAGTTAAAGGAGCTTGAGAAACAGCAGGTACAAGAGGGGCACTCTGACCTTCCTTATTCTTCCAGGCAGGAGATAAAACTCCCACGTCAAAGATCCCCTCCCTCTACCAGGAGGAAGAAAATCATTCCCCTCACCAGAGATGGGGAATCACGCTGAGAAATCTGTACAAACAAGACTTGTTACACTAATGCTTATCCTCCTAGTCATTTCTCCACAGTTTACTACCCCTGGCCCAAACTCCTTGGCCTTACTTGGTTCTTTGTCTAAAAGATATAAAAGCGTTCTGTTCTGGTCACTTCTTCAAGTCTTCATTCTCTTGTGAAGGTTGTCATGTACATGTAAAAAAATAATAATAATAATAAAACTTGTATGCCTTTCTCCTGTTAATCTGTCTTATGTCAGTTTAATTTTTAGGCCCTGCTGGAGACCCAAAGAGGGTAAGTAGAGGAGAATCTTTCCTCACCGACAATGGTCAATAATTTTCTTTCTGCTAGCACTGTAATCTCGCAGGGGATCACATTCCCAAACCTTTGGGTTATTCTTATATTCACTCCCATGAGATACATGCAAAATTCTCATGATTTGCTCTCTGCCCCCCTTAGAAACTCACGCTCGTAATTACGACTTCCATCTCAGTATAGTGTTTCAGGATTAAATAAAGTAAGTGGAACGTGCTATATACACAAAACCCATCAGAGGGGGCCCCAAAACCTTGGCATATGGACCCATGCAGGGATAAGAAAAGGCGACCGTGGAGAGTTCCAGGACGGAATCCATCACCTGACAGGAATGGGACGTGAGGGTGACTTCCGGTCCGGCCAGAGAGTTTTTCTTTTAGCCAAACTTGTTTCACCAGCTTTCCCCGAGGGCGCAGCAGGGCGGGGCGGGCAGGCCCTCTTACTCCGCTTCCGGGTGGAGGCCCAGCTGCCTGCTGGCAGTCACGGAGACAGCGGACCGCCGGGCGGCGCCTGCGCGCTAGAAGAGGAGGGTGCGCGGGGGCCCTTTTCCGGGGGCGGGGAGCGCGCATGCGTAGGCGCCGGACTGCGGCCAGTTTAAGGCCAGGTGAACGCGGAAGTGCGATACGTGAGGGTTTTCCAGCTGTTCTGACTGCGGCCGGGTGACGGGTGCGAGATGCAGGCGGGCGCGGCGCCTGAAGATGGTCGAGACGGGCCCCGGGAGCGGCTAGCCTTGGGTGAAGCTGGGAGGCAGCAGCAGAATCATGAAGTGCGGTCTCAATCGAGGGCAGAACGGTTTCCAAAACATTCCTACTGGTTGGATCTCTGGCTCTTCATCCTCTTTGACCTGGTGTTGTTTATCTTCGTGTATCTTTTACCCTGGTGAGTACTCTGAATACAACGTTGAACTGGTAGGGAGCTTACCACTACTCCTTTTGGGGGTAGGCAAGGTAACTGAATTCCAGAGAGTATGGTATGTCCAAGGTAATAATGTAGCTGGTGAGTGGCAGGGTCGGTGGGTGGGTGGGGAGATTGGGATAAGGCTGGAATGAAAATGTTCTTCCTTGGCACCTCAGTGAGGGTCTTCAAAGAGGTAGAAACTTGGCTCCATGATTTTTTTTCTCATGTTATGGAGTGAAACCAGCTGGGTTTGAGTTCCTGCACCACCACAAAGAAATCAGAGAAGTTATTTAGCTTCTCTGAGCTTTATTTTTCCATTTACCATTTGGAACCATAGGTGTGGAATGAAGATTAAATGAGATAGTAATTTATCTAAAAGCGATTTGCATTTTCCCTGGCAGCAGTAAGCGCTCCACTGAAGCTACTGTTCCTATACTACAGTTGGGCCATGAGTAGGCCACGTAGGTATCTCAAACAGATCCAAACCTGAACTCTTAATAACTTATTACAAAAAATGCACTTTTGTGCTGCCATTTCAGTAAGTAACTTTTTTCGCTCAGTACTCCTCCCAGAACCCTGAGGCTCTTTGACTCTCCTCTCTCTTTTATACACACCCACACAGCCCCAAACACCAAATTCTGTAGGTTCCACTTGCAAAATCCTTGCTCTGCATTTTCCTTGCCACTCAGTCTGAAAAGACAATTTTGGAAGGGGAGAAGGAAAGGAAATGTAGAGAAGGAGTAGGGGAGCAGAACAAGAAAAGGACACAGGATTGAGTTGATGAGGGAAAAGTTCAGGAGAGAAGCAGTGACCTGAAGATAGAGCCTGTGGAAGAAAAGCAGGGCAGCTCATTTAGACATTGAGGAGCTTTCTTGGAGTTTGGGGTTGTTTTCTCACCAGGAGTTAACCTCTCTCAGTCATGCTTATGAATTTGCAAGCCTTGATAGGCAATTTTATCTTCTTTCCCCACCCCCAAATTGTGGCAAAGATTTGGGCATAAGGTCATTGTATTTAAGGCCCTATCGCTGCTGAGTTGCTGGATAGTGTGGTAAATTAGAAGGCAGAGGTTTGAGTGGGGTGAATGGAAGAGATGGGTATTACTATAAAATCCTCTGCCAAGCCATTTATAGAGTTTCCACTCTCCTCTACTTCCCCTCCTGTTTTGGGTAGAGACTGATACCTCAAATATAGTGATTTTTTTTTTTTTTCAGTTTTCATTCCTGGGTAGAAAATGGAAGCCTTAGGAGAAATAGTCCAGGCCTTTTTTTTTTTTTTTTCTCTGTCTCATCAATACGTAAATCATTTAGGAATGTGCAAGTGTCTGAGACAACCTAGATTTTCAAATATTAGGGTATTAAAATGGGAAGGAGACATTGTTGACAAGTATTTGGTTTTTACAGAATGGTTTGCCTATGTCTAGATTAAGAAGTTGGTTCCTGGAGTGAATTCTGAAAATGACTACAAACCTCTTGGAGAAGAAAGGATTGTGCAACAGAACTTCAAACTCTAAGCGACTTTTCTTTCATTTTACATACTCTTCATTTTGGGGACTACATAAAATGGGTGATGATCTCACCCATTCATATAGCTAAGTTCTTAAACTAGACTCTGATTGATGTTTAAAAACTTTTTAAACATCTGATGGCTTTACAGGGGCTGAATATTGAAATATTTATATGTAAGGGTTTATTGTATCCATTAAGAAATACAGTACTGTCTAGCCTATAACATCTTAAGGGTTAGCTAGGGTTTCATATGATGCAAAAATGATGAAATATTAAGGTGAAGTATTTAAAAATAAATTACTGAAAAGCAAGGGAAGAAGGGTTTTGAGAAAAAGGAGTTAAGAGCTGTACAGGAAATGCAGGCCCACGATATATTGGCTGTAAGTACCAGTTTAATTTTAGATTAAGTGGTCCTCTGTTATGGTTGCCAGTTTGATACAAGTGCAGGGAAAGTATGTAATATCCAACATTGGAAATCTAGAGTGCATGTCCTCTCACCTGGATGCTTCCTGCCATTCATTCCCTTTTAGGCTTTTGAACTTCCCTAAAATAAGACTGTGTTTCCAACCTATTTTTTGTTGTTGTGGTTGCATTAAGAATGCTTGTGGCCTGAACATGTTTTTTAAAAATGTTTGTACATTAAATACATCAGCAAAGTCAGCATATTTACTCATTTCAACAAATACTTGAGCACTTAACTCTGGGCCAGGTAAAGCGGTGAGCAAAACAGACAAAAAAAATCCTTGCCTTCATGGAGCTTACATTCTCTTACTTATCTAAATGTTAACAAGAATGTACATTCTAGGAGGATCAGAATTTTATTTAATCAGAAAGTCACACTCCCAAAACAGCTACTAAAAGCCCTTCAGAAGCCATTCCTATTATCTAACAGATACTCCTTTATGTAACGTTAGAAATGGGCTCTTGTTGAAATTGGTGACATCTGATACATGTGTATTGCCTCAGTATTTTGAGGATATTCCCCTCCCTTAGAAACAAGGCATAGATCTGGTAAACTCTACATCCTCTCCCTTTTAGAATGGCAGTTAAGAGTGAAATCTGGGACTGGTTTTGGGGGATTTTAATTGCCTGTTGCTGACTATGAGGTTAATAATTACGCCTTCAGGATATTGTTGCATCTGCATGGAGAGAACCTTTTATGCAAAGGTTGAAGCATCTAAAGAAACACAGAACTGGGATTTCATTGAGCATACCAAATGTGAACGATTTTTCTGCTGCTTGCTAATAATTTTGTCCAATAAACGTTTATTACATAATTAAATTTGGTCTGATTTGGATTTTGCATTTGTTTAAACAAATTACTTGATAGTATTATTTTGAGAGGATTAACAGTTACCATGTAGCTTAATGGGAGGTTACACACACAGATTTATAATCCTTACTACCTTTCTGAGCCTAAAATCTGAGCCCAGTACCACAACTATTAGATATTCTGAAAATTCTGATAGAGGGAAGGCAGTAAAGTCCTAGTGTTGTGACATGACTATAAATGGTATACAAAAATGGTGGCAGCGTGAGGGTTGAATCTTTTCTATAGCTGATGAATAAGAAATTATGCCTACCACTGAACTGTGCCATCTCTAGTACAGTGGCTGCTTATAGTACCCACACCTGAAGGCTAAGTGGGTAAAAGGGGAAACGGGTAAGGCTAAAGGATGAATGGGGCACCAAGAAAAGTTGGCAAACTTGCTAAGACAAAAAGACATTCAAAGAATAACATTAATGTGATTTTAATCTGATAGATTCCTTTATAAATTTCAAAAACTTAATTTCATATAAACCAAATGATTATTTTAATAATCATTTGAAATGAACTAGCTGACTAGCAATTGTGAGGAAGTCATTAGGAGTCCATTAACCTGAAAATTTGCAATAGAAACTTCTTCTCCACGCTATCTAGTCCCTAAATGGCATGGGAATACATTCAGAGACTACAGGATATTTAGAGTCATTGAGGTTACTTAATGTAAATTATGTTCCAGGACAAGGGTCATCAAACAATGGCCAATGGGCCAAATCTAGGCCACTACTCAGGCCTGTGAGCTAAGAATGATTTTTACATTTTAAAATGGTTGAAAAAAATTAAAAAATTTCATATGAGAATTATATGAAATCCAAGCTTCAATATCAATAAAGTTTTATTGGAACACAAACATGCCATTCATTTACATACCATTTAGGGCTGCTTTACTTCTTTAACCAGTGGCAGAGTTGAGTAGTTTGTTACAAAGACCCTATGGTCCACGAAGACCAAATTATTTACTATCTGGGTCTTTACAGACAGTTTGCCAACTCCAACAGGAGCCCAGCTTTAGACTTCACTACAGTTACATTCTTAGGAGCCTCCAGTGATCACACTTTATGATTAGTGATATTCCAAGTACCCTGAACTTTAAGTTGACTTACATTTCTCATAAAATAATAATCAACATGGGGGAAATGCACAGAATGTTCATGAATGCACAACATGTTCATAAATGCACAGAAAAGTCCAACCATGTTAACTTAAAAATCGGTTTATCTTTAAAAAAAATGACAAACCAGAAAAAAACTGATTTCACAGAAAAATAGAACAGTCTGAAGATATGTGTTTTGAACATTATAACAATTATTGGTTGCATTATTTCAGAAGTTATAATTTTATAACCAGAAGAAAACATCTATAAAAATTAGATACCCTAGCAGTAAAAATTTTACATGTGAATGATTAGTTAGTAATTATGTATTCAAATCTATATCTGGAGTGTTGAATCAACAAAAACAGTTCTAGTTTGTTAGTACTATGACAATTCAGGTGGTTTCAACTGAATAGTACTTTAAAAAGAGCCAAAATTAGATGTTGCAACTCATCTGAGTTGAAAATACAAATCTATGAGACTGCTGTTAAATATCAGAAATATGTTTATGTTTCAAATAATACATTTAAAATAAAAGCTACACAAAGTTTTTGAAAGATATTAAAAATACTTGAAGTCCATTTTCTAGTATTTTACAATGTTATAAAAGCAGTAATTAAATACAGACATTTCAAATACAATTTAAAAAACTTTACAGTATTTACAAACCCTCCTCCATACTAAAAGTTATGTTAAAAATAAGCTTTCTTAAAAGATAAAGTTTAACATAGTTCATATTCAAGTATTTCTAAAGTAAGAGAATATAGAGTAATAATCACCTACATTTACAGTTACGCTATTTAAAAACTCTAGGTTTGATAACTGGGTGCGGTTATGTTTTTACAAGCAATTATTTTATATTTATCTAGAAATACTCATTTTAAGTCATTTACATTTTGCAATATTTTAACAGTTTAAGGAATTGGTCAAAATGTTAAATTTATTCATCAGTTTACAGAATTAAGTTATATGTATAAAGTTTATTAATGAATGTAAGAAAAATTTTGCTTATGTAATTCTTTATTTTCTTAAGTGGACAATACAAAAACTCCTAAACCACAATAAGTTTACCAACTTAGTACAAAATAAAATGACAACTAATGAAATAAGGCAATTAAAGTAACTTATAAGGTCATCCTGATAATGGAAATCTTTATTTTTAAAATAAAGCCCTCTCCATGAAAGTAGTTAGGGTAAAATGACTATCCGTTTAGAGTAGAAAAATGGGAGAGATGCTCAAATTAATACATTTCATTAAAATTAAACCCTCTATGAAAGGCAGCAATTGAATCTGGAAACCCAAAAATATTTTCAGATTCAAGAATCTGAAGATCACTAAAATGGGTTGACAACCTATAAAGATGTAAGGTTACAGCAGGGGAAATTTAGGCAGTCACAGTGAGATTCCCAATAAGAGGGCCCTAACTTAATTCCTAACACTGGTTATTAGCAGCCCAATGTAAACCAAACCAAAATAAAACCTTTCACATTTCATATAAAGTTAGAAAAAGTGTTAACAAATAAATATACTAAAGTTAAGAATTTCACTTATTTTTAGCTTACATGGCTGAAATAAGTTTATGAATACATACAACAAAGGCCTAATTTATGTTAACTAGGCATTCTGTAGATAAAAGTTCTAGGAGCAAAATTAAGTTTCTTCTCTTCTGACCTTAAGAATTTAATTTAAAAATTGCTTTATCATTAAGGCTTTTTTTTTCTTTTTCAAATGCTATCAATTTCATGGGTTGATATTTTTTAAGACACTTAAAGGGATTGCATGTAATAGACTATCACAGAAGTCAAAAACAAATGGGTGAAGCCCTCCTTTGGTTCCTTACCCATTAGAAAGTGCTTCTTAGTAAAGCAAATACCGCTTTGACTACACAAACTATGTATCACCTGGTATTTTTCCATTAGCATAGTTTATCAATCTGCATATGTGAATATTGGTTAGTTTAATACTTATGGGTCTGTTAGCCACACATAAAGGAACAAAGTACATTTTTATTCAATTGCAGCAGTGACTTTTTGCATACCCCCCAATTTTCTATTTTGCAGGCACGCCAAGGCTATTCAAAGGGAATTTCTAAAATATCCAATAAGTTGATCACAAAATAAAAAATATATATAGAAAGTTAAAGTGATTAATGACTTTAAAAATGCCATGGTTTTAATTTCATGTATTACCAGGTTTGGTCAGTCAATTCCTATTATTTTTAATGGCCTCTGAGAAGTATAAGCTTACCAGTTTCATCATTTATCTACTACAATGTATACTAGGTTTATATCTTTGCTCAGAAGGGCAGTTGGAACCAAGACTATTGTGTAACACCGGTCCTAGCCCTCTTTCACTCTGGGATAGCAAATTATCATTACAAAAACCACTGCTCTCCGGAACATAGAGCTTGGGTCTCTGATGGTATTTCAGTCTGTATGTATCAGTCATGCAGCTATCAACTGAAAAATAGGTAGTTAATGAAATGGTCTCATTTGGACAAGTAGAACTAGAGTCTATTTCTGGTTGGCAAAACTCATCAACAACTGTACCCAAGTCTGCCTGAAAATCTTTAGTTGAAGAGCCGGACAGGTAGTTTGGTGTGTTGCCAACATGCTCTTTTACTTGAAATGTTTCCTTAAGTCTTTCATCATTCATGTATGTACCCACTTCTGAACCTGGTTCTGGATCCGGACTTAAATTGTGCTTTGGAAGACTAAAAGAATTAGCTTTAAATGTCTCTGTAAGTTTGACATTATGTGTGGAACCATTTTTCTCTGACTGTGGCACACTGGTTATAGCATATTTCTTTGGTGGCAAAGGAGGCGGATTATGGCTAACAAGGTTTGGCATCTGACCATCAGATCTGCAGGCTGACTGAATTATATGTTCCCTGGATAGAGACTTCTCAGAGGAACACTGTTCCATCATAGTTTGCTGCTCGATGAGGGGAGCAGTTTCTGGCTTTAACCCGACAGGTCTCATGTGTGAGGACCACAAAGAAGATGGTAAGACTATTTCATTACTGTTCATTATCTTTCCAGAAGCAGAATTATCATCAATGTGAAGTAAACCTGTTCTCTCAGAATTTTCTGTATTAAGCCACTCAGAAAATCTGCATTCACTTGATGTTTCAAGTTTCTGTTCATTTGACTGGTGGATATGCTCTCTTGCTGCAGTGTCCTTCAGTATCTGTGGACCTGACGAAGGGAACAACTTTCCATTCGTTTCATGTATAATATGTGACCTGAAACATAAAAACAAAGCTAAAACACCATATATAAATAGGCAAAACTGGGGGAGAAACAAACATTTGTCCTGCAGTTTAATTTCTCAATATACACTTTATGTTATTTTTGTAACAGAAGTGGGAAGATTAACATTTTACACTCTCTTAGTCCGAAATTTATGCTAAAATATATGAATGCCAGAAACACCTATCATTACCAAAATCAGATTTCTAATAATTAGAAACATAATTAAAAAAAACTCATTTCAACTTACAAGCATGGAAATTGCATTTATTTGTGATAAAATGTATCATAGACTTAAAAAAAAATGTTATAAGCAAACACTTCAATTCCCTAAAACACTTCTCAACCAACATCACAAAGTTTATACCAATAGAGACAACTTTAATTTTGACATGTAATGCTATAAAAGGCTGGCATACTAATTAAAAATAATTTGATCAGGAGTACCTTTAGGTAATGATTTTTTTTGGAAACCAGTTTTAGAATTCTTAATATATATGTATATCTGTTATTCTGTTATTATATATTATATAATACCAAGAGCTTCAAAAACAAATAGAGGAACAAAAGAGAAAAAATGGTCTGAGCCCTCTCTCAATTTCCAAGAGACCCTGTCTACAAAGCCATGTTTTTTTGTTAATGACAAAATGCTATACATTCGACTCTAATTTGTTTCAATTATTAATCAGCCCTTAAGATCTTAAGTTGCACAGACTGTAAGTAAAAATAATAGTTACTATTTAGTAAGCACTAACTACATGCTGGCCACTATACTAGAGCTTTTCTGTTACTTTCTTTGATCTACAACAGTATTCAGGTAAAGATTATTCAAGTAAAGACTACTATCCCCCTTTACCTGCATGTGGCCAAAATCACCTGGATGATAAACAGAAGAACTAGGAATTGAACCCAGATCTGTTTGTCTCCAAAGGCCATGTTCTCAGCCACTACTCAAAGATCATTTAAATGGCAGTTACCAATTTTACAAGAAAACTATAAGACACAACTGACACAACATTCCAGAGAGCATCTCCCTGAGTCAGTACTAGACAAATACTGTCAAACTCTTGGCCTCCCTTTTCTAGACCTCATGTTGACCAGCCCCTATCTAGCAGCTCAGTCTTCCTTCAGACAGGTAACTATAATATGGCTAAATAGACTTCAGCTTTCAATTTTTGTGTTCTCCTGAGGTTAGGCCTTGACAGGGGTTTGAATAATTCAGAAACTCCTCAGCAACCCTTCAAAGACCACTGTTAGAGTGATAACCTTATAGGTAACGATTTTTTTAAGTTTATTTATTTTGAGAACGTGTGAGCAGGAGAGGGGCAGAGAGAGGGAGGAAGAGAATCCTAAGCCAGATGTCTGTGCTACTGTCAGTGTCAGCATGGAACCTGACGTGGGACTTGAACCCACCAACAGTGAGACCATGACACTGAGCTGAAATCAAGAGTCAGATGCTTACTTCACTGAACCACCCAGCTGCCCCTAGGTAATTCACTTCTGTGGTGAAGATAATTGATATTATATTGTAAATTTTATTTTGCTATATGAAAATTATTTTTCTCATGTGAATTGCATGGAATTGATGAAAAGAGGCTCTGTAGGATAAGAGCTATATTCAAATTTCAGCTCCATTGCTTCAGGCAAATTACTTAATAAAAGCCCTTAATTTTCTCTTTGGTATAATACCATCTACCTCCTAAAAGTGCTGTGAGGATGACAACAATCATGTATTGTATCAGGTACTTTGTAGGCCAGGCTCTCTATTCTCAGGTCCTTTTAATGATCACTTTTAATGAACAGACAGGCATCAATAAAATTGTAGACCCATTGTTTTCAGAGCAGTAATATGAATTTACAGCCTATCTGATAAAGAGTTCCTATAATACATGCATTTAGTACAGAAAATTTTAGTTTTTCCAAATATTTTTGATTACCTCTTTATCAAAGGATTTTTTATTTGTAGATGTGACTCTGGGTGGAACTCAGGAGATTTACAGCCTACTTCCAAATTCTTGAGTTCTTTTCTGAAGCCTGAGGTGGGGAGAGAGAAAAATTAAATTATTTAAGTGATCTTTTATAATTTACTCCACTTATACTTCTCCATAATTTACATAAGGTTTCCTATAAATAGGTAATTCTCTTACAACTAACAAATTAATTCTTCAAGGCCCAGCTCAAATAATACCTCTTTTCTGAATGCTTTATACAAAATAAATGGCTACTTCTACTACCACTTGGAAATGTTAGCAATGTTATTGGGGCTACACTGCGTGGAGCTATGTTGTTTCCCCAGTTACGTAAGACATATTCTTTGCCGACAAAGTGGTGGGGAAATCGTGCATCTGAAGACAAATGGCTTGGGTTGAAGTTTAGATTTGCTAGTTATGGGCTAGTAACTTTAAACAAACCTCTCAATCCCTTACAATCTGTTTCCTCATTTATATGAGATAATGACACCTCTTTTACCTTCCTCACATGAACATTAGGAACATCAACTGAATTAAATATGTGGGAAGGTATTATGATACATGTAAGATGTTATGTCATCATCACTAACTAGCTACCATTTACTGACTGCTAAGTTGTTAAGAGGTTGATAATGATTATTTCATTTAATCTTTACAAGTGAACCCCATTTTTACTTGAAAGACAACAAACGCTGGTTACTCAGAGTTGGGTACCTGGCAGAAATTTTCTTAAAAATTAAAGACATGAACGTATCATTTCCAAGAAAACAGCTAGCATTATTTATTGCCAATGATAGAATTCAAGCTTTTGGATGAAATTAGAATTTTGGAAAACGGGTATCCACCATCATGAGTTTTGTAGCTTCCCGATAATTATAAAGACTTCCTGCTAACATCTGTTCCAATATTAACAAATGTGCTTTTTTAAATTATATAAAGAAATGTGTCAACATTTGGAAGACTTGCAAATTTAGCAAATCAATATTTTCCAAATGAGGTTAGTAAAAAAAATCATGCATGAGTAAAGTAAATCATTCTTTAAATACTTAAAATTTTCCATTTTAAAGCCCAATACAGTAATTATTAATATATATTGCCCATAAAAACCAAAGCTCTTTGAGGTCCTTAATATTTTTTAATAGTATAAAAATATCCTGAGATCAAAAACTTTGAAAACTACTGCTACAATTGATTGAAAATAGTTGTCTTTTAAAATCTCAGTCACAACTGTTCTGTGAAATGATTCCCTCCCCTTTTTTTTTCTTTTCAAATTTTTATTTTTTAAAGTTTATTTGAGAGAGACAGACAGAGCATGAGTGCGGGAAGGGCAGAGAAGGAGACACAGAATCTGAAGCAGGCTCCAGGCCCTGAGCTGTCAACATAGAGCCTGATGCAGGGCTCAAACCTACCAGCTGTGAGATCATGATCTGGGCTGAAGTCAGAGGCTCAACCAACTGAGCCACCCAGGTGCCCAAAATTTCCCTTTTTATACCCCAAGGAAGTTAGGTGACCTAACTGATGCTATGTAACTGGTGACAGCATTCAAACAAATCCAGGGTTAACTCCAAAGTCAGTGCCCTTTCCCCTACCTGCAAGCTCTCTTTCACATATGCTACTAAAATCTGAGATCATCATACAGAATCTCCTGTGATGAAACTAGGCCACTAGTTTGAACATCAAATAACATGATCCACTTTAATGTGCTGATGCCTACAGAAGATATCAGAATATATGGCATTAGCTTGAATTTTCAATTGATTGCCTATACTTCTATACAATTCTACTTAAGTTTTTCCTGTATCCTCCCTTATTTTTAGATGGCATTGTTATCACATTCATTTATGTTTTCTTTCATTCTCATGCTTTTAATTGTACTCCAAACCTATGAATTGAAGATTACAGAGAAGGGGCGCCTGGATGGCTCAGTCAGTTAAGCATCCACCTTCAGGTCATGACCTCACGGTTTGTGAGTTCGAGCCCTGCGTCAGGCTCTGTGCTGACAGCTAGGAGCCTGGGGCCTGCTTCAGATTCTGTGTCTCCCTATCTCTCTGCCCCTCCCCTGTTCCTGCTCTCTCTGTCTCAAAAATAAACAAACATAAAAAAAAAAAAAGATTTCAGAGAAAACAAAAGTTATTAAAGCAACAACTTCATTTTTTAAACAATAACAAAGAACTTTATCTTAGATGGCTTTTTATCCCTAAGTTGATCTTCTGGGTGTCACTCAAAGTTCAGCTAGAATCTATAGTTGATCAAAACATCTAACTATTATCCTATGGAAAAAAATCTGTATTTGATTACCATCAAGCTTTGCAAATTAAATCTTCAATTTCTAAGAAAGAGTTGTGTAATATATATGAGAATTTAATACCCCATATGCAATATTGCTCACACAGTAAATGTTAGCTTCCAATAAAACCTAAGATAGTAGAATGAGAAGAACTACAAGTCTGGCATTCATTTGTTTAAGACTTAACACTCCTACGTCCTCTAGACTGCAGTAAGCTCTTCATTATTACACGATACATTCCCTTTTTGTTATTGTTTCCCTTAGTATAATATCTAACATACATAATACATTCAATGAAAGTCTAGAAAATGAATAAACAATTACATGCAAAACATACTGTTTTTCTTCTCTTAAATTACCACCACCCTGTCCACAACGTTCCCAACTCACAGAACCAGAACTAGATAAGTATAAACTGAGTCAAATTCTTCTTACCTTTCCTCTTGACCTATTTCAACTTTAACAAGTGCCACACTAATAAAATCTTAAAAATAAAGGGCAGTATCATTGATCCCAGGGAGTGTTAGTTGCTTGTAAGCCTGACAGATTGCTGAGGCTCAAAAACAGCCTCTCTCTTCAGCAGCTACTTTATGATTATTTAGAAAAAAAAAAAAAAAAAGGTAATGTCAAAAAGAACTGATAATTTTTTGGACTTGAAAAATTAGAAAGTTGAAGTTACATTATAATTTTCTACTCACTTTGATTTTAACTTCAGAATGTTTACTTCTTACCCTAATTTCAAGTTTATTATTCACAAACACCAGAAAAAATACTTAATTCTTAAAGAACTCTTTACTATTAAAGTATGTACAACAGACAGCAGGAGGCAGCAGAGGTCTTATAAATATGTTTGAAATTTTCATGTCACTATGGCAGGCATTCAACCAAGTGGTTTGACTTCAGAATTCCAACTAACTTAAAAATAGATGTGTTATTTTTCTCTTCTGCTGACATAGACATCCATGTGTCTTTACTGGGAATTTTGGCTCCAGGTCCTTTGCAAACCAAAATAGTTCAATTTTTACACTTGGCACAGAAGACAACACCAAGGTTTGAACTAATAATGCTGATTTTGATACTGTATTTTTAAAAAGCCCAATAGTCAAGAAATCAAAATATATACTTCATCTGAAAAGATGACCCTGGTTTAAAACAGGCTTAGGTAGCAATAAAACCAAACTGCTGGTCTAGACAATGTAATCTTCACTCTTGTTGTATAGGGAGATTTCAAAATATAACATGAGCACTACTATTACAAAGCCTAAACACATTCAAGAGCAATAATCCAATCAATGATCTGAATTACAATAAAACAAAAATTTTGTAAATAAAATTTGAATACTTTGGAAAAATCACAAAACTTTAACTGGCCTGTTTCTTTACCTTCTTTGTTTCTTTTTCCACTCTGCCTCCAGAGATCTTATTCCACCAATTACTGTTCTGTTCTATTCTTATCTTCACACCTTTTTCTTCCTCTGTACATCATCAGTTCCTTACCCTCCATAACCTAAATGCAAAACTAAGCTCTTGGTTTCATCTTTCTCCTCTAGGTACTGCTTCTTCGCTATTCACAGCAAAGGTCTGGAGAGACATGTGCTAAATCCATTTCTTTACTTCTCTTTTATTAACTTATTATTCTACTGTAATTTCTTAAGACGTTTTATTTGAAAATGTCAAAAAGTCCAGAAAAATTGAAAGATTAAAACTAGTGCAAAGAATACCTGTATATCTTTACCCAGATTCACCTATTAACATTTTGCTCCATTTTTTTGAGCAATTTTTTTTTACATTTATTTATTTTTGATAGAGAGAGACAGAGCACAAGTGGGGTAAGGGCAGAGAGAGAGGGAGACACAGAATCTGAAGCAGGCTCTAGGCTCTGAGCTGTCAGCACAGAGCCCAACGTGGGGCTTGAACTCACAAACTGCGAGATCATGACCTGAGCCAAAATCAGATGCTTAACCAACTGAGCCACCCAGGCACCCCTGAGCCATTTTAAGTTAGAAACATCATGGCCCTTTATTTCTCAATGATACTTCAGTCCTACCTCAGCTTGCTTCTATTTCGAATGTCCTTCTAACACTGCTTTTTACTCTTTCACTAATGACTTACCGCTAAATCAAACCTGTGCTTTTTAATCCTTATTTTGCTTAATTTGTGACCACTTGTCTTCTTGAAGCTCCCCATTTTCCTGGTTTCCCTGTGATAATCTTATGTCCTGTATTTTCTCATACCTTTAGCTCTTCCCCATACTTTCCCAAAGTTGCTCCTTCTCTCTATCCTTAGTTCATCTCTCTTAGCAAACCCCAACTTTTTTCCTCTACTTTTTGCTCTGAAATCTCCAGTTTTCCTGAGTGATGTCAACTCCCATATATGTGGCTGGTTACCCAGTACATAATCTCTCCTAAATTGTAGACATATGTCCCTAACTGGCTAATACATCTATTTAACCCAGATGATAAACAAAACAATCCCAAAATACATTGGGCATCTCCTTTCATCCCCTGAAAGTTGTTTCTTCTTTCTATATTCTTTGATTTGGTAAGTGGTGTAACTATTTATGTAAGTCCCAAATACAGCTTCCTCCTTTTCCTCCCTTTTGTACATCTGTCATAAAAGCTGACTCCATTGTCTACAAATTCTTACAAACTCAAATCTTCTCTTCTGACACTGGTACTGTCTTAGTTTATGCCCTCACCCTTTCACTCCAGGCTGTTAAAGTAGTCATCTAATTTTTCTCCCACTGCTCCGAACTCACCCTCTACATTGCCACCAGAGGCTTTCTAAAATGCAGACTGGAGTGTATTACTCTTCTTGTCCTCTGCTGCCTTTCCACTTACTGTAGAATTTAAAAATAGCATAAAAGTTTCATCATGATTTGGCTTCTATCTACCCTCTATCTGTCATCTGACAACTTCCATACATGCACTCAGCCTTGCATACACTAAACTACCTGTATTCTTCCAATGTGATACTTTCTCCTGACCATGTGAACATATAATTTCTTCTGTCTTGAATGTAATTTAAGGCATTTGAAATTCTCCTGATTAGTGACCCATTTTAAAAGAGGAGCTAAAATAATCTAAATGGCACTGTGAAATTCCAACAGTGTATCTGGACAATAGCTTTAGGCAGCAAAAACCATGACATAGGCAGAGAAATCTATGTATCTTTGTCAATGAAAGAACATCAATGAAATAATTACTATGGCATGGCACTACTGTAGATTCTTGGTTCTCTAACATCAAATAAACTTGTACAGGCTAATATTAAAAACTGACTTAAATATCATAAATAAGAAAATAAAAAATTTCTAAAGCTCCTTAACTTTCTAAGTCTTATAGCATATAACAGAAAGCGATTCTTTAGGTCAATATTGTAAGTGTGCCCCCATTTTATAAAGAAATAGGACAAAGCCAAGGAAATCATACCAAATCACAAAGAATTAAATTAAACTGTGCCTTACTTAAAACAAAAATCCACACAGGGAATGTGTTTAGCTTGGGGAAAAAACACCTATACTATTTTAACATGTTCTCAAAGAGTAGGGAAGGGGAATCCATAGAGACACCATGGGCAGGGGCATTAACAAAGATCCTCAAGGCAAACACCAGGTGAGAGAACTCTGGTAGACTCTGAAGTTTGTTAAATAAGAAATAATTTTAACATAATACAATTTATGTATTAAATAAGTGGGTTACATAAAACCACAATAAGAAACCTACTTCATACCCATTAGTGATGGTAATTATCAAAACAAAACAAAACAAAACCCCAGAGAACAACAAATGTTGGTGAAATATAGAGAAGTTGGGACCCTTGTGCATGGCTGGTGGGAATGTAAAATGGTGCAGCTGTTGTTAAAAACAGTGTGGTGGTTCCTCAAAAAAAGAAAACAAACCACAACAACAACACATAATTACCAAAGAATCCAGCAATTGCACTTCTTGGTACATACTCAAAAGAACTGAAAGCAGGAATTCTCAGATATTTGTACACCAATGTTCACAGGAGCATTACTCACTATACCCAAAAGATAGAAACAACCCAAATGTCCATCAATAGATGAATGGATAAACAAAATGTGTTGTGTTATACAATGTATAATTATTCAGCCTTTAAAAAGAAATAAAATTTTGACACGTGCCACAACATGAACTTCAAAGACATTATGTTAAGTGAAATAAGCCAGTCACACACACACACACACACACACACACACACACAAATACTGTATGATTCCACTTATCTGGGGTACCCAGAGTAGTCAAATTCATAGAGATAGAAAGTAGAATGGTGGTTGCTGGGGGTTGGGAGGGAGGGGGAAACGGAGAGCTTTTTACTGAGTATAAGAATTTAAGTTTGAGAAGTTGAAAGAGTTCTGGAGATGGATGGTAGTGATGGCTGCACAGCAATGTGAACGTTCTTACTACCACTCAACTGCCACTTCAAAATGGTTAGAATGGCAAACCTGTAATGTGTATTTTACCACAATAAAAAAATATTCTCATGTAGGTTATATATATATGCTTTGATATTAAATGGGGAAGCCCACTACAAAGCTCTTACAGCAATACATTCTTGCCCATCACAATCTCTATGACCTTGTGTTTTTATTACTATCAGGAAGCAAGCATAATTTTGTAAAAAGTACTGAACTTGCACTTATTGTTCAATTTCACCGACTTCTGCTGTTGATTTCTGGCCAACCCTTTACTGCTTCCTGTAATACTTGGTTACCAGACTTTTATCAGATTTTTAAACAGGCGAGACATTTTATATAGGAAAGGAAGGTTATTTCCTTAATATAAGTGTTTCCTTCTGATATTATACCATTTGATAAAAACAACATAATTTAACATTTCATCATATTCAATGTCTGTAACCTTAAAATAATCTCCACAAAAGCCTTAAGAATGATAAAGATTAAAAAACAAACTGAAAATTTGTTCTTCATGGCTATTTTTTATTGTGAAAAATTACCTTTTCTAATCCTCTGAATTCTAACATTTGAAAATATGGTCTTTGATTGCAACCTCAATAATCCCCTTGCTTATCATTTTCCTTGATCCTTCTCCCCCAGATCCTTCAGCTATATCCTTTCAATAGCAACCTGAATTCTACACACATTCATAACATCTAATTTTGTTTCTGGGCTATGTATGAGTAACAGATCACCTATAATAATGCCCCACACCATGAATATAATTACTGTTTCCAAACTGAACTCTTCTAACAGGGTGTTTATCCATTTTTCTATCCTGTCAACTCCTGTGGTAGACATCAGGACTGTTCATGCATATTTCAGTTCACCTTCCAGGCACTATTAAGACTGCTCTTTTCCACCCTTTTTGAAATTAGGCTTGGCTGTAAGACATGCCTTGGCCAAGATGTGAGTGAAAGTACATTCATCATTTCTGGGTTGAAGTTTTAAGAGCTCAGGCGTGATTCTTGTGTCCTCCTTCAATCTCCTCTCCCCACAATACTGCAAGGATCAGAGAAACATCTGTGGAGATGTAGTCTCATTAGCCTGGGACCCTGAGTGACTTCTAGGAAGGACTCCATACTGACCTCCACTGGTCATGTATCATGAGCAAAACACAAATGTGTGCTGGCACACTGAGATCTTGAAGTTGTTACCACTGTGTAGCCTAGAGCTTAGCCTATCCTGACTGACACATTCCCCTCTTGGCCCAGTCCCTGAACTAGCTATCCCCATCCTTTAAAAGCCTTCAAGCATGAATTCTCCCAACTTGCTCATTACTCATAACCTTACCAGTAATAGCACTGTTCCTAGCTTCTTTACTCTTATTACCACAACTTATTCTTTACAGCTACTATTACAATATATTTAAATAAAATTTTACCTTCCAAGTAGTTTTTGCTCTGTTGGGAGGAACAGTTGATATATTCTATATTTAGGTTGCTTGTTTTAACCTGGTCACTAGAAAACAGAACAAAACACACACCAAGTATATCAGCCATCATAGATTATTTTAGTTAGAATCTAAGAAAAAGGAAATAATACTTGTTAAAGAATTATTATATGCCATGTGATGTTCTAGGGGATTAATGTACATTATTTAATTTACATCTCACAGCAACACTTAAAAGTAGCTATCATCCTCATTTTACAACAGAAGATTAAGGCTGTCAAAGTCAAATTAATTTGCCCAATACTTAAAATCCAAGACTATCTGGTTAGAAAGTCCTGACCTTTCTACTACCCTAGGCTACCCCTTTCCAAGAAGTGTTATGAAATTGCCCTGCCATCCTAAGTCTTTATGGCAATGATTATTTAATATAATACAAGCAGTTGATTTTTGTGAATCTGGCTTTTTAATAATAAATGTGGTAAAACACCAGCTAATAACAAATTAAGATGTTTTACTTGGATTAAAAGCAGAAATTGTGGCTAGACTGATGTAAGAAATCCACCATTTAAGCTGTGGATGTGTTTTAGAGGTTACACAGGAAAGGGCAAATGTGCTTCTAACAGAAACATAAAAATGTATTCAGAATTAATTGAACACAAACTTAGTTATTTGGCTGTATTCTTTTATACTTGCTAAAGGAAAAATATCTCTTCCATGGAATTGGCTATGAAAGTAGAAAATATCCCTACTTCTGAGTTATAGATGTTAGAGATGGGATAATGAACATTAAATAGATTGAAGAATTAAATAATTAGCTTGATGACAGAGATGCAACCAATTTAAATCTACACTGGAAAACCTGTAGTATAGAGGCGCCTGGGTGGTTTAGTCGGTTAAGCATCCCACCTCAGCTCAGGTCATGATCTCACAGTCCGTGAGTTCGAGCCCCGCGTCAGGCTCTGTGCTGACAGCTCAGAGCTTGGAGTCTATTTTGGCTTCTGTGCCTCCCTCTCTCTCTGCCCCTCCCCTGTTCATGCTCTGTCTCTCTCTGTCTCAAAAATAAATAAAAACATTAAGAAATTAAAAAAAAAAAAAAAGAAAACCTGTAGTATATATTAATTCTTATCAGTGGCAACAATGATAATATATTTCTGCACTTCTAAAATTTCCTAAAAATAAAGTTATTTTCAGAATCAGGAGGTAACTATTAAAAACAGAAACCTGAAATATCAAGTAACTTGTGATATCCCAGGTTTCTTCATTCTAAAGTCAAGCTCTTTCCATTACACTTTATTGACCTCAGACTTTGAAAATCACTTCATATAACTAACAAGAGAAAATGATGGGGGAAAAGCATTCATTTAATTTGTGCATTACCTGCAGGATGCTGTTTCTTTAACACCACTGATATCCATTACTGTACCATTTCCATCGATAACAGGTGAATCCAAATTAGCAGATCCATTACTGACATGATCACTACTTTCGTATCCAGACTCAGTCCTCTGCATCTGCCAATTGTCACCGTAAACTTTAGTCTCTTTGAGGCCTTTATTTTTCTCTGCTCCTTTTCCATTTGATTCAAGGGAACTCCTGCCTCCTATTTCCTGCTTCATTTCATCTTCGTATATGGTCATTAAACATTTCTGCTTTGGGTTCTCCTTTGGCCAATTGTTAAAACTCTGATCTTTGCTACATTTAGGTTTGTTACTGATATTTGATTTATGTCTTGGACTATGTTGCCTTTTTTCACTTTCATTAAAAATACTATCAACATTTAATGTTTCCCTCATGGGTTTCCAACCTCGGTTCCGGCTTTTACTGCTGCCACTGTAACTGCTTCCTTTATCCCTAGAATCTTGGCTGCTGTCTGTATCATATCCAGTGCCACTGTCACTCTTAACTTTGCCAGTAACTTTCTCTCCTGGGGCAAGAATCTGGGATTTACTTGAACTCAGTATTTGTGCAGAAGCTTGACTCTGATGGGCAACTCGGTCATGCTTATATGGTCCTTTTCCTTGACTATGATATAGATGTGGATTTCCATATTGCCTAAAGCCATTTGGGGCAGGAGGTGATCCAGACTTGAAATGTGGAAGGTCTTCATCAACCAAATCTTTAAAAATAAATAATCAAATGAAGATACAAATGAGTACTCTTCAGAGACATTTCTCAGTCACAAGTCAAACACCTTGTTTGTAAAGAAATGTTAAGCAGTAATAAGTAAACAATAAGATTTATAGTATATCACATAGAGGTTTGAAGTTAAAAAGTGTTTTTTTTCATTCTCTATCCTTCATGAGAGGCATTTATAAGATAAGTGGTTATATATTGATTTTAAAAAATGATCTCTAAGGTAGATCATAAGATCTAAAAAAAAATTTAAATACTTTAATGTAATTTAATTTAAATATTTTTTTAAAAAAACAGTATTTTAGGGGCGCCTGGGTGGCTCAGTCGATTAAGCGTCCGACTTCAGTTCAGGTCACAATCTCACGGTCCGTGAGTTCGAGCCCTGCGTCAGGCTCTGGGCTGATGGCTCAGAGCCTGGAGCCTGCTTCCGATTCTGTGTCTCCCTCTCTCTCTGCCCCTCCCCCGTTCATGCTCTGTCTCTCTGTCTCAAAAAGAAAATAAACGTTAAAAAAAAATTAAAAAAAAAACAAACAGTATTTTGTCTCATTCATAATTAATGAAAATCATAACAACAAGAGTATTTTCTACTTCTTATATTGGTAAAGGCTTAAAAGTTTGTTAAACCAACTGCTGCTGAGGGTGTGAAAAAACAGACATCCAAACAATGTCAGTGAGAGTGCAGAATGGCTCAGGCTTTTAGGAGAGCAATTGAGCCACATCCAGCAAAATTAAGAATAAACATACATACCTTAACCCAGCCATTCTCCTGAAAGAATTTTATGCTATTGCTATACATAAAAAAAGTATACAAAAGTGTATGTAAAAGGATATCACTGCAGCAAAAATCTCAAATCAACTTTTAAAGTCTAGCAGTATAATTTAAATTAATGGCATGTCCATAACGAAAAGAGGATAAAACCATAAAGTGTAAGGCACGCTCATAATGAACTGGACACTATTAACGATGAAACAGAAGAAAGGTGAGGAGCTGCAAGAAAAGAAACTCTCCTCACTTAATTTTATAACCTTCCTTCTTGTTTGAATGTACCATATGGGTGAAGTGAATCTATAATTACAAGGGAAGTTAAAACATCTAAACAACCACAAGTATTCCAGGCTAAAATTAAATAAGAACACTCCAGAATTTATTTTTATAGATTTAATAGGTGTATTAAAGAAATCATACTAAGATACATAACATAATATGTACATAAGTATATATGATAAATAATAAAGAAATTATATTAATTTGTATTAAGGTTACAAAATTTAGTTTAAAAGTAAGATTTTAGCAACCCCTTTTCTCAAATGAACACTATAAGCTCTTAGCTTACCTCTATGTCGGCCCAAATCTTTTCTTGGTCCCCTCTCCAAATCCTTCCTTTGTGATGAAAGTAAGTTTCTCTGTTCAATGGCCTTTAAAGCACATTCTCTGGAAATGTCTTTTATTTTTTCCCTTTGATCATTGTGACTTAACTTAACTGTAAAATAAACCATTCTTATAAATGATACAGATCATTTTTCAAATTGCTCAATAAAAGTACAAATTGAACTATATAAAATTTTTAACATGTTATATATTAAAAAGAAAGTAAGTATACAATGAACTCATTTTTATCCTTAGCCAAAAAACTCAATGTGCTTTTATCCTGACACTGGAGATGCCTGTTGGCTTTAAGAACTTCTTATATAGCTCCTAAAAACTTGTGTAAAGAGATCTTATATTGAAATACTAAAAGCTAAAGGTAACTGAGTGGTCACTATGTGTCAGACACCATTCTAAGTCTTAACTCATTTAATTCTTTGAGGTGGGTACAATTACTATCTCCACTGTGGATCAGGAAACTGAGGTACAGAGAAGTTAAAAACTTTCCCAGGTTCACATAGCTTGTAAATGTAGAACCAGGATTATGAACCCAAGTTGTCTGGTCCAATGTTTGTGTTTGTAATCACATACAGTTTTGGGGCTTACAAGTAGTTATCTTTTAACAAATAGGTAACAGCTTAATCTAAGAGTATGACCAATACAGAGGGTAAAAGATGGTCTCATTCAGAACTTTTAAAAGCATTTACTGTAATTCCTTGTTTTGTTTTTTTTTAAATTTATTTATGAGAGAGAGAGAGAGAGAGAGAGAGAGAGAGAGAGAGAGAGAGAGAATATTCCAGGCAGGCTCCACACTGAACCCGACACAGGGCTCAATCCCATGGCCGTGACATCATGACTTAAGTAGAAATCAAGAGTTGTATGCTTAACCAACCAAGCCACTCAGGCATCCCTGTAATTCTTTGTTGATGACAACTGTTAATTCGGGATCCTACCACCCTTGATTAAATGGGTTACTTTTATAGTTAGACATTATTTCATTAATGTACTTTAAAGCTGCTTATAAATTCATCCTGAACATCCACCCAATTCAAGTTTTATGTATTTCTAAACCATAACTACACACACCATGCGGCAATGTCTCATTGTGGACCCAAGTCACAAAACCTGGTTTGTGAAAATTAAATCTGTGGTATGATGTAACAACAGAGTTGAATAAAAATGAAGTTAAATATAAAGTACAACTATAATAACTCTGAACTACTGCTATATTCACTAATGGTAAATTTAATTTTAGCCTATGAACCAATTTATTAACTCATGTTTTTCCTCTCTAAGTTAATATTTAACTCCTAGAAGGAAAAGCCGTATTATGACTTTCTTTGGTAACAGTCCAGATTGCCTCCAGCCTATTACAGCCGTCAATATATGGAGAAACCCAAATAGTAGTCAATTGTTCAGATAAAACCACAAGTCTGAGAGAAATGCATTAAGTTAAAAGACAAAATGTTGTTATCTAGTTATTTTCTCTTCATGGCCAAGAATAGTTAAACACCCTCTTTCTGTATGGTACTTACCAGGAATTACAGATTCAGTAAACGAGAAAGGGGGAAGCATAATTACTCAGGGACAATATAAAAATGATAACTTAAACACATACCTGGCCCTCTACCACCACTTGTTTGAATGTGGTTCCGATTAAATGATGAAATATTATCTGTTGGAAATTTCTGAATTTCTTTCTGTTTTGCCTGATCACCAAATCCATTCTCTTTTGAATTATCTGACTTATAAATTATGGGCTTTTCACATCCTTAAAAGACAAACAAAAATGTATTATTCCCATCCTCCTCCCCACCAGAAGAAGTGAAGTTTGAAACTTCTCTTATAGATTTTATTTTTAAGTAATCTCTATACCCAATGTGGGGCTTGAACTCACAACCCTGAGATCAAGAGGTGCATGCTCCCCTGAATGAACCACACACCCCTGAATCATTTTCTTTTTTTCCCCCTGAATCATTTTTAATACTGTAGACAATCACTTACAAACTCAAAGGATTGACACTGATATATATACATTTTTAAAGAGAACATTTGCCAGACTTTTTTTTTTTAATTTTATTTATTTTTGAGAGGGGAGAGTGTAAGGGCAGCGAGAGAGAGGGAGAGAAAGAGAATCCCAAGGAGGCTCTGTGTTGATAGCACGGAGCCCAACTTGGGGCTTGAACCCACAAATGATGAGATCGTGACCTGAGCCGAAATCAAGAGTCAGACACTGAATCAACTGAGCCACCAGGCATCCTTATTATTATTATTATTATTTGAGAGAACATGTGTGCGCTGGGGAGGGGCAGAGAGAGGGACTGCAAGAATCCTAAGCAGGCTCCAAGCTCAGCATGCTCAGCATGAGCCCAACTCGGGGCTTGAACTCACTACCATGAGATCACAACCTGAGCTGAAATCAAGAGTCAGACATTTAACCGACTAGGCCACCTAGGCATCCCAGGAGACATTTTTAAATGATTTCTGTATGTTTTGTAATGTATCCAAAAATGGGCGTAAGCTCCTTTGGACTTTTCCTGTGTATGACTCACTTTAAATCTCAATATTCACTGTTAGAAAGAGCTTCCAGCCAAGTATCCCCTTCTGTGCTTGTGTGACCACACAAGTGGGTAACTCCTGAGGGTGCTTTAGAGGCCATCGGTGAGGAAAACCTTCTTTATAAAGATTAACTCAAAATAATAAAATTTTCCTGAACTCTGTTTTACTGAAACTAAATTTTGAAATTATCCTCAAAATTCATTTTATCTTCAGTATATTAATATTCTTAGTGTGATTGTGATACTATTAAAAAAAAACATTGAAAAGAACTTTTGAAAATTACCCATATTTTCTGCAACAGATTTATAATGTGACCAGTTGATGACCTGCCTAAGTGCATCTTCAGTAGAAACTGCTGTGCCATCTGGGTTTGCGTAAAACAAAAGCAGTGGCTGGAAGTGGCATCGGATACACTTGGAGACCACATCCTTCCATCTAGTTCCAACCTTCAAAAAAAACCACAATGAAGAAAAACAAAACAAAATCTTTTAATCAATGTGTTACATAAATAGCAGAGACTGAATTAATTTGTATATTAAAAAATTTTTAAGAATTCAGTTGTTCATCATGTTATCTGATCACTTTTATTTTAAACTAGTCTAAATAAAATTTTTTTAAACATTATCATTAAAAAATTGATGGGTAAAATTGTACACCTGCTATATCAAGATTTAGGCTATCAAATTTTAAAAAGCTTTTCGACATACATGGTTGATTGACTTTTGACAAAGATTTAAAGGCAATTTAATGGAGAAATACAAGAGTCTATTCAACAGTGGTGCTAGAACAAAGGGATGGTCATATGAAAAAATGAACTTTGATAGCACTACACATGCACAGCACAAAAATTAAATCAGAATGAGTCATACAAAAACCATAAAACTTACAGAAGAAAATAAAGAGAAAATCTTAACAACGTTGGAGAAGTTAAAGATTTCTTAGGACATCAAACACACCACAGAAGAAAAGTGATAAAATGGGCTTCGTATCAAAATAAATTAACAACTTAAGCTCTTTGAAAGATACCATTAAGAAAATGAAAAAAACAAATAAATAACCAAGCCACATACATCTAATAAAGGACTGGTGTGCAGCACAAAGAATCTCTACAATTCCTTAATTAGTCAGATACTCCCATTTAAAATAGGCAATACATCTGAAGACCCTTCACCAAAAAAATATAAGAATGGCCAACAAGCACACAAAAATGTACTCAAAACATTATTAATCATAAGGGAAATGCAAATTAAAACCACACTGAGCTAACATTAGACATTCATTAAAAGGGCTAACATTAAAGATTAACAACGTAAAATGCTACTGAGAATGCAGAGCAACTGGAACGCTTACACACTGCTTAATGGGAAGGTAAACTGGTACAATCACTTTGACGATCAATTTGCCAGTTCCTTGTAAAGTTTAACACACACTTATCCCAACCAGAAATTCCACTTCTGAGCATTAGCTAAGAGCAATGGGGTAAAAAATTATGTTCACACAAAAACTATTCATACTTCAGCAGGTAAGTAGATGAAGTGTTATATAGCCATACAATGGAACACAACAATAAAGATGAAGCACAGACAGAACATGAATGAATCTTTTTTTTTAACACAAATGAATCTTAAAAGACATTATGCTTGGTAAAGAAAGCCAAACACAGAGACTGTAAGACACCATTCTTACAAAACTGTAGAATGAGCAAAACTAATCTATAGTGAGATCAGTGTTCTTCTCGGGCCCAGGGTATTGACAGTAAAGGGACATAACAGAATTTTCTGGGTGATGTAAGTGCTCTATATAATGACTGTGTAGGTTACATAAGTATGTACACACTTGTCCCAGCCCCAACTATACACTTAAAATGGGTGCATTTTAATGTTTATAAATTACACCTCTATAAATTTCATTTAAAAATAAAACCAACCGAATAAAAAGAAAAGCATTCTAGAATACTCGCTTTTGTAGAGAAGGAAGGGATCTTTAAAAAAAAAACTCCTGAGGAGCTTTTTCAAACTACACATATTTAGCTGTTTACCATCCTTACCCTGGATTCTGAGATACTTGAGGAACTAGGAACTTGTTTGAAAACCAAACAAACATAAAACTCACAGGTAACTATATACCCAATTCTTCCTTCAAATTTTGACCAGTTGAACTATGTGGATGGAACGTAAGTGTCAAAACGTTGCTACACGTGGACTCAAGGTAGAACTGGTTAATAAACTGCCATATCAAAGTACTAACTAATTTGAGCAAAGTAATACCAAAAATTTTTCATTGGCTTTATTGAGTATACTTTACATGAAACAAAACTACCCAGTTACAGTATACAAGCCAATGAATTCTGACAAATGTATACATACAATCATGTATCTCCCCCCACCCAGAAAGCAAACTTCCCTGTACCCTCTTTGCAGTGACTGGCAACCAATGATTTACTTTCTGTCACTCTGTTTTTCCTTTTCATGAATTTTACATAAGAAGACTCATAGTTGTTTATGTCTCATTCTCTAACATACAGCTTTTCAGATTTCACATTGTTGCATCTATCAATAAATAGTTCATTACTTTTTACTGTTGAGCATTATATTCCATTGAATGCTTATACCACAATTTGCTTATCCACTCACCTATGGATGGACATGTGAGTTGTTTCCAGTTTTGGTTATTATGAACAAAACTACTATAAACATTAAAGTACAAGTTTTGCGCGGACATGTTTTCAAAGGAGTGGAATTACTAGTTTGTATGGTAACTACATGTTTAAGTTTATAAGAAACTGATAAGCTGTTTTCTAAAGTGTTCATTTTCCATTTCCATCATTCTTCTGTGAGAGATCACATCATCACCAACTCTTGGTATGGTCAGTCGTTTCAATTTTTGCTACTCTAACAGGTAAGTAATCAAACCTCATTGTGAACTGAAGGTCTATTTTCTTTGTACCTAATAATTTACTGAATACCACTTTTTTTTTTAAGGGCGAGGACACAACTTCCTATGACTCTCCACTCTCAGGCTCTTCTAAAACCAAGTCCATGGATTTTTTTTAGTTCCAGGATTTTTTAAATAGGAAAGTAAATTAAACCTTTATTTTGGTTATCCCAAAAAGCAATTATAGCCAATAATTCATGCACACAAAAATCTTGTAATTCCTTTTTTCATTTTGCTCTCTTTCCTTCTTCATACCTATGGCTGGGACCCCAAATTCTCATTCATCCCAAACTCCAAAAAGACACTGTTTTACAAACTCAGAGACCTGGAAGGCTCTCAGGTCTCTCACCCTTCTCATCTTTCCACACCTGTTCTCTTTCTACAGTCAGTACCTCTTTGCCTTCCACTACATTCTCTGGCTACTCAGGTCCTGATGTATTAGAAAGGTTCAGGAGCTGATGAGGTAAAATAGAATGCACATCATGTCACAGGGGAGAAGGAAGGCCCATGAGAGGATTCTCCTAACTGTGGGGCAAGAAAGATACTGTGAGCCCTCTTCTCACCTTATCACTCCAGCCTTCCAGATTGCCCCTAATGCATTCCCATGAGCCATCAGGGCACTACGCAATGGATACACTCAAAGACCCAGGAGTCACTGTGGGTTGCAGAGTCACTCACAGCTAAATGAGCCCTTCAGTCCTCCTCCTAAGTCCTTGTACAGTACTATATACTTCCTCTGCTGACATTAAGACACCTTGGTCAGATTTACTTTTCTCATGATTTTCTTTAAAGGTAAATAAGGTGAGTAACTACAATACTGTGTGACCCTCAGGAGCTCTCTGTAGGGCTCCCCAGACCACAAATTTTCCTTTTATTTGACCTTGCTGCTAAAAATATTTTGATAGAGCCAAAAAACAAAACAAAAAACAAACAAAACCAATCCTGCAAGTAAACCCGTTAAATTCTTTCTGGAGCAAAGCCTCAAGAGTTTTGGAGTCATAGGGGAGAAGAGCTCTCAGGAACAGGCACACATCATGGTTGGGGAAAAAGTGAAGAAAAGGGATGCTGAAGTCTTCAAGCTAAATTTTACACGTCAAAGCTTTGTCTGAGAGTGCTTATTTTTTGTTTTTCTGTCCTTCTGTTTCTGAATTAGTATCACAAGTAAAAGGCTGGGCAAGTCACATGTGTACTGTGAGCATATTTTGTGTATGTGTGTGTGCTTTAGTTTATGTAATTAATTTTTTTAAGTGTTTAAATTCTAGTTAGCTAACTAACATACAGTGTAATATTAGTTTCAGGTGTTCTCCTGTGTGATTTTTGTTTTCAAGCCTCACATTTAATCCATTTTATGTATAGTATAAAAAAGTAGTCCAGTTTGATTCTTCTGCATGTTGTTGTTCCAATTTCCAAATACCATTTGTTGAAGACACTATTTCCCATTGCATATTCTTTATTGCTTTGTTGAAGATTAATTGCTCACATAGTTGTGGACTCCTTTTGGAGTTTTCTATTCTGCTCCATTGACCTACTTGTCTGCAAGACAGGGATGTCCACTCTCACCATTACTATTTAACATAGTACTGGAAATCCTAGCCACAGTAATAAGACACCAAGAAGAAAACGTCCAAATCAGCAATGAAGAAGTAGAACTTTCACTATTTGCAGATGACGTGATACTCTACATAGAAAACCCAAAGACTCCACCAAAAAATTGCCAGACACACAAATTCAGTAAAGTTGCAGGATACAAAATCAATGTACAGAAATCTGTTGCATTTCTATACACCAATAATGAAGCAACAGAAAGAGAAATCAGAATCAATCCTATTTACAATTGTACCAAAAACCATGAGATACCTATGAATAAACCTGACCAAAGAGGCGAAAGACCTGAAATTGAAGATGACACAAAGAAATGGAAAAACATCCTACGCTCATGGATTGGAAGAACAAATACTGTTAAATGTCTAGACTGCCCAAAGCAGTCTAAACATTTAATGCAATCCCTATCAAAAAACCGACAGCATTTTTCACAGAGCTAGGACAAACAATCCTAAAATTTATGTGGAACCACAAAAGACCCTGAATAGCCAACACAACGTTGAAAAAGAAGCAAAGCTGAAGGCATCGTAATTCTGGAGTTCAAATTATATTACCAAGCTGCAGTGGTCAAAACAATATGGTACTGGCACAAAAGTAGACAAGCTGACCACAGAGGAAAACCTCTGTTTTTTTCCCATTGAGTATGATGTTAGTTGTGGGTTTTTCATATATGGCCTTTATTATGTTGAGGTTTGTTCCCTATAAATCTACTTTGTTGAGGGCTTTTATCATGAATGTATATTGCACTTTGTCAAATGCTTTTTCGGCATCTATTGAAATGATCATGGAGGTTCTTATCCTTTCTTTTATTAATGTGGTGTATCAGGTTGATTGATTTGAGATTATTAAACCACCCTGGCAACCCAGGAATAAATCCCACTTGATCACGTGGATGATTTTTAACATATTGTTGGATTCAGTTTGCTAGTATTAAGTCCTACTGGTTGTAAGAACTCGTGAAATTTGGCCTTTTCGTTTTCAAAGCCAAATGTTATGGGGATAGTTTGTTTCTCTCCCTTCTCCTCACCTCCATGTCTCTGTCCTTCCTCCCCTATTCAATGTGGCCTCCTCTGTATCTTTGGTTGTGGAGTTTGTTCTGCCAGTCTTTGGGTAGTTTTCTGGTTATTTATACTGATGTGAGTATTATCTAGTTATATCCATGGGACAAGGTGAGCTTAGGGTCCTCCTACTCCACCATCTTCCCCTATTATCTTTTAATTATTGAGTTTATCTTTTAAATCTATCTTATAAATCTATTGATTTATCTTTTAATTATTGAGTTTTAAGAGACTTTATATATTCTGGATATAATCTTTATTAAATATATGCTTGACAAATATTTTGTCCCAGTCTGTCTTGCCTTTTTATTCTAACAGTATCTTACTGAAGAGTAAAGGTTCTGATGAAATCCAATTCATTGCTTATTTTTATGGTCCATGTTTATCGACTGTATCTAATCAATGTCTCTAT